>NC_041380.1:566804863-566877746 GCF_002162155.2 Triticum dicoccoides
GTTCTTTCCAACATGCTGAGCTCGCCAAAGGATAAAATGAAAAAGAAAGGGTGAAGATCACCGTGACTCTTGCGTAAGGTAGAAGATAATAATAAAGGATAGGCCCTTCGCAGAGGGAAGCATAGGTTGCCATGCGCTTTTATGGTTCTTGCATAAAATCTCAATGCGAAAGAACGTCACTTTATATTGCCCCTTGTGATATGAACCTTTATTATGCAGTCCGTCGCTTGTATTACTTCCACATCACAAGATCGTATAAAGCTTATTTCTCCCACACCAATCAATCATACATATTTAGAGCAATTTTTATTGCTTTGCACCAATGACAACTTACTTGAAGGATCTTACTCAATCCATAGGTAGATATGGTGGACTCTCATGGCAAAACTGGTTTAAGGGTATTTGGAAGCACAAGTAGTATTTCTACTTGGTGCTGAGAATTTGGCTAGCATGAGGGGGAAAGGCAAGCTCAACAAGTTAGAGGATCCATGACAACATACTTTATCTCAGATATAAGAAATACATAACTCATTACGTTGTCTTCCTTGTCCAACATCAACTCTTTAGCATGTCATATTTTAATGAGTGCTCCCAATCATAAAAGATGTCAATGATAATATATCTATATGTGAAAACCTCTCTTTCCTTATTACTTCCTATTAATTGCAACAATGACCAAAGCTATGTCTGCCAACTCCCAACAACTTTTAATCATCATACTCTTTCTATGTGAAGTCATTACTCTCAATAAGATCAATATGAACTTTTTGTTTCTTTTATTCTTTTTCTCTTTTCCTTTATTCACCCAAGATCATGGCAAAACAATCAAGCCCTTGACTCAACACTAATCTCTATTATATATAACTTACAGACTCGATTACATAGTGAGATCATAAAGAAAAACTCAAACTAGATCATGCCATAAACTTTATTCTACCAGATCAAGATACTACTAATAGGATTGAACTAAGAAAAACGGTAAAAATAGGAGTTGTGATTGTGATACGATACCGGGGAACCTCCCCCAAGCTTGGCAGTTACCAAGGGGAGCGCCCATACCCATGTGATTATATCTCCTTTGTCGGTGAAGAACGTGGTGGTGACGGATAATCGCACATCGAGCATAAGAGGTCCTCCAGCTTGCGAATAATGCCCTTGAGTGCAACAATATGCTCCTTCAACGAAATATTTTCTTGTGTGAGATACTTGTTTTGTATACGAGCTAGCTCAATCGTCTTGAAAGCTTCAATCTCAGTTGGGGTAGGAAGGTTATGATCAATTTGAAGGGTGTCTATTGCTGCTGGAGCTTGATCCTCCGTGGCCTTCTTGATCCTTTCATCTTTGTTGACCTTCGTGGGTTCTTCCCTCTTCAGATCTATCTTCATTAGCCAAGCATTGTTGTCACCATTGTTGGAGGAGGGAGACGACATGATGCTTAGCATGGAAAACCCTGATAGAAAACAACTCGAAACGAAAACAGAGGAGATTTGCGTGATACGGGAGTCAAAACCTTCGGGAGAATATATAATGAATTTTTACCGACCAAAATTCGTAACGTCCAAGAAAACGGAGTCCGGAAAGCACTCAAGGTGCTCACGAGGTAGGGGGCGCACCCAGGGGGGTAGGGTGCGCCCACCACCCTCGTGGGGCCCTCGTGTCCTTCCCGGACTGCTACTTATTTTTCTATTTTTCTAAATATTCTAAAATGGAGAAATATTGCCTTAAAAATTGTTTTGGAGTCAGTTTACTTACCGTATCACATACCTATTCCTTTTCGGAGTCTGAAACGTTCCGGAAAGTGTCCCTTATGTATTCCTCGGGGGTTACAGTTTCAATAATATTGGTTTCAACATTTATGGGATTACCTGAGATATAACGTTTGATTCTTTGACCGTTTACCACCATCGGATTTGTGCCCTCAAAGTTGTTGATTTTTATGGCACCGGAACGATAGACCTCTTCGATAACATAGGGGCCTTCCCCTTTAGAGAGAAGTTTTCCTGCAAAAATCATAAACGAGAGTTGTATAGCAATACATAATCACCCACATTAAACTCACGCTTTTGTATTCTTTTGTCATGCCATCTTTTAACTTTTTCTTTAAACAACTTGGCATTTTCATAAGCTTGGGTTCTCCATTCATCAAGTGAGCTAATATCAAATAACCTCTTTTCACCGGCAAGTTTACAATCATAGTTAAGCTCTTTAATAGCCCAATATGCCTTATGTTCTAGTTCGAGAGGTAAGTGACATGCTTTTTCATAGACCATTTTATACGGAGACATACCCATAGGATTTTTGTATGCAGTTCTATAAGCCCATAATGCATCATCAAGTTTCTTAGACCAATTCTTTCTAGACCTATTAATAGTCTTTTGCAAAATTAATTTGAGCTCTCTATTGCTCAACTCTACTTGACCACTAGACCGTGGGTGATAAGGAGATGCAATTCTATGATTGACATCATATTTAGCAAGCATTTTATGGAAAGCACCATGAATAAAGTGTGAACCACCATTAGTCATTAAATATCTAGGGACTCCAAACCTCGGGAAAATAACTTCTTTAAGCATTTTAATAGAAGTGTTATGATCAACACTACTAGTTGGAATAGCTTCTACCCACTTAGTAACGTAATCAACAACAACTAAAATATGAGTATATCCATTAGAGGCAGGAAAAGGTCCCATATAATCAAAGCCCCAAACATCAAACGGCTCAATAACAAATGAATAATTCATAGGCATTTCTTGACGTCTACTAATATTACCAATTCTTTGACATTCATCACAAGACAAGACAAACTTACGGGCATCCTTGAAGAGAGTAGGCCAATAAAAACCAGATTGCAATACCTTATGTGCAATTCTATCTCCAGTGTGGTGTCCTCCATAAGGCTCGGAATGACACTTGCGCAGGATCTGTTCCTGTTCATGCTCAGGTACACAACGTCTAATAACACCATCTACCCCTTCTTTATAAAGATGTGGGTCATCCCAAAAGTAATGTCTTAAATCATAGAAAACCTTTTTCTTTTGTTGGTATGTGAAGCTAGGTGGTATAAATTTAGCAACAATATAACTAGCATAATCAGCATACCATGGAGTACTAGGAGAAGTACTTATAACATTTAATTGTTCATCAGGAAAGTTATCATTAATAGGTAGTGGGTCATCAAGAATAATTTCTAACCTAGACAGGTTGTCTGCAACGGGGTTCTCAGCTCCTTTTCTATCAACAATATGCAAATCAAATTCTTGTAGCAAGAGAACCCATCTAATAAGTCTAGGTTTAGCATCTTTCTTTTCCATAAGATATTTAATAGCAGCATGATCTGTTTGAATAGTTACTTTAGAATCAACAATATAAGATCTGAACTTATCACAAGCAAATAAAACTGCTAAAAGCTCTTTTTCAGTAGTAGCATAATTTCTTTGAGCATTGTCTAGAGTCTTACTAGCATAATGAATAACATTTAATTTCTTGTCAACTCTTTGCCCTAGAACAACACCTACAGCATAATCACTAGCATCACACATAACTTCAAAAGGTAGGTTCCAATCAGGTGGCTGAACAACAGGTGCAGAGACTAATGCTTTCTTAAGTATTTCAAATGCTTCTACACAATCATAATCGAAGACAAATGGTATATCTTTTGCAATAAATTAGTCAGAGGCCGAGAAATTTTTGAGAAGTCCTTAATGAACCTCCTGTAAAATCCAGCGTGACCAAGGAAACTTCTTATACCTTTGACGTCCTTGGGACATGGCATCTTTTCAATAGCATCAACATTGGCTTTATCAACTTCAATACCTCTTTCAGAAACTATGTGCCCCAAGACAATACCTTCATTAACCATAAAGTGGCACTTTTCCCAATTCAAGACAAGATTAGTTTCTTCACATCCCTGCAAAACTCGATCAAGATTGCTCAAGCAATCATCAAAAGAGGAACCATAGACGGAAAAGTCTTCCATGAAAACCTCACAAATCTTTTCACAAAAGTCAGAGAATATAGCCATCATGCATCTTTGAAAGGTAGCAGGTGCATTACAAAAACCAAAAGGCATACGTCTGTAAGCAAAAGTACCAAAAGGGCATGTAAAAGTAGTCTTTGATTGATATCTAGCCGACACAGGTATTTGAGAGAAACCAGAATAACCATCTAGAAAGCAATAGTGTGTATGTTTGCATAATCTTTCTAGCATTTGATCAATAAAAGGTAAGGGGTAATGATCTTTCTTAGTAGCTTTATTTAATTTGCGGAAATCAATTACCATCCTATAACCCGTGATAATTCTTTGTGGAATCAATTCATCTTTATCATTAGGAACAACAGTAATACCTCCCTTCTTAGGGACACAGTGGACATGACTTACCCACTCACTATCAGCAACGGGATAGATTATACCTGCCTCCAGATGCTTTAGTATTTCTTTTCTTACCACTTCTTTCATTGTAGGATTCAAACGTCGTTGAGGATCATGAACTGGTTTGGCATCTGCTTCCAAATTTATTTTATGTTGACATAGAGTGGGACTAATGCCCTTAAGATCATCAAGAGTATATCCAATAGCAGCACGGTGCTTCTTCAGAGTTTTCAATAATCTTTCTTCTTCATGCTCTGAAAGGTTAGCACTAATAATAATAGGATATATCTTCTTTTCATCAAGATAAGCATATTTGAGATTATCAGTCAAAGGTTTGAGCTCAAACACGGGATCACCCTTGGGTGGAGGAGGATCTCCTGAAATTTCAACATGCAAGTTGTGATGCAGAATAGGTTCCTGTTTAAAGAATACTTCATCTATTTCCCTTCTTTCATTCATGAACATATCATTTTCATGGTATAGCAAATAATGTTCTAAAGGATCACTAGGAGGTACGGCAATAGAGGCAAGACCAATAATTTCATCCTTACTAGGTAATTCTTCCTCATGATGTTGTTTACTAAATTTAGAGAAATTAAACTCATGAACCATATCATCCAAGCCAATAGTAACAACATTCTTTTTGCAGTCTATGGTAGCATTGACAGTATTTAAGAAGGGTCTACCAAATATAATTGGACAAAAGCTATCTTGTGGAGAAGTAAGAACAAGAAAATCAGCAGGATATTTAGTTTTCCCACACAAGACTTCAACATCTCTAACAATTCCAATTGGTGCAATAGTATCTCTATTAGCAAGTTTAATAGTAACATCAATATCTTCTAACTCAACAGGTGCAATTTCATTCTTAATTTCTTTGTATAAGTCATGAGGTATAACACTAGCACTAGCACCCATATCACATAAGCCATGATAACAATGATCTCATATTTTAATAGAAATAACAGGCACGCCTACCACAGGTCTATGTTTATCCTTATCACAAGGTTTAGCAATTCTAGCAGTTTCACCTTCGAACTGAATAACATGCCCATCAATATTATTAGATAAGAGATCTTTAACAGTAGAAATATTAGGTTCTACTTTAACTTGCTCAGGAGGTGTATAAGTTCTAATATTGCTTTTAGGAACAACGGTTGAAGCGTTAGCATGATCCTTTATTCTAACATGGAAAGGTGGTTTCTCAATATAAGAAGTAGGAACAATAGGATCATTATAAGTGACAGTCTTTTCTTCAACTTTAATAGGTGCAGCTACTTTTACTTCTATGGGAGGATGATATTTAAACCACTTCTCCTTAGGGAGATCAACATAAGTAGCAAAAGATTCACAGAAAGAAGCTACTATCTCAGAGTCAAGTCCATATTTAGTGCTAAACTTACGAAAAATATTGGTATCCATAAAAGATTTAACACAATCAAACTTAGGTGTCATACCTGACTCCTTACCTTCGTCAAGGTCCCAATCTTCAGAGTTGCGTTTAATTCTATCCAATAAATTCCATCTGAATTCAATAGCCTTCATCATAAAAGAGCCAGCACAAGAAGTATCAAGCATGGTGTGGTTGTTTTCAGAAAGCCGAGCATAAAAACTTTGCATAATTATTTCTCTTGAGAGCTCATGATTGGGGCATGAATATAACATTGATTTAAGCCTCCCCCAAGCTTGAGCGATGGTTTCTCCTTCGCGAGGCTAGAAATTATATATATAATTGCGATCACGATGAACAAGATGCATAGGGTAATACTTTTGATGAAATTCCATCTTCAATCTTTTATAGTCCCATGATCTCATATCATCACATAGCCTATACCATATCAATGCGTCTCCCTTCAAAGATAAAGGGAAGACCTTCTTCTTAGCAACATCATCGGGTATACCTGTGATGACCCACAAGTATAGGGGATCTATCGTAGTCCTTTCGATAAGTAAGAGTGTCGAACCCAACGAGGAGCAGAAGGAAATGATAAACGGTTTTCAGCAAGGTATTCTCTGCAAGTACTGAAATAAGTGGTAACAGATAGTTTTGTGATAAGGTAAATTGTAATGAGCAACAAGTAACAAAAGTAAATAAGGTGCAACAAGGTGGCCCAATCCTTTTTGTAGCAAAGGACAAGCCGGAAAATTCTTATAATAGGAAAAGCGCTCCCGAGGACACATGGGAATATCGTCAAGCTAGTTTTCATCACGCTCATATGATTCGCGTTCGGTACTTTGATAATTTGATATGTGGGTGGACCGGTGCTTGGGTGCTGTTATTACTTGAACAAGCATCCCACTTATGGTTAACCTCTATTGCAAGCATCTGCAACTACAACAAAAGTATTAAGGTAAACCTAACCATAGCATGAAACATATGGATCCAAATCAGCCCCTTACGAAGCAACACATAAACTAGGGTTTAAGCTTCTGTCACTCTAGCAACCCATCATCTACTTATTACTTCCCAATGCCTTCCTCTAGGCCCAAATAATGGTGAAGTGTTATGTAGTCGACGTTCACATAACACCACTAGAGGTTAGACAACATACATCTCATCAAAATATCGAACGAATACCAAATTAACATGACTACTAATAGCAAGACTTCTCCCGTGTCCTCAGGAACAAACATAACTACTCACAAAGCATATTCATGTTCATAATCAGAGGGGTAATAGTATGCATAAAGGATCTGAACATATGATCTTCCACCAAATAAACCAACTAGCATCAACTACAAGGAGTAATCAACACTACTAGCAACCTACTAGCACCAATCCCGGACTTAGAGACAAGAATTGGATACAAGAGATGAACTAGGGTTTGGAGATGAGATGGTGCTGGTGAATATGTTGATGGAGATTGCCCTCTCCCGATGAGAGGAGCGTTGGTGATGACGATGGTGATGATTTCCCCCTCCCGGAGGGAAGTGTCCCCGGCAGAACAGCTCTGCCGGAGCCCTAGATTGGTTCCGCCAAGGTTCCACCTCGTGGCGGCGGAGTCTCTTCCCGAAAAGTTGCTTATGATTTTTTCTCATCGAAAGACTTCATATAGGAGAAGATGGGCGTCGGAGAGCCACCAGGGGGCCCACGAGGTAGGGGGGCGTGCCCAGGGGGGAGGGGCGCGCCCCCACCCTCGTGAGCAGGGTGTGGGCCCCCTGGCCTTCATCTTTGGCGACGATTTTTCTTTATTTATTTTAAGATATTCCGTGGAGTTTCAGGACTTTTGGAGTTGCGCAGAATAGGTCTCCAATATTTGCTCCTTTTCCAGCCAGAATTCCAGCTGCCGGCATTCCCCCTCTTCATGGTAAACCTTGTAAAATAAGAGAGAATAGCCATATGTATTGTGACATAACGTGAAATAACAGCCCATAATGCAATAAATATTAACATAAAAGCATGACGCAAAATGGACGTATCAACTCCCCCAAGCTTAGACCTCGCTTGTCCTCAAGCGAAAAGCCGATAACAATAAATATGTCCTCATGTTTAGAGGTAGAGGCGTCGATAAAAATAAAATACGGACATGAAGGCATCATGATTGTTTCATAACAGCAACATATATAGATTTGTCATATGATTACTTATGTTCAAGTGATGATCTTTTCACAATGTAAAAGTATGAATCAGAAACCTTATTAGGCGCTAACAAATTATAACCTTAGTCATTGAAGCAATTGCAATTTACCATAACATCAGAAGGAGTCTATGTCAGAGCTTAAAAGCAAGTCCACATACTCAACTATCACTTAGTCCTTCATAATTGCTAACACTCACGCAATACTTGTGGTTATGAAGTTTCAATCAGACACAGAGAAAGATTGGGGCTTATAATGCTGCCTCCAAACTTATTCACCTTTGGGTGATGTCAACAATAATAGTTCATGCTAACGTACATCCAGTTGGATATATATATCAGGATTACCTCACCATGAAGTGCTTGCCAAAGGATAAAATGAAAAAGGGAAAGGTGAAGATTACCTTGACTCTTGCATAAGATAGAGGATAATAATAAAAGATAGGCCCTTCGCACAGGGAAGCAGAGGTTGCCATGCGCTTTTATGGTTGGATGCACAAAATCTTAATGCAAAAGAACGTCACTTTATATTGCCCCTTGTATGTGAACCTTTATTATGCAGTCCGTCGCTTTTATTGCGTCCACAACAAGTTCGTACAAAGCTTATTTCTCTGCACTAATAAGTCATGCATATTTAGAGAGCAATTTTTATTGCTTGCACCGATGACAACTTACTTGAAGGATCTTACTCAATCCATAGGTAGATATGGTGGACTCTCATGGCTAAATTGGTTTAAGGGTATTTGGAAGCACAAGTAGTATCTCTACTTGGTGCCGAGAATTTGGCTAGCATGAGGGGGAAAGGCAAGCTCAACATGTTTGAATGATCCATGACAATATACTTTAACTGAGATGCGAGAAAACATAACCCATTACGTTGTCTTCCTTGTCCAACATCAACTCTTTAGCATGTCATACTTAATGAGTGCTCCCAATTATGAAAGATGTCAATGATAGTATATCTATATGTGAAACCTCTCTCTCCTTATTACTTCCTATTAATTGCCACGTTGACTAAAGCTATATTTGCCAACTCCTAACAACTTTTTAATCATCATACTCTTTCTATGTGAAGTCATTACTCTCAATAAGATCAGTATGAACTCTTTGTTTCTTTTTATTCTTTATTTTATTCACACAAGATCATGGCAAAATAATCAAGCCCTTGACTCAACACTAAGCTTTATTATATATAGCTCACGGACTAGATTGCATAGAGGGATCATAAAGCAAACTTCAAAACTAGATCATGCGTGACTTTATTCTACTAAATCAAGATACTACTAATAGGATCGAACTAAGAAAAATGGTAAAGATAGGAGTTGTGATGGTGATACGATACCGGGACACCTCCCCCAAGCTTGGCAGTTGCCAAGGGGAGTACCCATACCCATGTGATGAGGTCTCCTTCTTTGTTGTTGGAGGTGGAGGTGTTGTTGATGACGCAAGCTTGTCGTCCCCTTCCATGGCATAGGCTCACCCTCATAGAAGGATGATCGAGTCTCCGGAATTCTCAAATCTGCAACGGAAACAGCTTGAAACGAAAACAGGGGATATTTGCATGATACGGGGGTCAAAACCTTCGGGACAATATATAATGAATTTTTACCGACCAAAATACGTATCATGCAGGAAAATGGAGTACGGAGGGCACACGAGGTGCTCACGAGGTAGGGGGTGCGCCCAAGGGGGTAGGGCGCGCCCTCCACCCTCGTGGAGGGCTCGTGTCCTCCCTGGACTACTACCTATTTTTCTATTTTTCTAAATATTCCAAAACGGAGAAATATTGCCTTAAAAATTGTTTTGGAGTCAGTTTACTTACCGTACCACATACCTATTCCTTTTCGGAGTCTGGAACATTCTAGAAAGTGTCCCTTATGTATTCCTCCGGGGTTATGGTTTCAATAACATTGGTTTCAACATTTATAGGATTACCTGAGATATAGTGCTTGATTCTTTGACCGTTTACCACCTTCAGATTTGTGCCTTCGAAATTGTTGATTTTTATGGCACCGGAACGATAGACCTCCTCGATAACGTAGGGACCTTCCCATTTAGAGAGAAGTTTTCCTGCAAAAAATCTTAAACGAGAGTTGTATAGCAATACATAATCGCTTACATTAAACTAACGCTTTTGTATCCTTTTGTCATGCCATCTTTTAACTTTTTCTTTAAACAACTTGGCATTTTCATAGGCTTGGGTTCTCCATTCATCAAGTGAGCTAATATCAAATAACCTCTTCTCACCGGCAAGTTTGAAATCATAGTTAAGCTCTTTAATAGCCCAATATGCCTTATGTTCTAGTTCGAGAGGTAAGTGACATGCTTTTCCATAAACCATTTTATACGGAGACATACCCATAGGATTCTTATATGCAGTTCTATATGCCCATAATGCATCATCAAGTTTCTCGGACCAATTCTTTCTAGACCTATTAACAGTCTTTTGCAAAATTAATTTGAGCTCTCTATTACTCAATTCTACTTGACCACTAGACTGTGGGTGATAAGGAGATGCAATTCTATGATTAACGTCATATTTGGCAAACATTTTACGGAAAGCACCATGAATAAAGTGTGAACCACCATCAGTCATTAAATATCTAGGGACTCCAAACCTCGGAAAAATAACTTCCTTAAGCATTTTAATAGAAGTGTTATGATCAGCACTACTAGTTGGAATAGCTTCTACCCACTTAGTAACGTAATCAACAGCAACTAAAATATGAGTGTATCCATTGGAGGCAGGAAAAGGTCCCATATAATCAAAGCCCCAAACATCAAATGGTTCAATAACAAGTGAATAATTCATAGGTATTTCTTGACGTCTACTAATATTACCAATTCTTTGACATTCATCACAAGATAAAACAAACTTACGGGCATCCTTGAAGAGAGTAAGCCAATAAAAACCAGATTGCAATACCTTATGTGCAGTTCTATCTCCAGCGTGGTGTCCTCCATAAGCTTCGGAGTGACACTTGCGTAGGATCTGTTCCTGTTCATGCTAAGGTACACAACATCTAATAACACCATCTACTCCTTCTTTATAAAGATGTGGGTCATCCCAAAAGTAATGTCTCAAATCATAAAAGAACTTTTTTTTGTTGGTATGTGAAGCTAGGTGGTATAAATTTAGCAACAATATAATTAGCATAATCAGCATACCATGGAGTGCTACGAGAAGTGCTTATGAGATTTAATTGTTCATCAGGAAAGCTATCATCAATAGGTAGTGGGTCATCAAGAATAATTTCTAACCTAGACAGGTTGTCTGCAACGGGGTTCTCAGCTCCTTTTCTATCAACAATATGCAAATCAAATTCTTGTAGCAAGAGAACCCATCTAATAAGTCTAGGTTTAGCATCTTTCTTTTCCATAAGATATTTAATAGCAGCATGATCAGTGTGAATAGTTACTTTAGAATCAACAATATAGGGTCTAAATTTATCACAAGCAAACACAACTGCTAAAAGTTCCTTTTTAGTGGTAGCATAATTTCTTTGAGCATTGTCTAGAGTCTTACTAGCATAATGGATAACATTTAATTTCTTATCAACTCTTTGCCATAGAACAGCACCTACAGCATAATCACTAGCATCACACATAATTTCAAAGGGTAAATTCCAATCAGGTGGCTGAACAATAGGTGCAGAGACTAATGCTTTCTTAAGTATTTCAAATGCTTCTACACAATCATCATCAAAGACAAATGGTACATCTTTTTGTAATAAATTAGTCAGAGGCCGAGAAATTTTTGAGAAGTCCTTAATGAACCTCCTATAAAATCCGGCGTGACCAAGGAAACTTCTTATACCTTTGATGTCCTTGGGACATGGCATCTTTTCAACAGCGTCAACCTTGGCTTTATCAACTTCAATACCTCTTTCAGAAACTTTGTGCCCCAAGACAATACCTTCATTAACCATAAAGTGGCACTTTTCCCAATTCAAGACAAGATTAGTTTCTTCACATCTCTGCAAAACTCGATCAAGATTGCTCAAGCAATCGTCAAAAGAGGAACCATAGACGGAAAAGTCGTCCATGAAAACCTCACAAATCTTTTCACAAAAATCAGAGAATATAGCCATCATGCATCTTTGAAAGGTAGCAAGTGCATTACATAAACCAAAAGGCATACGTCTATAAGCAAAAGTACCAAAAGGGCATGTAAAAGTAGTCTTTGATTGATCTTTAGCCAACACAGGTATTTGAGAGAACCCAGAATAACCATCTAGAAAACAATAATGTGTATGTTTGCATAATCTTTCTAGCATTTGATCAATAAAAGGTAAGGGGTAATGATCTTTCTTAGTGGCTTTATTTAATTTGTGGAAATCAATTACCATCCTATAACCTGTAATAATTCTTTGAGGAATCAATTCATCTTTATCATTAGGGACAACAGTAATACCTCCCTTTTTAGGGACACAATGGACAGGACTTACCCACCGACTATCAGCAACGGGATAAATTATACCTGCCTCCAGAAGCTTGAGTATTTCCTTCCTTACCACTTCTTTCATTTTAGGATTCAAACGTCGTTGAGGATCACATACTGGTTTAGCATCCGCTTCCAAATTTATTTTATGCTGACATAGAGTGGGACTAATGCCCTTAAGATCATCAAGAGTATATCCAATAGCAGCATGGTGCTTCTTCAGAGTTTTCAATAATCTTTCTTCTTCATGCTATGAAAGGTTAGCACTAATAATAACAGGATATATTTTCTTTTCATCAAGATAAGCATACTTAAGATTATCAGGCAACGGTTTAAGCTCAAAAACGGGATCACCCTTGGGTGGAGGAGGATCCCCTAGGATTTTAACAAGCAAATTGTGTTTCAGAATAGGTTCCTGTTTAAAGAATATTTCATCTATTTCCTTTCTTTCATTCATAAACATATCATTTTCATGGTCTAGTAAATAGTGTTCAAAAGGATCACTAGGAGGTACAGCAATAGAAGCAAGACCAATAATTTCATCCTTACTAGGCAATTCTTCCTCACGATGTTTTTTACTGAAATTAGAGAAATTAAACTCATGAACCATATCATCCAAGCCAACAGTAACAACATTCTTTTTGCAGTCTATCGTAGCATTAACAGTATTCAAGAAGGGTCTACCAAAAATAATGGGACAAAAGCTATCTTGTGGAGAACCAAGAACAAGAAAGTCAGCGGGATATTTGGTTTTCCCATACAAGACTTCAACATCTCTAACAATTCCCATTGCAGATATAGTATCTCTATTGGCAAGTTTAATTTTAACATCAATATCTTCTAACTCAGCAGGTGCGATATCATGCATAATTTCTTTATATAAGTCAATGGGTATAACAGTAGCACTAGCACCCATATCACATAAGCCATGATAACAATGATCTCCTATTTTAACATAAATAACAGGCATGCCTACCACAGGCCTATGTTTATCTCTATCACAGGGTTTAGCAATTCTAGCAGTTTCACCAGAGAATTCAATGACATGCCCATCAATATTATCAGACAAGAGATCTTTAACAATAGAAATATTAGGTTCTACTTTGACTTGCTCAGGAGGTGTATAAGTTCTAGTATTGCTTTTACGAACAACAGTTGAAGCTTTAGCATGATCCTTTACTCTAATAGGGAAAGGTGGTTTCTCAACATAAGAGGTGGGAACAATAGGATCATTATAAGTGATGGTCTTTTCTTCAACTTTAATAGGTGCAGCTACTTTTACTTCTATGGGAGGATGATATTTAAACCACTTCTCCTTGGGGAGATCAACATAAGTAGCAAAAGATTCACAGAAAGAAGCTACTATCTCAGAGTCAAGTCCATATTTAGTGCTAAACTTATGGAAAATATCGGTATCCATAAAAGATTTAACAAAATCAAACTTAGGTGTCATACCTGACTTCTTACCTTCGTCGAGGTCCCAATCTTCAGAGTTGCATTTAATTCTATCCAATAAATTCCATCTGAATTCAATAGTCTTCATCATAAAAGAGCCAGCACAAGAAGTATCGAGCATGGTGCGATTGTTATCAGAAAGCCGAGCATAAAAATTCTGGAGAATTGTCAATTTTGAGAGCTCATGATTGGGGCATGAATATAACATTGATTTAAGCCTCCCCCAAGCTTGAGCGATGCTTTCTCCTTCGCGAGGCCAAAAATTATATATACAATTGCGATCACGATGAACAAGATGCATAGGGTAATACTTTTGATGAAATTCCAATTTCATTCTTTTATAGTTCCATGATCTCGTATCATCACATAGCCTATACCATGTCGATGCGTCTCCCTCCAAAGATAAAGGGAAAACCTTCTTATTAACAACATCATCGGGTATACCTGCAAGCTTAACTAATCCACAAATATCATCCAAATAGCGTAGCTGCTCGTCGGGATGCTTTGTCCCATCTCCTGTAAAAGTATTAGCCAGCAGTTTTCCATAATACCCGAAGGAAATGCAAAAGGAGTTTCATTTTCAATAGATTCAGTAGGTTGAGGAGCAACTCTTTGCTCTACTGGACGGGGTGAAGATACCCCGAACAAGCCCCTCAGAGATTCAGTTTCCATAGTAACAAGTGACAGAAAATTTCAGCACACTATATAAATTTTTCCTTACCAAATTCCACCTACCAAAGGCGCTACACTCCCCGGCAACGGCGCCAGAAAAGAGTCTTGATGACCCACAAGTATAGGGGATCTATCGTAGTCCTTTCGATAAGTAAGAGTGTCGAACCCAACGAGGAGCAGAAGGAAATGATAAGCGGTTTTCAGCAAGGTATTCTCTGCAAGTACTGAAATAAGTGGTAACAGATAGTTTAGTGATAAGGTAAATTGTAACGAGCAACAAGTAACAAAAGTAAATAAGGTGCAGCAAGGTGTCCCAATCCTTTTTGTAGCAAAGGACAAGCCGTACAAATTCTTAAAATAAGAAAAGCGCTCCCGAGGACACATGGGAATATCGTCAAGCTAGTTCTCATCACGCTCAAATGATTCGCGTTCGGTACTTTGATAATTTGATATGTGGGTGGACCAGTGCTTGGGTGCTGTTCTTACTTGAAAAAGCATCCCACTTATGATTAACCTCTATTGCAAGCATCCGCAACTACAACAAAAGTATTAAGGTAAACCTAACCATAGCATGAAACATATGGATCCAAATCAGCCCCTTACGAAGCAACGCATAAAGTAGGGTTTAAGCTTCTGTCACTCTAGCAACCCATAATCTACTTATTACTTCCAAATGCCTTCCTCTAGGCCCAAATAATGGTGAAGTGTTATGTAGTCGACGTTCACATAACACCACTAGAGGTTAGACAACATACATCTCATCAAAATATCGAACGAATACCAAATTCACATGACTACTAATAGCAAGACTTCTCCCCTGTCCTTAGGAACAAACGTAACTACTCACAAAGCATATTCATGTTCATAATCAGAGGGGTAATAGTATGCATAAAGGATCTGAACATATGATCTTCCACCAAGTAAACCAACTAGCATCAACTACAAGGAGTAATCAACACTACTAGCAACCTACTAGCGCCAATCCCGGACTTAGAGACAAGAATTGGATACAAGAGATGAACTAGGGTTTGGAGATGAGGTGGTGCTGGTGAAGATGTTGATGGAGATTTCCCTCTCCCGATGAGAGGAGCGTTGGTGATGACGATGGTGATGATTTCCCCCTCCCGGAGGGAAGTGTCCCCGGCAGAACAGCTCTGCCGGAGCCCTAGATTGGTTTCGCCAAGGTTCCGCCTCGTGGCGGCGGAGTCTCTTCCCGAAAAGTTGCTTATGATTTTTTTTCTCATCGAAAGACTTCATATAGGAGAAGATGGGCATCGGAGAGCCACCAGGGGGCCCACGAGGTAGGGGGGCGCACCCAGGGGGGAGGGGCGTGCCCCCCACCCTCGTGAGCAGGGTGTGGGCCCCCTGGCCTTCATCTTTGGCGATGATTTTTCTTTATTTATTTTAAGATATTCCGTGGAGTTACAGGACTTTTGGAGTTGCGCAGAATAGGTCTCCAATATTTGCTCCTTTTCCAGCCAGAATTCCAGCTGCCGGCATTCCCCTTCTTCATGGTAAACCTTGTAAAATAAGAGAGAATAGCCATAAGTATTGTGACATAACGTGAAATAACAGCCCATAATGCAATAAATATTAACATAAAAGCATGACGCAAAATGGACGTATCAACCTGCAAGCTTAAATAGTCCACAAACTTCATCCACATATATTAAGTGCTCATCGGGATGCTTTGTTCCATCTCCTATAAAAGGGTTAGCTAGCAGTTTTTCCATCATACCCGAAGGAAATTTAAAAGGAGTTTCATTTTCAATAGGTTCAGTAGGTTGAGGAGCAACTCTTTGCTCTACTGGACGGGGTGAAGATACCCCGAACAAGCCCCTCGGAGAATTCCTTTCCATAGTAACAAGTGACAATAAATTTCAGCACACTATATAAATTTTTCCTTACCAAATTCCACCTACCAAAGGCGCTACACTCCCCGGCAACGGCGCCAGAAAAGAGTCTTGATGACCCACAAGTATAGGGGATCTATCATAGTCCTCTCGATAAGTAAGAGTGTCGAACCCAACGAGGAGTAGAAGGAAATGATAAGCGGTTTTTAGCAAGGTATTCTCTGCAAGTACTGAAATAAGTGGTAACAGATAGTTTTGTCATAAGATAGATTGTAACGAGCAAAAAGTAACAAAAGTAAATAAAGTGCAGCAAGGTGGCCCAATCCTTTTGTAGCAAAGGACAAGCCGGAACAAACTCTTATAATAGGAAAAGCGCTCCCGAGGACACATGGGAATATCGTCAAGCTAGTTTTCATCACGTTCATATGATTCGCGTTCGATACATTAATAATTTGATATGTGGGTGGACCAGTGCTTGGGTGTTGTTCTTACTTGAACAAGCGTCCCACTTATGATTAACCTCTATTGCAAGCATCCGCAACTACAACAAAAGTATTAAGGTAAACCTAACCATAGCATGAAACATATGGATCCAAATCAGCCCCTTACGAAGCAACGCATAAACTAGGATTTAAGCTTCTGTCACTCTAGCAACCCATCATCTACTTATTACTTCCCAATGCCTTCCTCTAGGCCCAAGTAATGGTGAAGTGTTATGTAGTGGACGTTCACATAACACCACTAGAGGCTAGACAACATACATCTTATCAAAATATCAAACGAATACCAAATTCACATGACTACTCATAGCAAGACTTCTCCCTTGTCCTCAGGAACGAACGTAATTACTCACAAAGCATATTCATGTTCATAATCAGAGGGGTAATAATATGCATATAGGATCTGAACATATGATCTTCCACCAAATAAACCAACTAGCATTAACTACAAGGAGTAATCAACACTACTAGCAACCTACTAGCACCAATCCCGGACTTTGAGACAAGAATTGGATACAAGATATGAACTAGGGTTTGGAGATGAGATGGTGCTGGTGAAGATGTTGATGGAGATTGCCCTCTTCCGATGAGAGGAGCGTTGGTGGTGACGATGGTGATGATTTCCCCCTCCTGGAGGGAAGTTTCCCCGGCAAAACAGCTCTGCCGGAGCTCTAGATTGGATCCGCCAAGGTTCCGCCTCGTGGCGGCGGAGTCTCGTCCCGAAAAGTTCCTCCTCATTTTTTCCTCATCGAAAGACCTCATATAGGAGAGATGGGCATCGGAGAGCCACCAGGGGGCCCACGAGGTAGGGGGCGCGCCCTAGAGGGGCGCCCCCACCCTCGTGAGAAGGGTGTGGGCCCCCTGGCCTTCATCTTTGGCGTGGATTTTTCTTTATTTCTTTTAAGACATTTCGTGGAGTTTCAGGACTTTTGGAGTTACGCAGAATAGGTCTCTAATATTTGCTCCTTTTCCAGACCAGAATTCCAGCTGCCGGCATTCTCCCTCCTTATGTAAACCTTGTAAAATAAGAGAGAATAGCCATAAGTATTGTGACGTAAAGTGAAATAACAGTCTATAATGCGATAAATATCGATATAAAAGCATGATGCAAAATGGACGTATCAAAGTGCAATCAATTCTTTAGGGATTTGAAAATATCTTTGTCACTCTTATGCATATCATAAAGTCTCCTTGAAAGGACTGTAAACTGACAATATCTCAGTTAGCTCCAGAAGGGCCTCTAGTGCAAGAGTGAGGGCGAAGCAGATGCACAATGAGCTACAACGTATACTCTATATATTAGTAAAGCAACTTAGAGGTCAACTTCTGAAGGGCTCACAGTTCCACACCAGAATAATCACGGGAGAAACATTAACCATACATTCTACACAACAAGAAAGCCAAATGTCCTAAAAGATGGAAACTGCACTTTTGTTCTAAAGTTCATGCAAATGGACTGACTAACTAACCATTCACTACAACCGATCAAAGCATCAAAGTAACCTATATATATACTTATACCTATATATAAAGAATATATAAAACAAGGTATTTCCCACATCACAGTTCGCAACACATTACAATTGAGCCACTACAAAAGGAACCTTGGTAGCAAATGCAATGCTATCGGCAAATATAACTAAGGAAGTCCTACCTTTGAATTAAATGTGGACTAACATGATATGCTTTTGTACCAATCTACACTAATCCCTATTGCAACAAATAATAATAGTTGGTAGAGTTGTACACGACTAAAAATACTATTAAAATACCACTTCAATCCAGTGATGGGATAAAAATGAAACCTTGAACATAATCCCCCAACAGCAAAATACACATGTAAATGATAGTTCTAAAGTTGAGTTGACTAGTGATGTATTCAGATTTTTGGATGAGGCAACCTGTAGACTAACTACACTTATTTGTCAGAACACGGAAGTAACTACAGTTGATATTTTGTCGGGGTCTCTTAAAATCAAGCTCAAAGATCAGAAATACTAATCAAAAATCAAGTCAATAAGGCCAAGATGGAAGTCTCCATCCGAAGATGGAAATAAAGAAAACAAAGAAAATTGGATTAAGGGGAGTTTTGGAGGTCGGTTGCGTGACGCTAACAGAGCCGAACCGTGATTGACCACATGGAACCCTAGACCGCGAGTCGGGTGAGAAATTACACATGGAAGCATGCTTTGTTAACAACTACTGTTGTGCACTGGTGGAGTGCTTTTGTTGCTTCAACTCCATCTAAAGTCCTATCAATAAATACTCTAAACTCCAACTCCACCACGTCAATAAAAACACAGAAGTCCTAGCTACATATTTGATCGAACAGTCAATATGGACATCAAAATGCCATTGACAGAATGACAATACATCAAACAGAAAAGTTAGTTGCTTTAGAATTCCATTATGAAGCTTTATATGAGTTCTATGTCATGTATCTGTTCTTCTGTTCCATATTCCGAAGCAAAGAAGCATGTCTAAACTCTGTAGCATACGATCTCGTGTATATGTCCTACCTGCTCCATTGCCCATTTACTTTTTACATGTAGTTCTGTTCACCACAATAACTAAATTGTGCCCAAAGAACTCAGTCCTCTTAATTCACAACTTGGTACACATAAAGCTTGCATCATGAGACAAAAAAGCAAGTGAGGGGCGAGCACAAAAAAGCAAACAAGCAGCTACCTTAATCAATTAGAAGAACCACGATCCAACCATGAGAACATACTGCTATGAAAGAGCAAGCGAGCACATTTGTAGGACAAAGAAGCAAGCAAGAAGCCATCTTAATTAACAGTTGAACTTGATCGGTTAGAACAATTTAGACCGTGGCATGAAGCTCCATAGGCCCATGTGTTGTGGCCGATGCGTGGGCATGAACGTGAACGCCGAAGGGAGGAAACTTACTGGCTTCTCTGGCTCACGGATCAGGTTGGCGGCCACGCATGTGACAATAGAGGAGGGCGGCACCGTACATGGGCCAACGGAGGAGGAGCGGCCTGCGCTTGCGTCCATCAGTCAGGATCGATCATCCATCGGAACACTGGCTGGGCTTGTTCGGGATCGATCGTAGTCAGACTCTGCTCGTCTGGGCTTGGTTCGATCAATTGCAAGGATGATGACTGATTTGTCTGGGCTTGTCCGATTGATCGCTAGGTTGTCCGATCAATCTGATCAACAAAAACTAAGATCAGTCACTCCCAAAAAAAATTGAGATTGAGTGCTACACCGGGAAGGGCTTGACGAAAGAAATGGTGGAATAGGGAACCTTACCCTTTTTATAGATAGGAGAGACTACTAATACCCAGTTATTTGAGGCCCCTAAATGTTTGGGGGCCTTGTGCGGTCACCCAACCTTGCCACCTTCATCGACGGGCCTGACGATAGATAACGAGGAAATCAACTTAACTTAACATGTTTGCTAGCCAAGAACCCTTTAATTAACCATGGCACGGGAATACATAGGAAGCCTAAACACTAGCATATCATGGGCACCCCAATCAAACCCACATAGGCTAAATGTCAGTTGCCTTAAAAGTAAATTATGTTAGTTGGTTTTCTTCATTTTTGTTCAAACAATTTTGTTTACACTGTTCCGGCCTAGCCAAGCTAATTAGGATGCCAAGATTAATGATGAACCAAGTCCAGCCTCATGTCATTGCTTTATTACTCTTTAATAACTCTTTAGTTGCTCGTGTCTTGCTCGATTGATTGTTCGCTTTTGCTATTGGATAAATACCTAATTTTTTTAGTCAGACAACTTTTTTGTTTTTCATGTGTGCATGCTGATGTTTTGTTTTTGTTATTAGCACTATTGTTATACGTCAAGCAACTGCTTTTTTATTGCTGGTCAGTCAAATCTATGGTTGTTGATTCAAGGTGCTTTGTGATACGTGTGTGGGAGGTTATCATGTACCCCCTTCGTCCCATACTATAAGATCTTACTACATCCAGTATACTCATATATTGGATATTATGAGACAGATGGAGTATTTGACTGACGATGTTGTTGTTTCAATCGATTTTTTTTCCTTTCCTTGCTAAGTGCATACATGCATGTCTTCTGTTCGTCCCTTTCTATATTCACATGCAAGAATGAAACGAATGTCAATTTATGTGTGTGAGCATGAGTGGGCTTGTACACACTTATATATATATATATATATATATATATATATATATATATATATATATATAGACACACACATAAACACTATTCTGATCACGGGATCAGAATAATATTCTGATCACAACCTGACCTGCCCCGCTAGTAGTACGTTGAACTTCCCTATGAACTAGGTTGAACTTCCGCCAACATTGCCCAAATGGGGCTTGCGATATACAGTTGGAAAGCTATGGACACCAATATCATGACCCAACTTAAATTTTTGGCAAAATATAAGCGGTTTAAGAGCAGTTTTGAAAACCGTTTTTTCTTCACACAAAAAACGTGAATCGTATTTTCGATCGCATTTCTAAACCGTTTATCGGAATGAGGCATATAATATGGCGTTAGAAAGCTGCTACAAAACCGCTCCTTCCACATGTTGAAAGTTTTTCTCTAATTCCCTATGGTTAAAGATTAATTTGAAAAAACGTAAAATTTCGTAAACCGAACAGCCAAGTTCGTATTTTTTATGTCATTTCTAAATGGCTAATCCAATTGAGGCATATGATATGTTGTTGGAAAGCTTATGAAAATGCGCTAATTTTTCATTTTGAAAGTTTTTTTCTAATTTTGAATGGTTTAAGAGTAATTTAGAAAACGGTCCAAGTCCTACCGAGTTCGTATTTTCGAGCTAATTTTTTAACCGTGTGTCCGAATGCAGCAAATGATATGGCGTTGGAAAGCTTGAACAAATGCAAAACTTTTTGGTATGTATTGTTTCTCCCAATTCTTTACGGTTTTAAGTTAGTTTAGAAAATGGCGAAAAACGTATTTTCGCTGTATTTTCCACAAACTTTAACAGAAAGGCACAAATAATATACCGTTGAAAAGCTATGAAGAATGCGAAACTTTTTCATGTTGATGATTTTCTGTGATTCCTAGCCGTTTTCAAGTAATTGCGAAAATGTCGAGATCATTTGTTCTACCTTTATCGCGAAACTGATTCTTCGAACCTGAACTTCTCGGCACGTGTACTTGAACTTCACTCTGTTTTTTCACGTGCTTTTCTTTCTCATAGCTCTTCATCCACTACTCGAAGCTCTCCATCCACTCACTGGAATTGAGCAAGTGATATACCGATGGAAAGCTATTGTAAACACGCAACTTTCCTATTAGAGTTGTGTCGAATATTGTGTACAAGGTAGGTTACAGTTGGACTAGGAGTTGTATTGTGTTTACATAGGATGTGGAGTTGTGTCCTAATAGGACACTTGTATCCTAGGCCTCTCATATATAGCGGGGGTAGACACACGATCTAACCTATGCCAACATAATAGCACCGAAACACGGGGGAAGCCAGAGGCATGTGCCGGCGTCCAGGGCGACTGGGTGCAGTATTGTAGCGGTGTCATGGGGAGGAGCGCCCATAGTCAGGCCCCGGGGATGTAGCCATATAGGTGAACCTCGTTAACAAATCTCGGTGTCATGCTCATGTGATTGCTTGGTCCTTGGATGATCGACAATATGTCTTGGATTTACTCTAACAAGTGGTATCAGAGCTAGGTTATTCAGAGGTTACAATTGTTGATATGGAGGTGAAGCAGAATTCATAAGTTGGATCGTCCATCATGGACGTTTGTGGATGCTTGCCGAGGAAATTCTGTGCGGAATAGCAATAGGGAGAGGATCCAGATTTGTTGGATCAAAAGAATAGCGCATGCAACGGCTGGGGTCATTGGACTCAATGGTAATCGTGTCATGGAGCTTCTCAACGAGATTGATTGGTTCGATCAGAGGCGGCGGCGGCTGGTAAAACCTAGTGAATCGTGCGTGCGTGGAAGCCGCAGGTTGAGTGCAGTCCGTGCTCGGGATGGCTGCTCGCATGTGTCGGATGGAGCCCAACTTGCGTGTGGTGCTGGACCAGGACACGTACGCTGTGGAGGCAGCGTGGTACAGGACAAATTGTGGCATTGATGTGTTGCTGGCTTGTAACACCCCGGATATATTTTGCCTACTGTGTATTCCAACTCTTGCCGTTTCCGGCGTTAAGCTATTTTATTTTCTCGGGTTTGGGTTTTTGTCTCCGTGTGTTGTTGTCGTTGTCATGCATCTCATATCATGTCATCATGTGCATTGCATTTGCATACGTGTTCGTCTCATGCATTTGAGCATTTTCCCCGTTATCCGTTTTGCGTTCCGGCGCTTCGTTCTCCTCCGGTGGTCATTTCTACCTTTCTTTTGTGTGTGTAGGGGTTAAACATTTCCGGATTGGACCGAGACTTGCCAAGTGGCCTTGGTTTACTACCGGTAGACCGCCTGTAAAGTTTCGTACCATTTGGACTTCGTTTGATGCTCCAACGGTTAACCGAGGGACCGAGAAGGCCTCGTGTGTGTTGCAGCCCAACACCCCTCCATTTTGGCCCAAAACCCACCAAAACCCTCTCCATCATCTAGAGCGTTCGATCACGATCGCGTGGCCGAAAACCGCACCTCATTTGGACACTCCTAGCTCCCTCTACCTCTATATAAAGACCACCCTCTCGAAATTTCGGATCTCCCCCGTCCAAACCCTAAAAAATCGTCTCCGCCGCCACCGGACACGTCCGGACGCGTCCGCCACCTGCCGCCGCCAATCCTAGGCCACCACGTGGCGCCTCACCGCCTCCGCGCCGCCGGCCCGGGCAGGCCCATCGCCGGCCCCCGAGGCCCGCTCCCTCGCGCCGCCCCACGCCCGCAAGCCGCCGCCGTCCTCCTCTTGTCCGGTCGCCCGAGGAGCCCCGCGCCGCCGCCCGCCATCGACATCAGCCGGCCGCGAGCTCGCCGGACCGCCCGTGCCGCCTCGCCGCTCCGGCGGGCCACCGCCGCCATCCGCGCCGCCGGGAACGCCGCACCTCGCCGCGGCCACACCACCGCACCCGACCACCTCCTCGACATCCGCGCCACTCTGGCGACCTCCTCCGGCGTCGTCCCCGCCATCGGTGTATAGTTCTGGCAAACCTCGTAAACCGCGCCCGGCTGGATCTAGATCTGGGAATAGACCGGGTTGACATTTTGCCCGAAACCCTAATTATATTGCCTTGTTCATCGCATTGTAACTCCGCATCCGTAGCTCCGTTTTGGGCATATAGCATATCAAAATGTTCGTCTCAGAGAGCACATCATTTCATCTCATTGCATCATTTTCATTTGAGTTCATCTTGATGCCCAAAATGCTGTTAGAAGAATGCTATTTGAGATAATTGTCAGATCTGCTGCTCCAATTAGATATTTGTCATTTTTGCCATGATTATTGTGTGCATGATATGCCCAGGAGCTCTACATGAGTTTGTTAGATGTTTTGCCATCTATCCAAAGGTGCAATCCATGTATTTTTTTGTGATGTGTATGGTTACTAGCGCAAGCTTGCAAAGTGGAGCATTCGTTAATGCTGATTTCAGGGTCTTAGCATTTCCACTAAGTCCTTGATCTGTTTATCTCAATATGCCATATGTTCATGTTGTTTCCTAGTGATCCGTGCCTCTTTTGAGGATGATCAGTAAGGACGTTTTGTTAATCTTGTAGTGGTCTATCCATCCATGTCTTTGTTTGCAATTATGGAGCACCCTAGCTTGAGTCAATCGAGCTCTACTTTTGTCATTTCGTGAATCTGGGCAGATTGTCTTTTTTTTTGCGGGTGAGGCAGATTGTCTACTTGTTAGCGATTTTGCCGAGGATGTTGTAGTTGATCCGTGCATGCTATGTTATTGTTCTTGCCACGTCTAGCTTGTATAATGTGTATTCTTGATGGGTGTATTATTAGATTGTCATGACTTGCTCTGTAGTGAGTGCATCGAGCTCGTAAACATGCCTACTTGATATCTGATTTGCATGCTCCAGTTTTTCACTAAGTCTGTGATCTGATTATGTTTTTGCCATGTTCACATGCTTACAATTGTATTTTTTATCCCTTTTGGCTCAAGGTCACTAAGGGACTTTTGTTAAGCTCTTTGAGTAGCTCCATGCCATGCTTTACTTTGCCATGTTCAGGTCCTGTAGCATATAGTTTTCAAGCTCCAAAGTGTGCTACCTGATCTGAGATTCCAGACAAGTGTTAATTTCACTCAGTCTGAAATCTGTTTACCAAATGCATTTTTGCCATGCTTTGTTTGAACCTGTTAATGGATGTATTGGCCGTAGCTCAGTGATAGTCTTTTGTTAATCATCATGAGTGGATCCCTGCCATGTATCTTGTTTCCATGTTTGAGTGCTGTAGCATGTTCATCTTGTTGCATTCAGATGACTACTTGCCGTATATCGCAGACCGGTGTCATATTTAAATCGCTTGCCATTTCCAAACCGTAACTCCGATTCCGGTGATCTTTATATCATTTTCAAGCGATTTCATCTCATCTTTCTAGTGGCACACTTGGATTTCCAAGTTGAGGCCAGGTTCATTCAATCCTTGTCAAATCTTGCATATGCATCACATATCGCATCCCGCATAGCATACCATCTTTGCATCATGTTGTTTGAGTTTGCACGTGGTTGATTGTGTCCTTGTTGCTTGTTTGTCTTGTTTGGGTAGAGCCGGGAGACGAGTTCGCTAATGAGGAGCCCATTGAGTTTGCTTTCGAGGATCCAGTCAACTCTGACAACTTTGCAGGCAAGATGATCATACCCTCGAAATCACTACTATCTTTGCTTTGCTAGATGCTCGCTCTTTTGCTATGCCTATGTTACGATGCCTACCACTTGCTTATCATGCCTCCCAAATTGCCATGTCAAACCTCTAACCCACCATGTCCTAGCAAACCGTTGATTGGCTATGTTACCGCTTTGCTCAGCCCCTCTTATAGCGTTGCTAGTTGCAGGTGAAGATTGGAGACCGTTCCTTGTTGGAAAATTATTTACTTGTTGAGATATCATTATATTATCTTGTTATCTTAATGCATCTATATACTTGGTAAAGGGTGGAAGGCTCGGCCTCTCGCCTAGTGTTTTGTTCCACTCTTGCCGCCCTAGTTTCCGTCATATCGGTGTTATGTTCCCGGATTTTGCGTTCCTTACGTGGTTGGGTTATAATGGGAACCCCTTGATAGTTCGCCTTGATTAAAGCTTTTCCAGCAATGCCCAACCTTGGTTTTACCATTTGCCACCTAGCCTCTTTTCCCTTGGTTTCCGGAGCCTGAGGGTCATCTTATTTAACCCCTCCTGGGCCGGTGCTCCTCTGAGTGTTGGTTCGACTGAGCTGCCTGCGGGGCCACCTCGGGGCAACTTGAGGGCTGGTTTTACTCGTAGCTAGTCTCATCTGAGTGTGCCCTGAGAACGAGATATGTGCAGCTCCTATCGGGATTTGTTGGCACATTCGGGCGGTGTTGCTGGATTTGTTTTAACTTGTCGAAGTGTCTTGAAGAACCGGGATACCGAGTCTGATCAGAACGTCTCGGGAGGAGGTCTATTCCTTCGTTGACCGTGAGAGCTTGTCATGGGCTAAGTTGGGACTCCCCTGCAGGGATTTGAACTTTCGAAAGCCGTGCCCGCGGTTATGGGCAGATGGGAATTTGTTAATGTCCGGTTGTAGATAACTTGAACCTTAACTTAATTAAAATGAATCAACTGTGGGCGTTACCATGATGGTCTCTTCTCGGCGGAGTCTGGGAAGTGAACACAGTGTTGGAGTAATGCTTGCCGCAGGTTGATCTCTAGTTGTTCGTTCGCGCTTTGCCTTCTCTTCTTGCTCTCTTTTGCGAACAGGTTAGCCACCATATATGCTAGTTGCTTGCTGCAGCTCCACATATTTACCTTGCCTTACCTATAAGCTTGAATAGTCTTGATCGCGAGGGTGCGAGATTGCTGAGTCCCTGTGGCTCACAGATTACTTCCAAACCAGATGCAGGGCCTGATGACTCCGTTCCAGATGACGCGCTTGAGCTCAAGTGGGAGTTCGACGAGGACTCACGCCGTTACTATGTGTCTTTCCCTGATGATCAGTAGTGGTGCCCAGTTGGGGCGATCGGGACCGTGTCGCATGTTGGGTTTATCTTTTATTTTGGCGCCGTAGTCGGGCCATGAGTGTTTGAATGTTGTGATGCTATTTATGTACTTTGATTGGCGTGGCGACTGTAAGCCAACTATGTACCTCCCCTTTTATTATCTATATTACATGGGATGTTGTGAAGATTGCCTAACTTGCGACATTGCTTTCAATGCGGTTATGCCTCTAAGTCGTGCCTCGACATGTGGGAGATATAGCCGCATCAAGGGCGTTACAAGTTGGTAATCAGAGCCTTCCCCGACCTTAGGAGCCCCCATTGCTTGATCGTTTTTAGCAGCCGTTGTTGAGTCTATAAAAATGTTTTGAGTCATTTAGGAATTCTATATCGGAGAGTCTAGGAATTCTTTTTACTCCCCAGTCTCCTCATCGCTCTGGTAAGGCATCCTGACATAGAGTTTTGACTCTTCTCTTCTCAAATTTCACTAAAAATAATTTAGGATCACGCGGGTATCTTGGAATCGTTCCGATGGTTTTGTGACGAGAACATTGTTCTTGGTGCCTCCTGTCTTTAGGGGTTGTGGCAGTGTCCCGGGAACTTGAGCTCCGAGGTGGTGTCATCACAATTTTATCGTTGCAGTTCTGGAATACCTGAGTTTAGTACGCCGACATCGAAAATCTCTTTTATGCAGTTCGTTGGTGAGATAACCTCGACGCCACCCAGTACTGGGGCGGGAGTTCGGGAGTATCACCATAACTTGTATAACGGATGCTTTTCGAAGGTTGAGGTAGATGGTTTCCGAAGTTTTTCTCGGTTATGTGTTGAAGGATGGATACAACTAGATGTAGGAATTGCTAGATTTGGGTGAAATATTATGCTTCCCCTGTATCCCCAACACCTGATTGCATAACCGGAAAGGTTTGGGAGTTTCATAGGTGGGAATTCTTGTAGCTCTAGTTCTTCTTCCACGGATATTTGGTTTGAGATGGGGATTTCTTATCGAGTATTCGTTCTTGATCCGTACCTTGTTGATTTATTCCTCTACCTAAATTCTAAGTGGCTTCTCAATTTATGGATATGTGACCATTTTAAGTGGAATGCATTCGTTCATTTTGTTCGGATGTGAAGACTATATGTTGCAATTTCATCCGCTTGATTCAGCTTCATGTTATCTGTCAATATGCTAATGGTTGTCACCCTCTTCAGGATGGCTCCCGCTAAGAGCACCAATCAGAATCTGAATCAGGATCCGCCACCACCTCCTCCTCCTCCGGAGGCATGGCAAGCTGTGATGGCCGCAACCAATACAAACACACAGTTGATCATGCAAATTTTTCAAGAGCGCAATCAAGCGAACCAAGGCAACCAAGGCAACAATCAGAATCACTTTGCTACACTCAACCAGTTCCTTGCTAACGGGCCAAAGACTTTCAGCAATTGTGTTGAGGCAACTGATGCTGACGATTGGCTCATGGATCTGTGCAAGCATTTTGAGTGCAGTAACGTCAGGCCTGAGGACTTTGTCAAGTTCGCTTCCTTCCAACTCAAAGACCAAGCTGCAGAATGGTTCCAGCAGTACAAGGATTCCAGAGGAGGCCGTGTGATTACCTGGGATGAATTCCGTCAAGACTTCAAAGCTCATCATATCCCTCAGAGCGTGGTTGAAAGAAAGCGTGAGGAATTCCGCAACCTGAAGCAAGGCTCTTTGTCTGTCTATGACTACAACAAGTTGTTTCAGAAGCTCGTCCGCTTTGCCAAGCAGGACGTCCCTGATGAGAAGAGCATGCTATACCAGTTTAGGGGTGGTCTCAGAGAAGAAATCCAGCTAGCTCTTGTTCTCTTTGAGCCCTTGAGGTATGACGAGTTCTACAACATGGCATTGAAGCAAGAGGCCGCTCAACTGAGGTGTGATGCTTCCAAGAAGCGAGTCAGAGATGCTACTCCTTCTTCCTCTACTCAAGTGGCCAAACAGCAGAAGTATTGGCTTCCTCCTCCTCCGTTCCGTCAGCCGTATCAGAAGAGCAAAGGTGGCAATGGATCTTCCCACCCACCCAACCCCGGCTTTCAGAACAAGACTTCATCTCAAGCTCCAAGATCGAGTGCTCCATATCACCATCTGCTTTCAGAGGTCACGTGCAACAAGTGCCAACAGAAGGGTCACTATGCCAACAAATGCTTCAATCAGAGGCGTCTTCCTCCTCCTCCTCCTGTGAGATCGGCAAGTATAGCTGTGGTCAAGCATAACCCCAAGCACGCCAAGGTCAACTTGATGAATGCAGCTCAGGCGGAGGACTCGTCAGATGTCATCATGGGTAACCTTCCTATTAATGATATTCCCGCAAAAGTACTTTTTGACTCTGGTGCATCGCATTCCTTCATGTCATTCCCATTTGCATCGGAGAACAATTTTAGTACTTAGGCATTACCTAGAGCTATGCAAGTCGTCTCTCCGGCTAAGCGTCTGAGTTCTAGTATGATGGTTCCGGATATTTCTATCATGATGGGTGATTTCAAGTTTCTGGCTTCTCCAATGGTTCTTGGTAACTCGGATATTGATCTTATTCTCGGGATGGATTGCCTTTCTAAGCACAAGGCTCAGCTTGATTGTGCAGCCAGGCAGATTCAATTGACTCATTCGTCTGAGGATGTAATTGTCTTTGCCGCTCGGGATAATACTATCCGTCTGTTTTCTCTCAATGAGAAGGGGGAACTGGATGCTATCTCGAAAATTCCAGTCATTTGCGAATATCAAGACGTCTTTCCAGAAGAGCTTCTAGGAATGCCTCCGCACCGGCCAGTTGAATTCGTCATCGATCTTGATCCTGGTACGGAACCGGTGTGCAAATGTCCTTACAAGCTCGGACCTGAAGAGTTGAAGGAGCTGAAGAAGCAACTCGATATTCAAGAGAGAATGGGTCTCATCCGGCCTAGTTCTTCTCCGTGGGGTTGTGGTGTTCTTTTTGTGAAGAAGAAGGATGGAATGGACCAACTTTGTGTTGATTACCGTCCATTGAACAAGAAGACCATCAAGAACAAATACCCACTTCCCAACATTAACGAGCTGTTCGAACAACTCAAAGGTGCCCAAGTATTCTCCAAGCTTGATCTCCATATGGGTTATCACCAGATTCGAATCTGTGAGCAAGATATTCCCAAGACGGCTTTCAGGACAAGCTATGGTTCATGTGAATACACTGTCATGTCTTTTGGCCTCGTCAACGCTCCTCCGACGTTCTCTCGCATGATGAACTTCATCTTCAACGCCTACACCAATGAATTCGTTTTGGTCTATCTCGACGACATTCTGGTCTTTTTGAAGAACAAGGAAGATCATGCCAAGCACTTGCGTTTGGTACTCGATAAGCTCAGGGAACACCAGTTCTATGCCAAGTTCTCCAAGTGCGAATTTTGGCTCGATGAGGTTCTTTATCTTGGTCATATCATCTCTGCCAAGGGCATTGCGGTGACTCCTGAGGAGGTGTCTGCAATTGTGAATTGGGAACCACCTCAGAACGTGAAGCAACTCCGTAGCTTCCTCGGTCTCGCAAGCTACTATTGAAGATTCATTGAAAACTTTTCTAAGATCGCGAAGCCTCTCTCAAATCTTCTCCAGAAGCACGTCAAGTACGTTTGGTCTCCGGAGTGTGACATTGCTTTCAACACTTTGAAAGAGAAATTGGTCACTGCTCCAGTTCTGACTCCTCCTGATGAATCCAAACCGTACGAGGTCTTTTGCGATGCCTCTCTCCAAGGTCTTGGCGCAGTGTTGATGCAAGAGAATAAAGTTGTGGCTTATACCTCTCGCCAGTTGAAGCCCAACGAGAAGAACTACCCCACTCATGACCTCGAGTTGGCGGCAGTTGTGCATGCTCTTTTGACTTGGAGACATCTCTTATTGGGAAGAAAAGTGGACATCTTCACCGACCACAAGAGTCTCAAGTACATCTTCACTCAGCCTAGTCTCAACCTCAGGCAGACCTGATGGGTCGAAATGATTCAAGAGTATAATCCGAGTATCGAGTATACTCCAGGCAAGGCCAATGTGATTGCTGACGCTTTGAGCAGAAAGGCTTATTGCAACAGTCTGATTCTCAAGCCTTATCAACCCGAGCTTTGTGAAGCTTTCCGCAAACTTAATCTGCAAGTTGTTCCTCAATGTTTCCTCGCCAACCTTCAAGTCTCTCCTACCTTGGAAGACCAGATTCGCCAAGCTCAACTTCTGGGTGCTATGGTGAAAAAGGTGAAGATTGGGATTGCCAAGAGTCAACCCAAGTACAAGTGCTACCGCCTTGATGACAAGGATACTCTCTTCTTCGAGGATCGTATTGTTGTGCCCAAAGGTGACCTTCGTAAAGTGATCATGAATGAGGCTCACAATTCTCTCCTCTCCATCCACCCTGGGAGCACGAAGATGTGTTAGGACCTCAAGCAGGCTTATTGGTGGACTCGAATGAAGCGCGAGATTGCTCAATTCGTGAATGACTGTGATGTCTGTAGAAGAGTGAAGGCAGAACACCAAAGGCCAGCTGGTCTCCTCCAACCTCTTGCCATCCCATAATGGAAGTTTGACCACATTGAGATGGACTTCGTGACTGGGTTTCCAAAGTCCAAGCGTGGCAATGATGCTATATTTGTTGTCATCGACAAACTCACTAAAGTGGCTCACTTTGTGCCTATCAAAGAGTCTATCACCGCAGCTCGATTGGTGGAGCTCTATACCTCTTGAATTGTCTCTCTGCACGGTATTCCACAAGTGATCTCTTCAGTCCGTGGCAGCATCTTTACCTCCAAGTTTTGGGATTCTTTTTAGAAGGCCATGGGCACCAACATCCATTTCAGCACAGCTTTCCATCCTCAAACTAGCGGTCAAGTCGAGCGTGTCAATCAGATTCTTGAAGATATGCTCATGGCTTGTGTGATCTCCTTCGGCATGAAGTGGGAGGATTGTCTTCCATATGCTGAATTCTCCTACAACAACAGTTTTCAAGCAAGTTTGGGCAAGGCCCCATTTGAAATTCTGTATGGCAGGAAGTGTCGTACCCCTCTCAACTGGTCTGAAACCGGTGAACGTCAGCTTTTGGGTAATGACTTAATCACAGAGGCAGAGGAAATGTACAAAGTCATTCGAGATAACCTCAAAGCAGCCCAATCCCGCCAGAAGAGCTACTATGATAGTAAGCACCGTGATTTGGCTTTTGAGATCAGAGATCATGTTTACCTCTGCGTCTCTCCAATGAAAGGTACTCGTCGCTTCGGTATCAAAGGGAAGCTTGCCCCTAGATACGTGGGACCTTTCAAGATCGTCAGCAAGAGAGGCGATCTCGCCTATCAACTCGAGCTTCCTTCAAACTTTGCAAATGTGCATGACGTGTTCCATGTCTCTCAGCTCCGAAAGTGCTTCAAGACTCCTGATCGCACCATCAACTTCGAAGACATTGATCTCCAAGAAGATCTCTCTTATCGTGAGCACCCCATTGCTATTCTTGAAGAGACTGAACGCAAGACTCGCAACAAGTCAATCAAATTCCTCAAAGTCAAGTGGTCACACCATTCCGACCATGAAGCGACCTGGGAACGCGAGGATCACCTCCGTTCTGAATACCTGGCGTTCTTTCAGTCCTAGATCTTGGGACGAGATCCTTTCGTAGTGGTGGAGTGTTGTAACACCCCGGATATATTTTGCCTAATGTGTATTCCAACTCTTGCCATTTCCGGTGTTAAGCTATTTTATTTTCTCGGGTTCAGGTTTTTGTCTCCGTGTGTTGTTGTCATTGTCATGCATCTCATATCATGTCATCATGTGCATTGCATTTGCATACGTATTTGTCTCATGCATTCGAGCATTTTCCCCGTTGTCCGTTTTGCATTCCGGCGCTCCGTTCTCCTCCGGTGGTCATTTCTACCTTTCTTTCGTGTGTGGGGGTTAAATATTTCCAGATTGGACCGAGACTTGCCAAGCGGCCTTGGTTTACTACTGGTAGACCGCTTGTAAAGTTTCGTACCATTTGGACTTCGTTTGATGCTCCAACGGTTAACCGAGGGACCGAGAAGGCCTCGTGTGAGTTGCAGCCCAACACCCCTCCATTTTGGCCCAAAACCCACCAAAACCCTCTCCATCATCTAGAGCGTTCGATCACGATCGCGTGGCCGAAAACCACACCTCATTTGGACACTCCTAGCTCCCTCTACCTCTATATAAAGACCACCCTCTCGAAATTCCGGATCTCCCCCGTACAAACCCTAAAAAAATCGTCTCCGCCGCCACCGGACACGTCCGGACGCGTCCGCCACCTGCCACCGCCAATCCTAGGCCGCCACGTGGTGCCTCACCGCCTCCGCGCCGCCGGCCCGGGCAGGCCCATCGTCGGCCCCCGAGGCCCGCTCCCTCGCGCCGCCCCACGCCCGCAAGCCGCCGTCGTCCTCCACTTGTCCGGTCGCCTGAGGAGCCCCGCGCCGCCGCCCGCCATCGACGCCGGCCGGCCGCGGGCTCGCCGGACCACCCGCTCCGCCTCGCCACTCCGGCGGGCCACCGCTGCCATCCGCGCCGCCGGGAATGCCGCACCTCGCCGCGGCCACACCACCGCGCCCGACCACCTCCTCGACGTCCGCGCCACTCCGGCGACCTCCTCTAGCGTCGTCCCCGCCACCGGAGTACAGTTTTGGCGAACCTCGTAAACCGCGCCTGACTGGATCTAGATCTAGGAATAGATCGGGTTGACTTTTTGCCCGAAACCCTAATTATATTGCCTTGTTCATCGCATCGTAACTTCGCATCCGTAGTTCCGTTTTGGGCATATAGCATATCAAAATGTTCGACTCAGAGAGTACATCATTTCATCTCATTGCATCATTTTCATTTGAGTTCATCTTGATGCCCTAAATGCGGTTAGAAGAATGCTATTTGAGATAATTGTCAGATCTACTGCTCCAATTAGATATTTGTCATTTTTGCCATGATTATTATGTGCATGATATGCCCAGGAGCTCTACATGAGTTTTGTTAGGTGTTTTGCCATCTATCCAGAGGTGCAATCCATGTATTTTTTTGTGATGTGTGTGGTTACAAGCACAAGCTTGCAAAGTGGAGCATTCGTTAATGCTGATTTCAGGGACTTAGCATTTCCACTAAGTCCTTGATCTGTTTATCTCAATATGCCATATGTTCATGTTGTTTCCTAGTGATCCGTGCCTCTTTTGAGGATGATCAGTAAGGATGTTTTGTTAATCTTGTAGTGCTCTATCCATCCATGTCTTTGTTTGCAATTATGGAGCACCCTAGCTTGAGTCAATCGAGCTCTACTTTTGTCATTTCGTGAATCTGGGCAGATTGTCTACTTATTAGCGATTTTGCCGAGGATGTTGTAGTTGATCTGTGCATGCTATGTTATTGTTCTTGCCACGTCTAGCTTGTATAATGTGTATTCTTGATGGGTGTATAATTAGATTGTCATAACTTGCTCTGTAGTGAGTGCACGGAGCTCGTAAACATGCCTACTTGATATCTGATTTGCATGCTCCAGTTTTTCACTAAGTCTGTGATCTGATTATGTTTTTGCCATGTTCACATGCTTACAATTGTATTTTATGATCCCTTTTGGCTCAAGGTCACTAAGGGACTTTTGTTAAGCTCTTTGAGTAGCTCCATGCCATGCTTTACTTTGCCATGTTCAGGTCCTGTAGCATATAGTTTTCAGGCTCCAAAGTGTGCTACCTGATCCGAGATTCCAGACAAGTGTTAATTTCACTAAGTCTGAAATCTGTTTATCAAATGCATTTTTGCCATGCTTTGTTTGAACCTGTTAATGGATGTATTGGCCGTAGCTCAGTGCTAGTCTTTTGTTAATCATCATGAGTGGATCCCTGCCATGTATCTTGTTGCCATGTTTGAGTGCTGTAGCATGTTCATCTTGTTGCATTCAGATGGCTACTTGCCGTATATCGCAGACCGGTGTCATATTTAAATCGCTTGCCATTTCCAAACCGTAACTCCGATTCCGGTGATCTTTATATCGTTTTCAAGCGATTTCATCTCATATTTTCAGTGGCACACTTGGACTTCCAAGTTGAGGTCAGGTTCATTCATTCCTTGTCAAATCTTGCATATGCATCACATATCGCATCCCGCATAGCATACCATCTTTGCATCATGTTGTTTGAGTTTGCACGTGGTTGATTGTGTCCTTGTTGCTTGTTTGTCTTGTTTGGGTAGAGCCGGGAGACGAATTCGCTAACGAGGAGCCCGTTGAGTTTGCTTTCGAGGATCCAGTCAACTCTGACAACTTTGCAGGCAAGATGATCATACCCTCGAAATCACTACTATCTTTGCTTTGCTAGATGCTCGCTCTTTTGCTATGCCTATGTTACGATGCCTACCACTTGCTTATCATGCCTCCCAAATTGCCATGTCAAACCTCTAACCCACCATGTCCTAGCAAACCGTTGATTGGCTATGTTACCGCTTTGCTCAGCCCCTCTTATAGCGTTGCTAGTTGCAGGTGAAGATTGGAGACCGTTCCTTGTTGGAACATTATTTACTTGTTGGGGTATCAGTATATTATCTTGTTATCTTAATGCATCTATATACTTGGTAAAGGGTGGAAGGCTCGGCCTCTCGCCTAGTGTTTTGTTCCACTCTAGCCGCCCTAGTTTCCTTCATATCGGTGTTATGTTCCCGGATTTTGCGTTCCTTACGTGGTTGGGTTATAATGGGAACCCCTTGATAGTTTGCCTTGATTAAAGCTTTTCCAGCAATGCCCAACCTTGGTTTTACCATTTGTCACCTAGCCTCTTTTCCCTTGGGTTTCCGGAGCCCGAGGGTCATCTTATTTAACCCCCCTGGGCCAGTGCTCCTCTGAGTGTTGGTCCGACTGAGCTGCCTGCGGGGCCACCTCGGGGCAACTTGAGGGCTGGTTTTACTTGTAGCTAGTCTCATCTGAGTGTGCCCTGAGAACGAGATATGTGCAGCTCCTATCGGGATTTGTCAGCACATTCGGGCGGTGTTGCTGGATTTGTTTTAACTTGTCGAAGTGTCTTGAAGAACCGGGATACCGAGTCTGATCAGAACATCTCGGGAGGAGGTCTATTCCTTCGTTGACCATGAGAGCTTGTCATGGGCTAAGTTGGGACTCCCCTGCAGGGATTTGAACTTTTGAAAGCTGTGCCCACGGTTATGGGCAGATGGGAATTTGTTAATGTCCGGTTGTAGATAACTTGAACCTTAACTTAATTAAAGTGAATCAACTGTGGGCGTTACCATGATGGTCTCTTCTCGGCGGAGTCCGGGAAGTGAACACGGTGTTGGAGTAATGCTTGTCGCAGGTTGATCTCTAGTTGTTCGTTCGCGCTTTGCCTTCTCTTCTCGCTCTCTTTTGCGAACAGGTTAGCCACCATATATGCTAGTCGCTTGCTGCAGCTCCACATATTTACCTTGCCTTACCTATAAGCTTGAATAGTCTTGATCACGAGGGTGCGAGATTGCTGAGTCCCTGTGGCTCACAGATTACTTCCAAACCAGATGCAAGGCCTGATGACTCCGTTCTAGATGACGCGCTTGAGCTCAAGTGGGAGTTCGACGAGGACTCACGCCGTTACTATGTGTCTTTCCCTGATGATCAGTAGTGGTGCCCAGTTGGGGCGATCGGGACCATGTCGCATGTTGGGTTTATCTTTTATTTTGGCGTCGTAGTCGGGCCATGAGTGTTTGAATGTTGTAATGCTATTTATGTACTTTGATTGACATGGCGAGTGTAAGCCAACTATGTACCTCCCCTTTTATTATCTATATTACATGGGATGTTGTGAAGATTGCCTAACTTGCGACATTGCTTTCAATGCGGTTATGCCTCTAAGTCGTGCCTCGACACGTGGGAGATATAGCCGCATCGAGGGCGTTACATGGCTACTACGTGATCAAGAGCTTGAAAGTATGATGAAAAAATATGTGAACCTAGTCAAATGTCGTGTAGCAGATGGAGTTTGTGTTCCATGATATACATGCATGCAGGAAGGCTAGCGAGGGATATATTAGATTCTTTGGGCTATTTTCTTGCTTGTAAGATCGTGCGTAAAAAGTTAGCATGTGCACAGGACGGCTACTAGGTGCTCGGACAGGCTATAGACGCGGACAAGCTGCGGAGGCACACAGGACGACATGCCCATAAGGCTCGGAGAAGTCTGGAGCATGTCATACGGTTGAACGAGTTCGGCTGGGTCAGATTGGACAGTCTGACGGATCGATGTGAGTCAGTTGGTACAGAAGACGGTGGTGGGATCGGCGACGATGACATAGGAGCATGATGCTGATGGTGACTGACTTCTGGAGCATGGAAACACGTGGCGCAGGTCCGAGGACTTGTGTGGCTTCGACAGGACTATGGCGCGGGGTTGATTCAAGGTGGTGTGCACACGGAGCTTGAAGTCGACGGGGCGCGAGGGTGGACTGATCATCTACCATGGAGTCATGTTGAAGGTGGAGCTGGATTGAGGGGCTACGGTGTAAGGATCCAGGGAATCGAAGCCTATTCAGCAAGGAGGAAAAGCGAGTGACATGCAGTTTGGACTGGAGCCTAGTGGTCTGATGGAAGCGTGAAACTCGTCATCGGTCGGTGATGATCGGTGGTACTCTGCAGTGGGGTTGAGTGGTGTGGGTTCGCGACCCTTGAGACTCGACCGGGACAGCGGAGGCTCGACATGGTAATAGCGGCGAGGCATGCGGTGCGCACGGGACATAGAGACGGGCCAGGGCTCTGGTGGTCATACATGTGGTGAGACAACTGCGAATTTGACTCGGGATGACTACAAGCAATGGTGAAATTCCTTCAAGTTTCATACAGACGGTCAAGAAAGGAGCGGTGATGTTGAGTTCAGGTAACTCTTATGTGTGACACCCAATATGTGAGTTGTTCAATTTCACGCAGGTCAGTGATCAGTGTGTGATGGTGTTGGACTGATACTCTGGAAGTTGGGAGCGCAAACTAGAGTAATGTGGAACTTAATTTCGTTCGAGTGTTGACTCTGGTCAAGAAAAGAAGGGACTACAAGTTGCAGGTGGAGTCATATGGAGTCTTTGGAGTAGCAGCGGTACTCATGGGATAAGCTCAATGTACATGGAAGTTTGACGCATTGCCCAATTCAAGGTGGTGGAGAATATTCGCCAAGGTGGAGTTTGTTAGAGTTGTGTCTAATATTGTGTACAAGGTAGGTTACAGTTGGACTAGGAGTTGTATTGTGTTTACATAGGATGTGGAGTTGTGTCCTAATAGGACACTTGTATCCTAGGCCTCTCATATATAGCGGGGGTAGACACACGATGTAACCTATGCCAACATAATAGCACCGGAACGCGGGGGAAGCCGGCGGCATGTGCCGGCGTCCAGGGCGACCGGGTGCGGTATTGTAGCGGTGTCATGGGGGGAGCGCCCATAGTCAGGCCCCGGGGATATAGCCATATCGGTGAACCTCGTTAACAAATCTCGGTGTCGTGCTCGTGTGATTGCTTGGTCCTCGGATGATCGACGGTATGCCTCGGATTTATTCTAACATTTCCTGTGTTGATCATTTTTTCATACTCGCGACGATTTTAAAAGTTTTTCATCTCAAATTCATTCACTATAGTAGTCGAACTTCCTGCTGTTTTCACGTTGAACTTCTATGACGTATTTTCCTTTGTAATTTTCTCATCCATTTCGTCAATGTTACATAAGTGATACTCTTTTTGTACAAACCTCTCTCACAATATATTTTTTAACTTTCTTCGATCGAGGACTTGAACTTACACAGATGATATTCCTGTCATTTTGAAATAAATTAGAGAAATGACGAGATCATAATTTTTGGTTTCATCACGAATGGAAATGCACTGTGTGAAGTAGTTGAACTTCTCGGGCACGTTTGTTTGAACTTCACTCTGTTTCTGACGTGGTGTTTTTTGCTTGCAACTCCCAAACCACTTACCGGAATTGAGCAAATGATATATCGATGGAAAGTTGTTGCAAACACGCAACTTTTTCATGTTGTTCAGTTTTTCATACTCGCGACGGTTCAAAATATTTTTTGAATGCGTAAAAATGTGTTTTTAACGGTATACATAAAACTGTTAAACAATTCATCAGAATATAGCATATAATATACCATTGGAAAGCTTATGAATTGAAGCATCTTTTTCATGTAGACACACGTTACAAATTTTTATCGTTTGAGAGCAGTTTTAAAAATGGCAAAAACAACGTCGTTTTTGCCTATTTTTTATATATAATTGAAGGTCAGACGTCTCGCACTAGAGATCTTGAACTTCACTGGGAGGAGCACGTGAACTTCTTGCAACAAACCTTTTTAACCTTTTTGTTTTCTATTCTTATATTACTATCTGAAATGCATTCCTTGCAGTATTGAACTTCTCATTGTTTTCACCTTGAACTTTTGTCACGTTTTTTTGTTCAACCTCTCTCACAAGAATTTTTGAACTTTTTCAGGCCGAGCACTTGAACTTCTAGTAACAAAACTTTCGGCCTTTGCTTTTTGATTCTTTTTTTTCATGCAAATGCACACCGTGTAGTACGTGAACTTCTGGCAGTTATAAAACCACAATTCTCTTGGTTACGTGAAAATAGCTGAGTATTTATTGACAGTGAACAGATCTACGTTTTTTACTTCTAGGTTTTTTTAGAAACAGGAAAATTTGGTTTTAAAAAATTAAACTACACTATTTTTTTAATATTACTATCTTGATTTTCTAATAAATATTGAACTTCTTGTTATTATGATTTGAACTTCTAGATTTTTTGTAGAAATGAGTAAAATCCATTTTCTCTATATTTTTTGAAGTGCTCTATTTATTCAAGTTGAACTTCTTGGTTTATTCATTGGTAACGATGGAAATCATAGTTTTTAATAACATTTGAGCTACTCCGTTATTTAAATTTGACTCCTGGGTTTTTTTAGAAACGAGGAAATTTTGTTTTCTTTGTTAAAAAATTGAACTATTCAGTTATTTCATTTTGACCTTCTTGGGGTTTTAAGAATTTGGAAAAAATATATCTTTGTTAGAACATCAAACACCTTTCTTATTTTAATTTTTGTTTAAAAAATATCAACAACACATGGCTCACTACATTTTTTTATTTGCACTAGTTTTACTATACGTGAACTTGTCCTTATTTTATATTTGAACTTCTCACATGAAACTAATATTTTCGTTGTACAAAGTATGTGTTGCCAGCTACATTGGCAAGACACAAATGCATAATTTTGTGTAGAAAACATTGGATCCCAAAGCACTCTATATCTCTCAAAAGAATGTGTCATTAACCTTTTTTTCTCACACAAAATATCTCCGAAGTACATAGACAGAAATGAAACATTAACGATTTCCACAATTTGTATTTCTCTCTCTCCATGAAACATAAGCCTCGATAGAAGCACACAAGAAGAATTAGCACTTCAGAGCGGTGATGCATTTTGGAGAAGAAAACTCCTTTTTCCCATTCATTTTTTGAGGGACCCATGAAACTGAAGCAACTTTTTTGCACCAACAGATACTACTGAACTTCAGACAAAAAGTCATTTTGAAACAATACATGGTCATAACAGCAGCAGGGAAGCGAGATTTCTACTACAGGAGCAAATACAAAGCAGTAGCGATCTGATCATTTGTGTTCAAACTTAGTTGGCTTCACAACATGAACTTCAAAAAAAATCTACACATCATACATCACAGCACGCCACCCAGCGCTCACACAAACGCCAGTAGCACACACACCAGTGCATGAACAAACGCATTCAGCATGCACCCTACACCTTGCTCAGGGCGCACTCGAAGGGTGTTGGTGGACTGGCCGCGAAGGTCGTGAGGACGCAAGGCAGACGCGGCGGCGGGCGGGATGCGGAGCAAAGGGCAGATGGTGGTCGCGACGGCGCCCCATCCAAAAATGAAATCGCACACCACACAGCGCCTTGTATCCATCGACAAGATGCTAAAAGCAAGTAGTGCAAGCGATTAAGGACTCCGACGACCGCTCCTATAGCAAAGAGGTAGAAGTTCAGTTTTCATGTAAACTTCAGATTCGGAGGTGCTTCTCTTCCTCTGCGGGTGTCCGTACTAGCCAAAATTCAGAAAAGAAAACAGTCGCGAGAAGGAATGTTGATGTTTGTTGAACCTGGAGACATGCCGCGGGAGTGAGGCGCTGCGAAGGTGTTGAGGCACCTGGAGACATGGGCAGGTCATGCGGGAGCGCCATGGGAAGGTCACGGGGGCACCCTGGGGCAGGTCGCGGTGGCGGTTGACTGCAAACGGAGGCCACCTCCGTGGTGGAAGCAGGGGAGGAAGGCCGGCGACGATCTGAGTCGGCGGGGCGCGGCAGCGAGGTGGTCCAGGAAGGAGGCCGGCGACAGTGGAAGACGGAGGTAGGGGCGACGGTGTCGGTGCTAGTGGATCCAGGAGTCGGTGGGGCCAGTGGAGCTGGGGCGCGGTGGTGCACGTGGCCGGGGCCGGTGGCTGCACCGGCGGGTGGAGGTGGTGGCCGCTGCACCGGCTTGGCTTCCTGGCGGGGGCGGCGGCGGCAGCGTGGGGGTTCTTGGTGGGGGTGGCCGTGGTGTTGTAGGTGGTCGGGGCCAAGCGACGGCGTGGGAGGTGGCCAGGGCCCGGCGGCGGCGCGGGGCGGGGAGGGAGGCGGCGGTGGCACGATGCAGTTTGGGGGAGGGCCAGATGGGATCGGGGGAGGTTAGGTTAGGGGCGTGGTGGGGCAGTTTTTTCTTTTTTTCACCGATCGGAGATCTCAGGAACACTGCCGGCCTTCTATATAGGGTCTGACATGATCCAAATAACTTTTATAATTCTGGGATTAGAATAGTGTTGTCCTATATATATGTGTGTGTGTGTGCACTTCTTTTTATCCTTATGCATACTTTTTATATTATGTCAATTTTGGTATGCTTATTCTTTGCATATAACAAAAAGTGTAATTTAATTGCAAAGTTGTGTGCAAGAGTATTTTTTTTAAATAATTTTCTTCCTTCTTAAAAGGTAATAACAATGGGACTAATTGATTTTTCTTATAAAAAATAAATGTTTGTTATTGTTTTATTTTTCTATTACAGTTCTTTTTTAAGGGCAACACCAATAGCACTAATTGTTCCTTCTTAGAGAATTTTTTTTGCAAAAATTTCACTATAATATGTTTATTCTTGCATCTTATACAAAAGTGCAGTTTAAGTGTAAATTATGTACACAACTTGTAATTATTTGTTGTATTTCATTTTCCTTATTCTTAAAGAGTAATACCTATGTCACTAATTTATTCTTCGTGAGAAACTGTCATTTTTTTCTACGTGTAAGTATGCACCCAAGTACTATATAATATATCTGTAAATTATGCTAGAGCATCACTGATTCACCTATTCACAGAAAACTTCATTGCGTTGATATTTTTTTAGTTTTTATATCATTTTCATTCTTCTTTAAGGGTAATATCAATGGCACTGATTCATTCATTTTTAGAGAAGTCTTTTATTTGTTTAAAATCATCTATTGTATGATTATTCTCGCATATTATAAATAACACAATTTTTGTGTAAATTTTTTGCAAATTTGTCATTATTTATTTTTATTTTTTATTATCTTCTTATTTAGTGGTAATTTCATAGACATTTCTTCACTCATCTCCTAGGAAACTACATTATTTTGTTTTCAAAAAAATTTATATCATTTTATTTACTTTTTAATGGTAATAATGCCAATGCCACTAATTCATTCTTCCTTAGAAAACTTAATTGTTTTGATTTTTCAGTTTTATTTCTTTTTGTTTCTTATTAAAGGGTAATACCTATGCCACCAATTCATTCTTCCTTATAAAAATTCATTTTTTGAATTTTTTAGTTTTTATTTCATTTTCTTTTTTCTTAAAGCCTAATACCAATGCCACTAATTAATTCTCCCTTATAAAAATCATTATTTTGATTTTTTTAGTGTTTATTTTATTTTCTTTCTTCATTAAAGGGAATACCAATGTCACTAATTCATTCCTCTTAAGAAACTTCTTTCTTGCATAAAATCCACTATTTATATGATTATTATTGCATATTATAAAAAGGTTAATTTCTGTGTAAAATGTTCATTATTTTTTTTCACCATTTGATTTCATTTTATATTTTCTTGAAAGGGCAATTTCAATGTCGATAATTCATTCTACCTTATCATTGGTAGGGTAGGTGTTGGATACCATCCACCTTAACTTGCCAATATTTAGTCATGACTATACACTTTAGTATTTTTTGGGATTATAGCCAATTTTTTGCCACGCCAATGCTCCTTCAACCACTCTAGTTCAATTTTATTGCCAATATTGGGCAAATCATAGACTAGAGAAACCTTGATAAAAATCTTGCCTAGCCAAATATTTGGCAACGCTAGTTTGGGCTAAATTCATACACATCAGTTGTGTTTATGTTGTTGGTCAAAATTCAAAGCTTATGAATAACGAGGATCTTACCAGGTCATCCCAGTCTCCCCCCCTTCCTTGAGCTTGACAACCCAGGGACTACACATGCGTATCATACTCCCCTTAGCTATCATCTCATGTGATATTCAAAGAACCGCCGAGTCAGATCTCTCTAATTAATAAACACACCACAACACAAAACAGACCAAATTATAAGTGAGAAAAGGTTCATGGTAGATAAACACTATGCATTACTCAGGTACCTAGTCAAGAAGACAACATTCCTCATCGTCTAAGAATGAAATATACATTAAATTGCACATCACCTACACTACACATTATTTTTTGACATTTACGATCTGATTGTTATTTAGCAAGCGTAAGTAAGCAGTTGCAATCTTCAAATTTTGTCATCAACATAGACCATAACCATGACATCTAACAGAGCCTAACCATCCACAAACCGAACCCATGATCATTAAAACAGAGCAAAATCAAGCTATAGCCTGAACATGTAGTGCCATAGGCCAGACGACCACCACAAAACACAAGCACTAGATCATCGGCTCGACGGCCGGAGCCGAGCACAGTATCAGTAGGCCATAGCTCGAAGAATAGGTCCCAAATAAGTGGTACAGTATGACAGAGCAGACAGAGTAGAAAGAAGAGACCAATGACTCACCTAACTACACCCCAATCCCAACCCTCCCGATCTCCTGAGCACCCCGATCCCAACCCTTCCGCTCGCTCCCTGCCTCCGTACGAACACTACAGCCAGGCCCTCGTGATCACTACAGCCAGGTCCTCCAGATCGCTAACCCACGCTGCTCGGGGTGGGATGGAGACTCGCGGGCGCCGCCTAACGCTGGCGATCTGAGCTACCGTGCCCTCACCGGCGTCGTCCTCCAAGCCAGGGGGTTCCAGTGGATCTCTCATGCCTCGGCTCGGATTATGGACCTTCCGATGAGGAGGGCGGGCCGGCCGTTGGGATCAGGATGGCGATGGATGTGCTAGCCGATGATGAGACATCTACAGAGTGGACCCCGGTGGTTCGCCGGAGAAGGAAGACGGAGGCCGAGATCGTGCAGGAATTTTGGGAGGATGCCGGGTTTCCAACCCCGGCGTCACGGTTCTGGGAGAGACAATCGTCCTCGCCGTCGGAGACTACCTCAGGCCACGCCGAAAGATGGAGTTGATGTCTTGCAGGGTTCAGATCGATGCCATGGAAGATGGGACGAAGGATCAGTCAAGGGATACACCACCGATTGGATCAACGACGACTACATCGCCATGCCGGAGTACTCCATCCTCGGCATCTGGCTTGAGGGTGTCACGCGCTCCTCGGATGGGCGCATGGACAGGCCCCCTGCCGCCGCTCCGGATCACGCCGCCACCCGTGTTGGGCCAGTTCTTGGCTGCGGCCAAGCACGTGCCTGCAGTGGTTTGTGGTGGCTCTCCAGCACCGGCTCTGTCGCCTAGATCGGCGGGATTGACGGAGACACGATCAATGCCTATTCAAAATGTTGTTGAGTCAACGGGTGGACCCATATTGCATGATTTTACATGGGCCTATCTACGTCGGCGTATGAAGGCCTTGTGGTCGGGCTACCCAATGGCGTCTCGGCCGCCAGTTTCGTCCAAGTCGACAGCGACCTCATCGTCAACGTCCTCCCTGCCAACGACGTCTTCAACTCCTGTTGCCGGCGTAGTCAGCTCCTTCGTGGCTGTTGCGGCGTCTCCGCCACGCCAAGTAGCGACCCAGCCCAGATCAGCGGGATTAACGGAGACGCGATTGGGGCCGATTCAAAATCCTGTTGAGTCAAGGGGTGGGACCATGTTGCATGATTTTACATGGGCTTATCTACGTTGGCGTATGAAGGCCTTGTGGTCGGGCTACCCAATGGCGTCTCGGCCGCGAGAGGACACGGAGGATCGGACACACATACATGCAAACTGGACGGATGCCAACCATGCAGTACAAGCTGATGGGAATACAAAGGATGTGCATGTCCAGCCTTCTCATATGCATGCACTACGTCTGGTGCCATTCCAGTCGACCGAGCAGCTGGGAAACACCCAGCCGTCCCACATGCATGCGCTCGGGTCGATGCCACTCCAGCCAACCGAGCACCTGGGCAGCACGCAGGTTGCACCCGCCCAGCCGACAAGCATCTAGGTGGCGGACACGACAGTTGGTTTGGGAGGTCCGGTCCTGGGAGGCTGCGTCCCTGACCCGACCGTCCCTGTTCAGGAGCTGGTGGAGCCGTGCAGAGCCGCTTCATCATCGACGACGACGACCTCTTCTACACCGACCGCTACGACACCAACATTCACGTCTTCGACGCTTGCTGTTGGAGAGGGGATGTCTACACCACCATCATCCCCTCCGTCGGCAGCCACGCACTCGCAACAACCATCGCCCGAGGTAACGCTGGTCCCTAACACGCTTCTAACGGCGGCCTTGTTGCTAGAGCCGGCGGTTGAGACTCTCGGGGAGGGGGTTGCTACTTCACCATCATCCCCTCCTTCGGCAGTAGAGCCGGCGCCACGACCACAATTGGGGTTGACTACTACACGCTGAAGTTGTCGGCATACGGTTGCCGAAGATGGTTCTATGGACACAGATGAGGACTCCTTAGCCAAGGCTATGCGGCGTAAAGCAGCACACAACCTTGACAATCGAGGTATTATGTCGTCATCCAAATCCTTTTTAGCCTTTTCCAATGCCACCATCATTTCTAAGTTGAATAATGTGGGTGTTAGTATCGGAAAGAATCAGAAGGAGATTTCTATTTTGACTAACGCTTTGAAACATTTGGAATATGATCGATTAAAAGTTACTCCACGTGTTTCTAGCAAGTCTTATGTCTCCCATACTGATGAGGAGGAGCTGCATGCCACATCAGATGGTCAGCTACTCTCTCATTTAGTAGGGGAGGTTTCGGACGTGGGTCTAGATGAACCCGGGCTTAGTTCATTGATTGAGCTTACAGCATCCGGACGTAAATCAAAGACCGCACGTTCGAAACAAGATAGTAAGTCCCATAAGAGGGCAAAGTGTTCTAAATCTCCCATTGTTTCCTCATGAATGGAATGTTTTTTAATAGCAGAGGTCTTCGTGACTTGGCTAAACATTTATTCATTGCAGAATGTAACAATTTTGATTTTTTGGCTATCTCTGAAACGGGGAGACGTGATTTCTCAGTAAGTCTGCTTAACCGTCTTTCTGGCGGGATAGACTTTACTTGGGTTTCGCGACCGCCTAGAGGTCGTTCTGGGGGCATTTTACTTGGCGTAAATACAGGAACTATGGATGTTTTGGCTAGTTCGGATGGTGAGTTTCATGTTAAACTCCATATTCGCAGCAAGGCCGACAACTTCACATGGACCCTCGTCGCCGTGTATGGGGCAGCCCAGGATGAGTTCAAGGCCGATTTTCTTCGTGAATTGGTTAATCTGGCGAAAGATAATCCCTATCCCATTCTTATAGGTAGGGATTTCAACTTGCTTCGATTTCCAAATGAGAAAAGCCGCAGTAGGTTCGATAATCATTGGCCTTTCCTTTTCAATGTTGTCATCGACAGTCTAGATTTGCGAGAGGTTTCTATGATTGGAAGACAATTCACGTGGGCGAACAGTCTTCCGGAACCGACATATGAGAAACTAGATCGTGTTTTAATGGATACCGACTGGGAATCAAAATGTCCTATGGTTTCTGTTCGTGCTCTACCTCGTATCGAGGCTATATCATACCACGCACCCATTCTTCTAACTATTGGGTTGCCACGACCACAACATAGACGCAAGTTCAAGTTCGAACTTGGGTGGTTGCTTCGGGATGGCTTCCATGACATGGTCAAGGAGGTGTGGGAGAAACCAGTCGTCGGACCTACCCCAATACACAGATGGAATAACAAAATGCGTGCATTATGTAAATTCCTTTGTGGTTGGGCCAGGCATACGGTGGGTATCCTAAAAAAGGAGAAACTTCGTCTTTCATCTATCATTGATGAATTAGAAGCTTTAGCAGAGGTTAGACCTCTATCTGAGCATGAAATCGAGATCAAGAATCAGTCGAATGCACAGATAGCTAACATGTTGCGTGAAGAGGAACTCAAATGGTACCAACATTCTAACTCTCAATTTATCCTGAAAGGTGATTCGAATACTAGATATTTCCATGGAGTCGCCAATGGCAGACACCGGAAGAAAATTATTCATTCCCTACAACAGGATGAGGGAGTGATTGAGGGGCATGAGCAACTTAAATCTTATATCACTAATTATTATAAAAATATGTTCGGAGCCCTAGAGGAAGGAAACTTCTCGATGGATGAGACCCGAACAGATGACATCCCTCAGGTCTCTGATGAGGAAAACAACCTTCTAATAGCCCCATACTACGAGGAGGAAATTAGAAAGGCGGTTTTCCTAATGGAGCATAACAAAGCCCCGGGTCCGGATGGTTTTCCCGCTGAGTTCTATCAGAAATTCTGGGAAGTCATCAAACCGGATCTCCTACTTTTGTTTACCGACCTACATGCTGGCCAACTAGAATTGTTTAGCTTAAACTTCGGTGAGATTATTTTATTACCTAAGGTTAATGAGGCTGAAAGGATACAACAATAGAGACCTATTTGCCTCCTTAATATTAGTTTTAAAATATTCACGAAGGTTGCGACTATTAGGCTGAATTCGGTTGCTGAACATGTGGTTCGGCCTTCACAGACAGCTTTTATGCAAGGCAGACACATCCTAGATGGAGTTGTTATCCTTCATGAAACATTTCATGAATTACATCGGAAAAAGTTAAATGGGGTGGTACTCAAAATAGACTTTGAAAAGGCTTATGACAAAGTCAAGTGGCCTTTTCTCCAACAGACTCTCAGAATGAAAGAATTTTCTGCAGAGTGGCGTGCGATGATCCATAGCTTCGTTTCTGGAGGTAGTGTTGCCATTAAGGTCAATGATGACGTTGGACACTATTTCCAAACAAAGAAGGGATCGCGATAGGGTGACTCGATATCGCCCATGCTATTCAATATAGTGGCGGATATGCTATCGGTCATGATTGAGCGTGCCAAGGTTGATGGCCAAATTGATGGGGTAGTAAATCATCTAGTTGATGGTGGTCTCTATACTTCAATATGCTTATGATACGATTCTCTTCATGGATCATCACCTCGAGAAAGCAAGAAATCTGAAACTGATTTTATCAGCATTCGAGCAACTCTCGGGTCTAAAGATCAATTTTCATAAAAGTGAATTGTTTTGCTTCGGCGAGGCTCAAGACGAGGCCCACCTGTACGCTGAACTGTTCGGATGCGGGTTGGGTCAGTTTTCGATCACATACTTGGGGATACCGATACATTATCGGAGACTCACAAATGCTGAATGGAAACACGTTGAGTAGAGACTGCAAAAAAGACTTAGCAGTTGGAAAGGTAAACTGCTGTCTCTGGGTGGAAGATTGGTGCTCATAAATTCAGTACTTAGTAATATGGTACTATATATGATTTCCTTCTTCCAGTTACCGAAAGGAGTTTTACATAGATTGGATTACTTCCGATCAAGATTTTTTTGGCAAGGAGATAGCGAGAGAAAGAAATATCGACTGGCTAAATGGAGTGTGGTTTGCCGTCCCAAAGACCAAGGCGGGTTGGGCATTCATGACCTTGAGGTTAAGAATAGGGCCCTCCTCGGCAAATGGTTGTTTAAATTACTAACGGAATATGGTGTATGGCAAACCCTCCTAAGGAGGAAATATGTGGGTTCCAAGGCGGTATCCCAAGTATATTGGAAGCCTGGGGATTCCCACTTTTGGGCAGGTCTAATGGCTACGAAGAAATATTTATTCTGCTATGGATCCTTCTCGATTAAGGACGGCTCGGAAATTAGATTCTGGGAGGACAAGTGGCTAGGAAATGCCACACTCCGGGAACAATATCCGGCTCTATACTACATTGTGCGCCACAAAGGTGATACTATCGCCACGGTAATGGAATCATTTCCGCCAAATGTGACGTTCAGAAGAGACTTAATTGGACCCAGACTCCATTCGTGGAATATCCTGCTCCAACAGTTGTCCACGGTGCAATTGTCACATGGGTCTGATGTATTCCGATGGAACCTCCATGGAAATGGACAATTCTCAGTGGATTCTATGTATAGAGCGTTAATCCAGTCCGATGTGCCAGTTGTTAATAACAAGAAGATCTGGAAGATGAAGATACCTCTTAAGAATAAAATCTTTGCATGGTATCTTCGTCGCGGAGTCATTCTTACTAAAGATAACCTTATTAAGAGGAATTGGCATGGAAGCCCGCAATGTGTATTTTGTCACCATGGGGAGACAATAAAACATTTATTCTTCCAATGCAAATTGGCTCGTTCTATATGGTCAGTCATCCAAATAGCTTCTGGCTTGTATCCTCCCTGTAGTGTTGCTAATGTATTTGGCAACTGGTTACATGAGATTGATCACAGGTTTAGAACTCTTCTCAGGGTGGGAGCGCTTGCCGTTATTTGGTCGCTTTGGCTATGTAGAAATGATAAGGTTTTTAACGATAAAAGTACTTCTCTGTTGCAGGTTATCTACAGATGTACCGGGACTCTTCGTTTATGGTCCTCTTTACAACGCGTGAAGAATCGAGACTTGTTTACGGAGGTGTGTACACGATTGGAGGCTACGGCGAGGGATACTTTTACCCAACATGGGTGGCAGCATGATCTAAGGATTGACCCCCCTCCACATTAGGCGTTATACGGACTCTACATGTTTCGTTGTAATTCGCCTCTTTATTTTTATTTTATGTGAGAGGATCTTATTTGACTGTGTGCATCTTAGTTATACAGAGGCCGAGTGTAATACTTAAATCCTTTAAGTAATAAAGCGCCCCTTTTTGAAGAAAAAAAAGTGGTTGCCGAGGAGGCAGTCGTGGAAGCCAAGGCCGAATACTACGGGGCGTCATCAACCCCGCCGTCTTGTTGGCACACCACCGTGCATACATCACAAAGATCTAGTAGTTTTCTTGCCTGGTCTCCATCTCAATTCAAACAAATAAACTTAAGCAAACAACACTGGCAGAGTCCATCTTGTCTGGTCTCCACCTACCCTCGCTCCATACTCGGGCTCGCCGGGCACACCGCGGTTGGTCGCAGCGTCCCCTTCTCAGCCTCGGGGCTGCATCTTGCTTTCTTGCAAAATCGGCTGACGCAGCGGAAAATAATTGCACCCACATGAACAATTAATAGCAAATGCGAAAAAAAAATGAGCGTGATATATGGTTTCACGTACAATGCACCACATACAGTATGTTGTAGTATTACGGTGGAATTGACGATGATCTGTAGTTCTGTATGTTGTATTACGGTGGAATCGACGATGATACATACTATACGTTACAATACACTTACACACGGTGAAGTACATCGATGCTGCTGCCTCACAGTAGGTGAGCGTACTTAATTCCGAACGTACGCATGCATGCACCGTAGGTACATTCACCTCGCCATTTTCGGGTAGGCGACGTCCAGTGCGATGCCGCAGAGCCCCGGGCCACCGACATCGCGGCGCATGCGGATGTAACCGCCCTCACCCCATGTCTGCCCCCACGAGTTCTTCACGATCCAGTACTTGACCCCTGCGTCGACACCGTAGCCGACGACGGTGACGGCGTGAGCGAGCGCTGTCCCGCAAGGGCCCGAGTAAACGCCGCTCCAGTAGAACTGCATGCCGCTGCCGACCTCGATGGCCACGCCAATGGGCTGCCCGGCAACGGCGCGCTGCATTTCGGGCTCGTTCCTGGGCGGAATCACACCGCTGCCGCTGATCTGGACGACGTGGTGGGCGGACTTGGCGCGGTTGCAGGCGCCCCTCACTGCCGTGTATGGGTACTCCGCCTCCGTGGTGAGGCCACCATTCTCCACAATCCACTTGAAGGCCCTGTTGTAGGAGCCGCGGTTGCACCCACCATCGTACTGGTCGCAGTCCACCAGCTGCTGCTCCGAGAGGGACACCAGCTTCCCCGTCCTGATCCAGTTCAGGGTCTCGATCGTCGCAACCGTCACGAACGCCTAACAGCTGGCTGCATCCATTCATCCAGGGACAAAACAATGGTTAATCACTGTGCATGCTTCACAAATCACAAGCTAAGGTTTAACGGGGAGGTCTTCAGTTTCAGAAAACTTTCAGCACCAACCGAAATCATTGAAATTCAGTGAATTTCGGTTTGCGTTCAGGCCAAAAGGCCGAAATATTCACTTAAAGTTAAATAGATATTTGATTTTCATGTGTACTACTGAAATTGCTGAAATATATTGGCCGAAAGGCAAATATTTCAAAGACTAGTGAAATCAATGAAATTCAGTGAATGTCATGAAAATCCCACTTAAAGTGAAAACCATGCTGGATCAAGTTAGGGATCTATCTTTACGTACAGCATGATGAGCTTTGGGACTTGGGCGGCGTGACGGCGCCTTTGGCCCTCCAATCCATGCTAGGCGGAGGCGGAGCCTCCAAGGAGTTATCCTCGCCGCCAGACGACCACAGCTCGGCGTCGCCACCGCTGGCGGGCATTGTGATGCCCGTATTATCACCGGCGCCATCGTAGGACGAAGCATACCTCGCCAGGAACTCCTCCTGGGTGAGGTCGGCAAACTCGTTCTCATCGAGCTCGTAGGTGAGGTCGCCACGCCGGTTGGTGGCGTCGATGTACTCCATGTTGTCGCGGTACACCTGGAAGCGCCGCAGCCTCTCCTCGACGCTCAGGTACGACCGGTTGTGCGTGGCTTGCCATTGGCGAAACCTGTCCATCATCAGCATGTCGCCCACGTCTACCGAAGTCGCTGGGAAGGCAGCGAACAGGCCGTGCACCAGCAGGATTGCAGTGATCACCGGCCATGCTCCTGGGGAGAAAGCCATGTCGACTGAACGATCCACGCACACTGGCTTGTGCTCAAGCATGCACGTGTAGACGTGTTTTTATAGCGCTCGCCGGTGGATCGCCGGAGCATGTCTTTCGCCGGTGTCGGGATGAGCTCATCGGCCGGCGACGAGTGCATGCAATGCATGTCGCAGGTGCTGGCGATGCACGCAGCTCGTAGAGGAATGGTAACGAGCCACATTTTCTCTTGGTCTCATCATGCAGCGGTGCATACGTATGTGCATCTGTCTTGGCACACGAAATGGTGTTGGTTCGTTAGGTTGCGTTGCCGTGCACACTAGCCAACATATGAGTGGCGACTGCAATGTACCAGTTTGTCTACCACCTTAGTGCACCTTCGCCTTCCAGTTCTGTCGATGAACACGTCGTCAGCCTGTTAGTATTAATCTTTAGAGACAAACTTCACAGAATATGACAGAGAGATTTGGGATTTCTTACGGATATCGAGGGAAGCCTTGTTTCTGCTCGATGCAACCTTTGTGTAGCTCATGGTTACACCTTGCGTTACGTCGTTTGCAGCAGTAGCGCCGCTGTCACTCTTGCGGCGGCTGGCAGTGGAGATGGTCCTCGCCTCTCACAGTTAGAGGGTACCCCACATCTACCGTGTAGAAATCGCTGGATTAAACTGATGAGGTCCTTCTCCTTCTATATTAGGTGAGTTGAAAAATTCAAAAAAAATATTAGGTGAGTTGGGACCAAAACTAAAAGTGTTGGCTCGCACCTCCGATCACACGGTGCCTCCGTACATGGGGTGTGGTGGACCACATCCCATTGACTTTCTATCTTGATTATTAGCCAAGATCAAAATCAAACATTCTCCCCCCTTGATCGAAAGACTAACAAACATCATAACCCCACTCTCAATAAAAGAACACATCCAAGTAAAGTGTTACAATGACTAATGAAATGCCACTGAACGGCGGTTCTCGAAATGGAAAACATACCTCTTTATGGGAGTTGGTGTATTTAAAGGTCCAGATTCCATAATTAAAAGGCTTTACAAACCCATGTCGGCAACATAACCATAAAAAATGGGTAGTAAGTCTCCAAGAGAGGAATTGCAAAACTTATATAAATTAAATATTATATATCTTTGATCCTGAACTCTATCTTTCACAACATGGAGCATAATGTCAACGGTTTTGGCTAGGCCGAATGACTTGTTGTTACTCACATAGAGGATTGTGTGATCATAATCGCAGTGAGTGGTTTGGAGTTGATGTCTATCACTCTTAGCTTCGGAACTAATATTCTTTCGATATATAACATGCTTAGTAGCCTCTAACATGCCAGAAATAGTTTGCATTGTGGATGATGTCGTGGTTGTCCTTTAGGAGCTTTTCCATGATAAAGCTCCTTGTGTGAGGGTGTAGACGTAACATGGCATGGAATTATTAATATCCACATACCTCACCAAAACAATGTCTTAGTAACCCACAATTATGACGTTACAAAACTCATTATAAATGAGCATGTAATATTCATCGCCTTGCATATATTGCAAACCTTGACGACATTTTCCAATGGTCCAGTGTCGATTAAACACAATTTTGTCAAGTATCCTAATTATAAATGAGAGAGTGCATTCATGCTTAATATTTAAGGTGCTTTTGACAAATGAAACATAAGAAACCAACATTATCTGATCAATTTATAATTCGTTCCTTGGATACCCAAATGTCCAATTGTATCGCACTGAAGTTTAGGAGCAGGTGATTCAGAGTACTTGTGCATAATGTATGTCTTTCGTATTATGTCCACATATGTAATCATAATAGGACTTATACTCCTTTTGGACCATCGATGAACCTCCATACAATTAATGCACAAGATAACACCAAGATCCTTTGAACTCAAAGCTCATGGTTTAGCCAGTGAGCTTTCATCTACATGAGGCAGAGAACATACACCCCAGACATAGTCTCAACACATGTCTTCTATCAAAAAATAACTTCCTCGGACAGCATGTCGTATGTTATTTTTTCTTCTTTCATGAAACCTTTTGGTTGAGCCAGATAAACATTCTTAATTAAGTCAACATAAGTGCATGTCATGATGGTAACACAAACATCTTGAGAATTCCTTAGTCCAAACAACAGGAAATATGTCACACCACAAATCTCAATCATTTTAACCTTTCAAGATTTCCCTCAGAGTCATGTTTGGATTTGTAAACCATTTTAGCCTACCATATTTAACCCATTGAGGAAACTATATAAAGTTTCATTCACGGTAAGGGCTCATAGCCTTCATCCCACATGGCAGCAAGCCAATAAGATGAACATTCACACACATTATTTATCATAGGGAAATGATGAGGGTGAAGAATAGGTGTTGCTTTAGTGATTTCATAATCGTCAATCCACCTGATGCGTAGGAATAAACATCTCATGGATAGTCAGTTGATCTTTAAGATTTGTGTTCCTAGGCTCAAGTTCCCAGTGATTACTTTATTCTCATATAACATATACTATGCTCCAGAGTCTAATCTCTTCAAGCATACATTTTCGCTCTAATTCACATCACTGTGGGGCAGAAGATGAAAAAGAACTTAATGAAGTGTAACACGTGATTATGAACAACATTGGTCACAAATATAATCATATGCCACCTACTACAATAATATCATAACTGGCATAAGAAAGGCAAACTTGCCACTTTAGCGTCAATGTGTGCTTCATATTATTCATAAAGGTGTAAGTACTTGACAGAGTCACCAGAAAACAAGGCTAGAAATTATCATAAAATAGAAACATCCGACCATTTATTTTGATAGACCAAAATTATGTAGTCATCGGAGAAGATTTCAAGTAAAAAAATTACCCACCATTGCCATTATATTTATAATGGAAAAAACATTCCGTTCATGCTTCTATCCCTTCTCTGTATTAGCACCATGTGGATGTTGCATGGATTCTCTTAAAAATGCTAGACACATTCCTCTAGAAAAATGTTGCGGTTGAAGCCAGCATAACTTACCCATGAAAACAGTCCAGTCTAGCTTAATATAAAATTTATCTGATATAGAAAACTCATATCGATAAAATGGATCAAACTATTTACTAGAAAAAGGGGGCACTCTACCCATTTTAAGCAATGCCGAATCGACAACCTATGTATAAAAAGAGAAAAAAAATTGGATTTGAAGAGAAAAAGAATTGTATTAATTCCCATTTTCCATTTATTTAGTTAGGTTTTCTTAATGAAATTGTTATAGCACCCATCTCAACCCATAAGAGGCAACAAACTAATGCACTTTTTCCTTCGGTCACCATCTTCCTTTGTAAAGGTTACACATACACCCTCATCCTGTAGGCCATACATTGTAGTCTTTAATGAGCACTTGCAGGCTCTTATGAGCTTAATGTGCTTTAAACGAACAGAGCCAAACATGGTTTTTTGCTCGTTAAACAGACGAGCTTAACGAGCCTAGCCTTAATCAGCATGAGTCGAGCAGCTCGTTAATCACCCCACTAGTAAGAGAAGATTCACGCGGCTAGTAATTGGGTTACTAGCGCGTGCGAGGTGCGCACGTCGCTAGTATTTTGTTATTAGCGGCGTTCACATAACTAGTTAACAGCAGTGCGATACTAGTAGCGTGTGAGCTGCATGGCGCTAGTAAGGGTTTTAGCACACCGCTAATAAGGAGGTTCTGTACTGGTGTAGCACTAGAACACCTAATGTACAAATGACAAAGAGATTTGGGATTTCTTACTGGTATTTAGGGAAGCCTTGTTTCTGCTTGATGCACCCTTTGTGTAGCTTATGGTTACACCTTGCATTCTCGAGCAACATGGAGATATGGTCCGGGGAAAAGAGCTGGAGCAGGGAGACATCGTTGGCAGCAGTAGCGCTGTCAGCACTCACCTTGCGGTGGCTGGCGCTGGGGATGGTCTTCGCATCTCTTAGGACCACATTAGGATCAACGGTTAGAGGGAACCCCATCTATTGTATAAACCGGTGGGGTACTTCTCCTTATATGTTAGGTGCCAGAGAGTCGGGACCAAACCCAAAATTGTTGGTTGGCACCTCCGCAGTGCATCCTTCCGTGGGGTGTGGTGAGCCATATCCCATTGATTTCCTCTCTCTTGGTTGTTTGTCAAGACCAAAATCCAACACAATCGTGGCTTGCCCTAGTGTGACTTGACTAAGATATGACTTGAACTAAATACCCATCTAAGTTGCTCAAACTTGGTTAACCTTATGTGTGACAACCTTAGGTAAACTTACCAAACAACCGCTACATACACCGGCCAAGTAGCATGCCGTTCTGCCCACAGTGCCGGCTGCGGTCATGGCGGCCAACGAAGCACCTGGTCACCAATAGGCGATCTCCGCGATCTAGTTGGTGCATCCCTAGTCACATGCGCCGTCGCAATCTATGTGGGCTATGCGGTCGTGGTTGACGTCCTAGTTGGTCTCAGCGTGGTGCTTTAAACTTGCGGCCATGATCTTAGCGACCTCCATGATTGGCCGGGTCATGCACAACTGTTGCACTAGCTCGACGCTTCTTCCTGACATCCTAGAACTCCACCATGCCTCATGCCTCAACAAAGGAGCACGCCGGCAAGCACTCCCACCGTAAACGTACCCATCCAACTCCATTTCAGGCCATCAAGCCATCCTTGAAGCGTCTTGGAAGCATGGCGGCCGTTTCCATGTCTCGGCGGCATAATATGCTCATCGTTAGAGTTTTTTTTTTTTGAGGAAGAACTGAGGCTACACTTTCTTTTGAAGTATTTCCTTGTAGGTTCGCCGATTTACACGTGTTTTTTCACTGAAAGATCTGCTCATAAGTTTTCTTTCTTCTTCTGATGTGTACATGATCTACTTTCGATATGTGTCCATGTTGGACTCATATTGCACGTATCATTGGAAAGACCTGGCTGCCCATCTCAAAAAATGGAATGACCTGGAGGTATGTCTTTTCTTTTTCTAGTGTGTACGTTGTCTAGTTTTAGATGAGTGTCTATGTTAGACTCATATTGCACGTGTCATTGGTGGACTTGTTTGTACGCTACTATATTGTGTGTACCATTATTATCTTTTAATCTCAATTATTATCAACAAGATCGGCGAAGGATATATTTTTAGCATATGTGAAGGTGGAGTGACGTGGTGGCTTGTTTGCCTCTTACACGTGTTTTTTTTTGCATGGAGTGATGTGATCGGCGAAGGATATAACCATCTAAGGCTATAACCATCAAAGTTGATCCTATCATACCTCAAATTACTCCCTCCGTTTCTATATATAAGTATTTTTAGAGATTTCAATACAGATTATATACGAAGGTATATAAACATATTTTAGAGTGTAGATTTACTTATTTTGCTCCGTATGTAGTCCCTTAGATATATAGGAATCGGAGGGAGTATTACTGAAGAGTAATGAATGTCAAAGTGTCTTCATTAGATGGATAGTGTTATTGCCGCATGAGGTATTGAAGGAATGCAAGTTCAGCAAACAATAACGGGTGGTCCTGAAGCAATCCCAGTAGGCGAGCTTACTTAATTGGGAAGATACGCATGCAGATGCATGACATAGGTACATTCACATTCACGCTTTCGCCATTTTTGGGTAGACAACGTCGAGCGCGATGCCGCAGAGCCCCGGGCCGCCGACGTCGCGACGCATGCGGATGTAGCCGCTCTCACCCCATGTCTGCCCCCATGAGTTCTTGACGAGCCAGTACTTGGCCCCAGTAGGGGCGTCGACGCCGTAACCGACGATGGTGACGGCGTGAGCAAGATTTGTCCCGCAGGGGCCCGAGTAGACGCCGCCCTTGTAGAACTGCATGCCGCTGCCGACCTCGATAGCCACACCGACGGGCTGCCCGGCGACGGCGACCTGCATTTCGGGCTCGTTCCTAGGCGGGATCACGCCGCCTCCGAGGATCTTGACAACGTGATGGGCGGACTTGGCGCGGTTGCAGGCGCCCCTCGCCGCCGTGTACGGGTACTCCGCTGCCGTGGTGAGGCCGCCATTCTCCACAATCCAATTGTAGGCCCTGTGGAAGGACCCGCGGTTGCACCCGCCGTCGTACTGGTCACAGTCCACCAGCTGCTGCTCCGAGAGAGGCACCAGCTTCCCCGTCCTGATCCAGTTCAGAGTCTCGATCGTAGCAACCGTCACGAACGCCCAGCAGCTAGCTGCATCCATTCATCGAGGGACAAAATAGTCAATGCTTAACCATCGTGCATAGTTATAACAAGGTAAAGTCAGGAACGAAGCTCTAGTATGGACACTGGGGTCAATTGACCCCAATGCCTTCCAGTATTTGAAGCTAGTACGCCCATCAAAGTTGCTCTTGACCCCAGCCTAAAAAATTAGTTGACCCCAGCCCACCAGCTAATTGTCCAATTGTTCAGTCTCAGCCCATAGCATCCGTAAATTTTAGCAAAAAAAAAAAGTTATCGTGGCGTATAGCTCCAGCACACAAGGCCCAATGCATAAGACGTGGCTTAGCCGCTTAGGCTTACAAGTCTTTACACACGTACACGTTGACGTTTGGTCTCCAATTTCTGTAGATGTACGCGAAGTCGTGAACAGCCAGCCGACACATGCCTCTTCGTCTCTTCGCCATCGTCAGGTCGCCGTCTCATCGCCTTGGCCTATTCTTTTCCCCACCCCAACTCTCCATCCCTAATCCCCAATTTCCAACGACGACAAACAAGGCGATCCCTAATCTCCAAGGGTGATGCCGGCCAGCCGGCCGCCGCCGCCGCATAATCTTTAATCTCCCGCCCACTTGGCACATGCCCTCCTCGTCGGCAGTTCTGAGGCAGGTACGCCAGTATCTTTTTCAGTTTCTCTTGGTCTCACGCACCAACAACTCATTCTCTCCGGATGGCTAATTACTAAGTTTAGGTTTATGTTTTTGCTGCAGCTAGGAGGCTAGGACTAGAAGGATATGGACAGATTTCTACTGAAACGAACGGCACCAGAGACTGATCTAGCAGGGACTTCAAAGCCAGTTGGACAAAGGCAAGATCACACATCAAATATTGGTACTACTACTATTATGATACCAATTATATCATTGGCTCATTGCATATTTTCACTCTTTATGTTGCACTTCACCCTTGCCTACAGGCGGACTGTACCACCGTGATAATCTTTTAATAAAACTACTATATTCGACGCAAAAAAATGTTACCCTTGGATGTTATTTCTATTATGTTATGGTGGGCATATTTTTGGGTTTTCCTCTTTATATTGTTCTCAGCGTGAGTCACGCCATAGCCTGTGCTATAGTTGGCATTGGTTGGACCCAGTGATCATTTTTTCTAGCTTCGTCCCTGGATAAAGTTGAAATGGATCAGATGGGGGATCTATCTTTACGTACCGCATCCTGCGCCTTGGTACTTGACCGGTGTGACGGCGCCCTTGGATCTCCAGTCCCAGCTGGGAGGCGGAGCCTCCAAGGAGCTACCATCGTTGACGCCGGATGACCACAGCTCGGCGTCGCCGCCGCCCACAGGCAAAGTAATGCCCGTATCATCGCTGGCAGCTTCGTAGGACGACGCGTACCTAGCCAGGAACTCGTCCTGGGTGAGGTCGGCAAACTCGTTCTCGCCGAGCTCGTAGGTGAGGTCACCACGCCGGTTGGTGGCATCGATGTACTCCATGTTGTCGCGGTACACCTGAAAGCGATGCACCCTCTCCTCCGTGCTCAGGTACGTCCGGTTGTGCGTGACTTGCCACTCGCGGAACCTGTCCATCATCAGCATGTCGCCCATGTCGACCGACACCGCCGGGAAGGCGGCGAACAGGCCGTGCACCAGCAAGATTGCAGTGATCGCCGGCCATGCGCCGGGGGACAAAGCCATATGAACCGAACGATCTACACACACCGACTTGTGCTCAAACATGCATGTGTAGACGTTTTTATATAGCGTTCGCCGATGGAGCGCGGGGACATGTCTTTCGCCGGTGTTGGGGATGAGCTCATCGGCCGGAGACGAGTGCATGCAATGCACATGTTGCAGGCGCTGGCGATACGTAGCTCGTAGAGGAATGGTAACGAGCCACATTTTCTCTTGGTCTCGTCATGCAGCTGTGCATACGTATGTGCATCTGTCTTGGCACACGAAATGGTGTTGGTTCGTTAGGTTGTCTTGCCGTGCACACTAACATAGAAGTACTGTATATATGCCAACTGCAATGTACCGGTTTGCCCACCACCTTGTCGCCTTCCCAGTTCTGTCAATGAGCACGTCCTCAACCGTACTGTCTGGTTCATTGACTCGATTTTCTCTTTGTTAAAACTCTAAATTCACTAGATGATTTCTCCTTTTTAGGGGTAAATAGATGATTTCCTACGCGTTACTGCAGAAACGCAGTGACATGTAGCTATAACACTTTGTTGGGACATAATGTACGTCGTTGCCTGACATTTTTATTTGGACCAGTAACTTTTTTTAGCTGGAACATGACCCACCTCCAGTTCCAGCGTCCTGTGCATGCGAGAGTTATTTATCGCAGTCTTTTTGGTTTCCACTGTTTTGCATGGTTTCCTTTGGTTTTTCTTTGTTTTATTCAGTTGCTTTTTGTTCTCTTTCATCTTGTTTTCTTTGTTTCTTTCTCGTTTTTTTTTCTTTTTAGTTTTTCTCTTTTTGAACACATGTCTACATTTTTCATAGGCATGGCAAATTTTTCTTACACATTAGGAACAATTTTTGTATACACATTTAATTTTTTTCAAATACATGATTAACATTTTTCCAAATATATTTTTGATGTCTACTTTTATTCATACACGTTGTACATTTTTTGTGTATATCTAAAACATTTTTATTCATGTTTAACATTTTTAAAATACATGATTAACATTTTTCAATTTTTTATGTGAAGAGTTATGAGACCTTGGCGCTTTGGTATGATGTGTGTTTTTCAATATTGCGCAGCTTCTCACATGTGATAGTGGAGACGGGCTGCCTGGAGATGGTTAAACCTCTAGAAATTTCATCCCAATATCTGATCTGTTGTGGCACCGTTACTGATGGAAATTGGAGAGCTAGGTTCCTCTTTTTCTTTTTTTGATATTCAACATGTAAACATGTGCGCGAAGCAAGCTTGCTCGTTGATGGTCATTGAAAGTTGGTCTGACTCTAGACCATCTTTCCTGCTCGCCAGCTTCTTGGCCGATGATTCCATGAGCTCATTTTTTAATAAAGTTATGAACTTTTGACGCAAAAAAATACATGATTAACATTGTTACAAAAACGTGTTTTGAACTTTTTCTCGAATACATGATAAACATTTTTGAAATACACGTTGGTACATTTATGAGAGAATTCCTTATTTAACACTGTGTTAAATTTTGTTTCCCTATTTGACACCAAAAAATATTTTCTTCCTTATATAGCATCAAGTCTAAATTTTATGCCCTTTATAACATTTTCGTCCATTTTAAGCCTTAAAGGTGTTAATTGACACATGAAAAGACCTTTTTACCCCTGATGTGGTATGTGATAAAAAAAATCATAGATGCTAGTATGTGCTAATAATGTCCGGCCGGCTTGGTTTGTTGTATGTGGCTAAGTATAGCGAACTAGCTGCATGTGTGTTGTCCACCTGGTTCGGTTCCTAACTGCGTGAGCCAACTTCCAAAGAAAATCAATTTTTTTGTGGGGAAATTGGGAGCTTTATTCAACAAAAACCACCCTGGCCGAATCATCTAGGAGGCTAGTTACAAGAAAACTAGGAGTGGAGTCTAACCAACAATCTGTTACATCCAAAGTGCTAGCTTGCTTCGCACAAAGGTGAGCCGGAAAGTTGGCTGATCTCGAAACAAGTTGAATAACAAAAGACTTAAAAAAAAAGAGGCATGCTCCTCAATTTCAGTAAGAATAGGCGCCACCACCGAACGATCATGGTGTGAGTGCCAGAGATTCACCATCTCTAGACTGTCGGTCTCCAAGATGACTTGATCATATCCTCGAAGCCTTGCAAAAATTGCTCCATCTCGAAGAGCCAATGCTTCAGCTAGGAGGGGGTCCGTGATCCCCGTGTAGGGCTTACACCATGCAGCCTTAAGCTCAGACGATGATCGAGCCACCCCTCCAGCTCCTCCTCGACGGGATTCCATAGCAATACTACCATCAATATTGATTTTTATCCATCCTGCATCAGGCGGTCTCCACCCATGACCGGGCAAGATACATGTATGCGCTTGAGGTAATTCCAACACAGCAAGAGCTTCCCGTATTCACTTCATAGCCTGAGCGGGATCAAAACCATCTTTGTCATGTGTAATATTGTTGCGTGAAGTCCAGATAGACCACATAACAGAGATCATCTTGGCTCTGTCCGACTCTGAAAATGAGGAGACACAAAGAATGTCCTTTGCCCAGGTGAGAGGATGCAAGTCTGGTCGCTTTATATCAAGCCATTCAGTTGCTTCGTTCCAGAACCTTCTCGCATGGGAACAATTCAATAAAGCATGCATCATATCCTCGTCCGAGTGCAAACAGATTTTGCACTTACTCTCGTGGATATATGTCGATATTTCAAAGTGCTTTCTACGGGCAAAATCCCACGTAAAACACGCCACCAGAAGACACAAACTTTGGGCAATACCTTGAGTTTCCATAGCCGAGACCACAACTGTTTATCAGTCTCTAAAGTATTCGTCATCGTCCCTTCTTCTAGAGCTTTTTGCTCGTTCTAAATCATAAGAGAGCGATAAGCTGACTTTCCAGTGTATATCCCCGACCTCTCAGGTGCCCAAGCTATAAGATCTTCTCCACCTCCCGTTCTCAAAGGTATATTAAGAATTGCATCAGCATCCGGAGGTATAAAAGATTGCCTAACAACATCAGTTTTCCACGTCCAGTTCTCATCATCAATCAAATCAGCAACCCAGCTGATTTGCGCATCTCCCAGGCGGGCTACAGGGGTCATTGTAAGTGTTTCTGGGATCCATTTATCTTCCCAAATAGACACCGTTGTACCGCTGCCAACGCGCTTGATCAGCCCAGCCTTCAAAGCTTTCCTCCCAGCAATGATCGCTCGCCAAGTCGTCGAAGAATTCTTGGGCGCACTTGCTTGCATAAAATCACAAAAAGGGAAGTATCGTCCTTTTAACACTCTAGAACACAAAGAGTTTGGTTCAGTCATCAGTCTCCAGCCATGTTTACCAAGGAGTGCTATATTGAACAATTCCAAGTCTCGGAATCCCATCCCTCCTCTGATTTTTGGTTGTGCGAGAGCCTCCCAACTCATCCAATGCATTGAACGCCGATCAAGAGAGCTACTCCACCAATACTTTGCCATAGAAGTGGTCAAACTCGAGCAAACTTTCTTAGTCAGTTTGAAACAACTCATGCTGAAAGTAGGTATTGCTTGAGCTATAGATTTTATTCGTACCTCCCTTCCTGCACAAGAGATCATTCTCTCGGACCCCCCTTGGAGTTTACTCCTCATTCTTTCTCCAATATGATCAAAGGTCCCACTGGTTATCCTCCCAATAGCTGTAGGCAGCCCCAAGTACCGCTCACTGAATGCCTCCACATTTATTCCAAGAATTTGCTTTAAAACTTGCCGGATCGGAGCCAAAGTGTTTGGACTAAAATAGATTGAACTTTTATCTTTATTCACTGCCTGTCCCGAACACTTGCCATAGATCCGCAAGATTTCATTCAAACGGTGAGCACTCTGCACTTGAGCTTGCATAAAAATGAGACTATCGTCTGCAAATAATAAATGATTAATCCATGGAGACTGATAGCTCACCTTATCCCTTTATCAACTTGTGTTCCACCAAAATGATTCAGCAAGGAGGTGAAACCTTCAGCACAAAGTAGAAACAAGTATGGTGACATTGGATCACCTTGCCGTAATCCACATGATGGAGTGAAGAAAGGCAGCAGCTCGCCATTGACACGTACTGAAAATCGGACCGAAGTCACACATTTCAAAATCAGTTGCACGAACTCTGCACCAAAACCCAGCTGCAGCATGATTGCCTCAAGATAGTGCCACTCAACATGATCATAGGCCTTCATCATGTCCAACTTCACCGCCCAAACTGCATTGCCCCCTTTCTTCCTTCACTTCATGGCATGCACACTCTCATGCGCAATTAAAACATTATCAGTGATCAAGCAGCCGGGGACAAAAGCACTTTGTTCTTCCCCAATAATCTCATCCAAACAAACTCTGACCCGATTGGCAATAGCCTTTGCTGCGATTTTATACAAAACCGGGCAGAGATATTGGACGATATTGAGAGATTTTCCGAGGGAACCGTACCTTTGGGATCAAAGTTATAGAAGTATCATTCATACCCTCCGGGAGCTCACCTCCATTAAGAAAGTCCAAAACTGCTGGTACAACGTCATCTTTCAACAAATTCCAATGGCGTTGAAAAAACCCAGCAGTAAACCCATCCACCCCTGGTGACTTTGACGGCGCCATTTGAAAATCAATTGAGTGCTTAAGTTAGCTCTTGCGTACGATGTAACCGCTCTCCTCTCCGTAAATATGTACACTATACAGTAGTATTTAGTCCGTGCTTACTGATACTGGCCGATGCCATGCCAGGCACGCGCATTAAGTAATCTCTAGCTGATTAACCAACGAAGTACACATGAGTCGGGGTCACGAAGAAGGACGGCGGCCGCTCACACTCCCCGCTGCACAAAACGCGCCCACACAGCTATGAACCAAACCAGCTGGACAGCAAACATGCAGCTAGTCCGCTAAAGTTAGCCGCATACAACAAACCAAGTCGGCCGGAGATTATTAGCACGTACTAGTATCTGTGAATTTTTTTATCACATACCATATAGAGGTAAAAAGGTCTTTTCATATGTCAATTAACACCTTTAAGGCTTAAAATAGACGAGAGTGTTATAAGGGGCATAAAATTTAGACTCAGTGTTATATAGGGAAGAAAATATTTTTCTGTGTCAAATAGGGAAACAAAATTTAACACAGTGTCAAATAAGGAATTCTCTCTACATTTATGGAATGATAAAAGGCCTCTTTTAACTCTGCAAACACTTTTCTTACATTGTATAAACACTTTTTTAAAATTTCATGAACACATTTAAGAAACTCATGAACATTTATTAAATGTAAATTACATTTTTTTGAATGCATGAAATAGTTTATTAATCACATAAACATTTTTTTCATTGTATAGACATTTTTTAAAATGTCATTTACATTTTTTTGGAAACACATGACAATTTCTAAAACATTTTTCGTACACATGACTAACATGTTCTACTTTTTCATTCACATTGTACATTTTTCGTACACATCAGAAAGATTTTATATACACATTTAACATTTTTCAAATGCAAGATTAACATTTTTCAAATTTTTATATAAAGTGTATTTTGTAATATATTACATCGAACGTTTCAAAATTTAAGCAAAAAAAGAAAAAGAAAAAGAAAAATGTGAAGAAAAAATAATTAAAAAATACTCGTGACAGCATGATGATTCCATGTGGTTTCTGTGCCGTCCTAGTGCCAGTTCTTTGCAGGCGAGCCTCCCACAGTAGTCGCTGAGGGCGGCATATAGTCACGCTCTTCTTGTGCATATGAAGATTTGCGGGAGCAACTAGTTAACGAGCGCTTCTTCGGGAGCCACGCAACGATCAGCGCCACTTGGCGCGCTCTCAGCCATTCGTCACGTGTCGCGCTCTGGACGGTTCCTTCGGATTTTGTTTTTTTTATTTTTCCGCACACGTTTTCGGCTTTTTAAACGGGTTTTTTCGGGGGTTTTCGACGTTTTGGTTTTCTCCCGGTCTTTCTTAACTTTTCGATCAAATTTTTTTTAAAAAAAATATTTTTTGCACGAAAAAAACGCGTTTTCTTTTATTTTCCTTTCGTGAGAGTCACGGTTTTGCTTCCGCGAGAGGCACGGTTGTGCTTTCGCGAAAGTCACGACCATGCCTCTAGGAAAGGCAGAAACAAAACGCGTTTTCTGTTTTTTTTTCTTTCGCGAGAGTCACGGTTTTGCTTCCGTGAGAGGCACGGTTGTGCTTTCGCGAGAGTCACGTCCGTGCCTCTAGGAAAGGGAAAAAAATACGCGTTTGCTGTTTTTTTTCTTTCGCGAGAGTCACGGTTTTGCTTTTGCGAGAGGCACGGTTGTGCCTTCGCGAGAGTGACGGCCGTGCCTCTCGGAAACGAAAAAAACATGTTTTTTGTTTTTTTTCTTCCACGAGAGTCACGATTTTGCTTTGACGAGAGGCACGGTTGTGATTTCGCGAGAGGCACGGGCGTGCCTCTTTCGGAAAGGGGAAAAATCGTGCTCCCGGTTCGGTTTTTTCGCCTGGTTTTTTCTTCCGGTTTTTTTCATGAAAAAAAAAGTTCGTCAAAACCTATTAACATGGGATCTAGTTTTCAAGATCTTGACGCGAGGAATCCAATGGTGAAAACGGTTCGAGATTTGGACGCACGGTTTAAGAGATAAAACATTTTGAATTAACGGATCTATGAAAAAAGGGAAAACTCCCAGGTTGCGACAAGTGGCGCGCAGCATGTGCGCCACTTGTCGCGACCTGGAAAAGTGGAGTGTTCTTTGCAACGAGTATTTCTTAATTAGTGATTTCGAAGATTTACGCTGTCTGATGAACAATAAACATGGGCCAATGCCCAAGGCCGCCTGCATGGCAGCGTGCCACCTCCCACTCCCAGCAGAACACCTAGATGCTTTGCATAGTTGAATACATACATGCTGGTTGATCTTTCTTGATGCACCATTGATTGACTTGGAGGATGAAAGGACTGACCTTGTTACGTTACATCTCATGTACGCAGAACGCAGTTGACAGGTATGTCATGCATGGATCGGTCCCATGTGCATGTCAATTCATGGCTGAGCTTCCATGGATGAAATACGACACGATGTTTTATATTATTCACAATTGTCGGAGGTTTATACATACCGTATGTGTTTTTGCATATATAGTTTATGTTGGCTTTTGACATTAGATGGATATGCGCTGCATTGTTTGCATAGTTATCCTAATCTAATAATTGTGGTGGTGCCACTTTAAAGAATAAATGAACAAAATAAAGAAATAAATCCCAAAATAAGTTTTTTTTACGGAAAAATGAATTCATGGCATTGGTATTATCCTATAAGAAGGAAATGAAAAAAAAAACAAATAATGATAAAATTTGCACACAATTTACATATATATATTTTTACAATATGCAAGAATAAGCATATAATAGTGAAATCTAAAAAATAAGTTTTCTAAGAAGGAATGAATTAGTGGCATTCGTATTACCCTTAAATAAGGAAGATAATGAAATATAAAAATCAAAATCAAAAAATAATGTTTTTTAAGGAACATGGATTAGTGACATGTTTTTTTAAGGAAACATGAATTTGAGAATAAATAACATTGAAATAAATAACAACAAAAATTTTACACAATTTACACAAGAATTGCATTTTTTACCATGCAAGAATGTGATCTTTTTTTTGCAAAAAGAAGTATTCACAGAAGAATGAATTAGTGGCATCGGTATTACCCTTAAAGAAGAAAAAATGAAATAAAAATAAACCAAAATAAAATAATTAAATTTTGTAAGGAAGAATGAATTGGTGTAATTGGTATTACCATTTGAGAAAAAACAGAAAACAAAAAATAAAACAAGTGATGACAAAATTTGCACACAATTTGAAAATAAATGTGCTTTTGTAATATGCAGAAATATACATATATCAGTGCAAGTTTCATAAAAAAAATAAATTTATTAAGAAGGAATGAATTAGTGCCATTGTTATTACCCTGAAAGAAGAAATAAAATTAAATAAAATTGGAACAAAATAAAAATAATAAAGTTTGCTGAAAAATACTGAAGTAGTGACATTAATATTATGCTTTAAGAAGAAGGAATATAAAATATATTAAAACAAGTAACCACACAATTTACATAGAAATTGCACCTTTTATAATATGAAAGAATAAGCAGTGATTTCTTTTCTAAAAAAATTGCTAAGAAGGAATGAATTAGTGGCATTGGTATTACCCTAAAAAAAGAAAGGAAATTAAATGAAATGTAAAAAAACAATATAATAAAGTTTCCTAAGCAAGAACGAATATGTAGCCTTGGTATTACTCTATAAGAAGAAAGAAAATGAAAAAACAAATAGTGACGTAATTTGCGCACAATTCACATAGAAATTGCAAATTTTAAAATATGCCAGAATAAGCATATAATAGTAGAATTTCACAAAAAATATTTTTTCTTAAATGAATGAATGAGTGGCATCAGTATTACGTACACGTAAAAAAGAAATAAAAACTAGAACAAAATCAAAACAATGAGTTTTCTAAGAAAGAATGAACTAGTGGCATTGTTATTACCCTTCAAGAAGAATGAAACTGAAAAAATATACTAATAAACTTGCACAAGACTTTGCACTGAAATTGCACCTTTTGTAATATGCAAAGAATAAGCATATAATAGTGCAACTTTCCCACTATCGTATAATTTGCACACATATTATATAGTGCTTGTATATGATTTACACTCAGTAAAACATCCCAAAAATACCGAAAAAACTAAACAAGAAATGGAATAAACAAAAGCCAAAAACATTCATAAAAATACAAAATGTGTAACGGGCTTCAAGCCCAATAGAAAAACCGACTGACCCCAAACAGGGGCAAGTCAAAAATTCTCCCCAAGAAGCCATGGAACAACCCAAGGAAAAAATAGCGCATCTTTCACCGTCAGATGGACGTTTTGTTGACATAGTTGTCCACAAAACGTCCATCTGACGGTCAAACGCTTTTGACCAGACGGAAACGGCACGAAGGGGTATTTCCGTAAGGGCACCAGACGGGAGAGGGCAAAGTTGAGCACAGTTTTTTTTAGGGGTAAAGATGAGGCTGGGCAGAAATTAGGGGGAGAAATGGAAATGTCTCAAAAAATAATTTTCAGAAAATTGAGGTGTTGATGGTGTTGGAGGATGCTGATAAGTTGGACCAATATGCCACTTTGTTTAGTTGTCAAATGGGCTACTTGCCTCTAAATTACTTGGGGGTGTGTTAGTTCTAGTAGATTGAAGGTATCTGATTAGAAGTTTGTTTGACCAATTCTCCAACTTTATCACATGTCCGTATATATTATCTGCAAAACGACCGTCAGAAAATTTGGCAAGATCAGAAGGTGCTTTGTGTGGCAAGGAGGTGCTACAGAAGGAGATATTATTTGGTGAAGTGGCCCCTGATCTGTAGACCTAAGGAGAAAGGGGCTGGGGTGTCAAAAAATCTTCCCAAATTGAATATCAGCTTAATGTGCAAGCGGTAGTGGAGGCTGGAAGCTGAGGACGGCCCTTGGCAGCATTTTATTAGGGCTAAATATCTAATGGTTTGTATCTTCGAGATTTAACACAAGGTGCATGATTCTGCTTGCTGGTACGATCTTTTTCATTTGAGGCCCATCCATCTTCAGGGGCGGCTGGTGACTGTGGGTAATGGGGTGATTATTGATTTGTCCGACTCCTGGTGTGGTACTACACCTTTGAAAGATCAGTTCCCTGGTTTGCATGCTATTTGCAATGACGTGGGCAGGTCAGTGGAAGATATTGCAAGAAGGAGATGGCAACTCAGTTTAAGAAGTGGTTGGATGCAGGCCTGCAAAATGCCATGTGTGCTTTCATAAAAAAGATGGCTAGCATGGCTCTGAATAATGAACCTCACAACCCCTAGCATGGCTCTGAACTCATGCTACTAATTTGAGCCACCTCGATTAGCCTTTTGACATACAAGAACTCCATGCTGCCAATAAAGACATTGCTGCAGAGAAAGCGCCTGGACCTGATGGTTTCGATTGTGTGGACCATAGTGGGTCTGGCCATTGGAGCCAGGACAAGACCCGAATGCTTCTCGCAATATTTCTGGTGGATCTCCCAATTCATCCCGGCACGTAGAAGTTTTCAAATCACCGGTCTCGTTGCAACATATTGGGCGATTTGGAAGCTTTGCAAACAGGTCATGCCTTGAAGGAAACTCATTCGGTTGCCGGTTGAACTGATCTTCTATGCTTGTGCATTTGTCAAATACTGGGCAGGGCTCCATTCTAGAGATGACATGGATGCATTGATGACTGGAAGAATTGCTCTTCAGGAGGTGGCTGTGAATGTTCATGGTGCTACTACTCGTCCTTCCGATGGCATACTAAGGACAATCGAAGATATTCGTGCTCAGGCGAATGAAGATAGTGGTGCAAGGTTCTGAAGTTTCTAGTGGTTGTTGCTGTATAGTACTCCCTCCGTTCTGAATTACTCGTCGCATAAATGGATGTATCTAGATGTATTTTAGTTCTAGATACATCAATTTGTGCGACGAGTAATTTGGAACGGAGGGAGTATATGATTTAGGCCTGATGCCGTGGCATAGATGCTGCTTTTGGGGGATGATCTTACACTGGTGCTGTGGTTTTTCGAGTTGTACCGTGGCATAGCTGTTGCTTTCGCTCCCCCTGCTTGTAATATTCAGAGCCTTGTAACTTCAGTGTGCAAGCAATAGGCGGCACTTGTAGTTTCTATCATGGCATGTTTTTTCTTTTTTTGCACTGGATGATGCTCATTGTCTGTAGACAGTGCGGGTCGTATGGGAAAATAAAGTTAGGCTTCAGTATTATAAATAAAGGATACCAGCAAAGAAAAAGGCTGTATGATGGCAAAAATTCAAGGATGCCTGCAAAGAAAACACTGTATGAGCAAAAAATTCCGGGATACCTGCACAAAAATGATGGCAAAAAGTTTTCCGTCGCCGGAACTTGAACCCGGGTCTCTCAGGTGAGAGCCGAGTATCCTAACCACCTAGACTACGACGGATTCTGTTGTTCAGATCATTAACATTAGTTTTGTTCAAAGAGCATCCGTTGCAAAACGCAGACTACTAACGTGGAAACTGTTACTGGTTCAACACAATTTGCAATTTGCCATTGATTCCAGGAAGAAACCCAAAGATATGGTTTGAGGTACACACAATTTGTGCTACTAGGCCCTATCATACAGATACAGGGTACTAGGGATATGCCCAGAACAGGTTTGTAACTGATGCCAGCAGCAGTAGCAGATGCGTTTCTTTTTTCCGGATGCGTTCTTGTTCTGTTCATCTTCCGAGTGAAGAAGCGCACATTCAAATTGTCAGTAACTTGTTGCCAGGATAGACATCTTCGTAGCAGGAGGTACATGGCATTGGATCACATCACTTGCTCTCAGTACATCCAATGTGCAGGCAAGATTGCTCAGTCATTTCTTCCACTGGGGCAGCCGTTGGACGACGACCTGCAAGAAGAAACACGGCTTGTTTTTTTCAGAAAGAAATGGCGCTCGTGACAACAAAGCCGGAGACAGTGCATGAGGCTAATGAAATCATGCCTTGCCGGAGTTCTCCTTGTTCCCGACGATCGTCTGGCAGGTAAGCCTCCATGACTCCGGTTTCTGGCAAAGGCAACGAGGTGCAGAGTGCACAGTTAAGTCGCAGCTCTGTAATGTGAACCACAGTGGAGACAGCAGCAGAAACTTTCAGAATCGGAGGAGAATCAGAATGAAACCTTCTTCAGGTAACGATTCTCGGCGTCTGTCCTTGGGCTCAGGAGCTCCTTCCCGTCGATAATCTGCGCACAAAGGTTCACACTCTGGAGGAATCAGTCACAGTTACAGTTCAGAGCAGCCATTGTGCACAGCGAGATAGCGTGCGGTGCCATTTTCAGTTGCGGTGTTGCACATGATGCAGTGAGTTACTAGTCGGGAAGGAGAGGGAGTGGTGTACCTCGACGATGCAGGTGCCGCAGCTGCCGCCGCCGCCGCAGTTCATCAGCTTCCCCTGCAGCGCACGCACCAGGAACCATTAGTCCACACTCCACAGCGGCAGAGGAGAAATCAGAAGGGGAATTAAGCCAGAGTAGGTGAGGAGGTTAGTGAGGGAGGGTGGCTCACGTATGCCGCGTAGAGCTCGATCTTGTTCTCGACCATGACGTCCCGGAGGAGCTTGTCGCCGCTGACCGCCGCCGCCCTGTCCACCGGGTACGACCCGTCGGCGCCCGGCTTCGGCTGCACGCACATCACAGAAAATCAATTAAACCTCGCCGCCCGGAGTCCGGAGCCAGCGGAGACCATCGAGGTTGAGTCCTTACCCCGAGGAACTCGAGCTCGATTTGGGGCTTGGGCGGCGCCGGCGCCGGTGCGCCGGGCGAAAGGTCGGGCGAGGCGGCAGAGCATCTGATGGGGGACAAGGCCGCGGTGGAGCGCGTGGGCCTGTAATGGCTGCTGCCTGCCCTGGCGTAGGCCGGGGAGGCTGTGGGGAGGGGGAGGACGGAGAAGAGCGCCGCGGAGCTCGTGGCCGCCATGCTCTCGCTGCTCTTGGCGGGGACGTGGCCGCGTCTGTTTGTTCGGAAAAAAGGCGCCGGTTTTATCGCTACACCGTCGCCGCGCGGAAGGTGTGGCCGTCGAGCCTGCACGGGCCACACCTGCGGCTGCTCTCGTGTTGGATGGAAACTGTTAGAAACGTCTAGTTTGTAACCTTTTTTTTCTTCTTATCAAATTCTAATATCAATTTACATC
>NC_041380.1:566878104-566883960 GCF_002162155.2 Triticum dicoccoides
TGGTGCTCCGACATCAAGAAAGAAAGGAAATTGTGGTTTTATATATTCTGCGTGCAATTAGAATTAGGTTAGGGTTTGGCGTCATGGTGGAATCATTTGGATGGTGGCGCATCAAACAGTCGTGCCTTGATTTTCATTGCATCTCAACAACATTGTAGACTCGATGAGTTTGTCGTCCTTGGGCATGTGTTTCAGCTTTAGCCTGTAGGTGGTGTAGGTTTGGTCATCAACTTTGATCTTGTTAACGGTGACGGCTTCGTTCTGTCTACAAATTGTTTTCATCCAGGGGCATACGTGGTCCGGGTTGCCAGTTCTCGCTAACTTTGGCGACGGTAGCATGACCATTAACACAGATATAGGGTAGTCCCTTACCGATTCGCCTTCTTCTTCATATCCCATGTGTTTGCATGTGGTGGATGGCTACTTCAGCAACACCTATGGGATATATCTTCTAAAGGTATGTTGTAGGCAACTCAATTGTTACACTTCCCACATTCTTTCTCTCCATCGGCGATGTGATGGTAACGAAGCGAGCATTATGGAATTTGTCTAGAATGATATTCTTGGGGATTTAGGTATAACTCTAAGCTTTCTAAGGGTATTTTCTATAAAAGTAGGAACATATGTACTCTTCATGTTCCATTTGCACTTATTTCATTATCTAATATAATCTAGGTACTAGTGCCAAGAACTCTGGTTTGTTTGCTCTGCTCATGGACATGCTCACCAAGTAGATCTCAATCGAATGAAGATGTGTTAACACGAATGCATGTTTCATCGTAAAACAACTCCAAGCAAAATAGACTATATAAACCGAAGTGCACTGGGTGGATCTCATCATGGTGAATTTTCCTTTTGAGAGAATAATGGTGAACACACAAAAAGGCGATCACGGTACAAGTAGAAGGTGAGATGGGACACAACACGACTTTTTCTAGTTACTGTTATCCATGGACGAGAAATGCATACGTAATAGGAGCGATGGACATCGAGAGGCATGTTCGACGAAAAGACCTACCAAATGATGGTCTTCGTGAAAACAATGCTTTCTAGGCATCACAATAATCAAAGCTCCTATCTGACTAAAACTACCAATAATGGCATGAGCCTTCCCAGACCACACTAGTGGATGGCTCTTGGGTTGGGTGGAAACTCAAAGATACGTCTAGTTTGTAACATTTTTTGTTCTCAAGTTCTAGTTTCAAAGTACATACAGAAAAGGATTCTAATTTCAAAGTTGGCTTTCTCATCTTCTCCTTTCTTATATAAAAAAAATCTTCTCTCTATGGATGATAAGGGGATGTTCATTTCTCCGCCTCCTCGAACCGGTGGTTCCCACTCCAGTCTGCCACTCCAACACTGGGAAGCAAGGAAACTTCAGTTTTATGTGTTTCGCATGTAGTTAGAGTTAGGTTAGGGTTTGGTGTTGTCGTGGAATGGTTTGGATGGTGGCAACGGTGGCGTGTCAAACAGACGTGCCTTGATTTTGTTTCCATCTCAACAACATTGAAGAGTCAATGGGTCTACCGTCGTTGGGCATGTGTATCAGCTTTATGTGGTGTACGTTTGGTTTTGTTGGTGGTGGCAACTTAGTTTTGTGTGCAGATTATTCTTACCCAGGGGCATACGTGCTCCAGATCGCTAATTCCCGCTAGCGATGGTCATGCTGGGATGACCGTTAACATGGATAGAAGGAAGTCCCTTACCAATTCATGGACTACTCCATATCCCATTGTTTGGATGTGGTCAATGGCTACTGCGGCAACATCTATGAGATATGTCTTCTAAAGGTTTGTGTAGGCGACTCAGTTGTTGCACTTCCCGCATTCGTTTTCAACATCCGTGATGTGATGGTGACCAAGCGAGCGTTGGGAAATAAGTCCAAAATGATATTCTTGTGGATTCATACGTAATTCTAAGCTTTCCTATGGTATTTTCTATAAAAGTGGGAACAAATGTTCTCCACATGTTCCATTTGCACTTATTTTCAATATTTAATACTCCCTCCGTTTATTTTTAGTCTACATATAAGATTTGGTCAAAACCAAACTTTGTTAACTTTGACTGAGTTTATAGAAAAAATATCAAGATTCACAATATGAAATCAATATTGTTAGATGCATCATGAAATTAATTTTCATATCATATAGTTTTAGTATTGTAGACATTGATATTTTTTCCTACAAAGTTTGACTTTGACCAAATCTTATATGCAGACTAAAAAGAAACAGAGGGAGTATAATCTAGGAATTGGTGCTAAAAATCTGGTTTGTTTGCTCTAAACATGCACCTTCTCACCAAATGAGCCCTACCGAATGAAGATTTGTCATCAAGAATGCATGAAACGATGATTACGCCTATTCTCTTGTGCAGACAAATTTCCCCTGGTTCGCCACAATAAACTCGAAGGGAGACATAGAGTATATAGAGCGAAGTGCACTGGGTGGATCTCACCATGGTGATTTTTCCTTTTCGAGAGAATAATGGTGAACATTGGACATGCCAATTTTATCAATCATAAAGCATCGGATACACAAAAAGACAATCATAGTAGAACTTGAAGGTGAGATGTGACGCTCAACATAGTGTTTGAGTCACTCTTGATCTGCAATGGACATTGAGGGCATGTTCGGCCAAAGACCCACCCAACTATGGTCTTCATGAAAAATATGCAAGGCATCACGTGAAGCAAATATTCCATCTAACTAAAAACACCGTTTCTAGCCACCACCACCCCCCCCCGGTCGCCGTCATTAAAGCCTGTGCAACCCTTATCAGAGAGTTTGTACACCAACAGGTTGCAGATCGACTACTTTTGCTATCTTACTTGTATCTCAAAAGCTTGCAAGGCGGATATGGTTGTACATGTCTGATAATCAATGATCGAAATGTTCCTTTTTTTACTGAAGACAGTAGGTGAATTACCTATTGCAATTAAATTAAGTTAATAAAAAAAATTAAAGTAAGTTACAACAAGGCAAGAAAAAGAAAGAGTGAGCTATTACTAGAAGTTGGTGACCCAGTCAGCAAGACCAACATATGACCCTATGAAGAAGAAGCATAAGCTCATCTATAAGCATATGCTTTCAAAAATAAGTCATTTCAGAAAAATCCAAATGCTCCAGATCACCAAGATGATTTAATCCATAAAGAAAGTGATATTGAGAACATTCTTCATTCTGAAGTCTAAACAGATTGCCCAAAAGATATTTAGAGAGCTTGATATTCAGGCACATATACTTCCATCACATCGAGCAAAGTGGCATTCGAACAAGATATGATCTCTAGTTTCAACCAAATGATGATTGCACATGTTACATTCACAGGAGGGAGAGTAAAAAGTTTTCCTTTGGAGAAACGCCCTTGTATTCAGTTTCTCAATGAGCACAAACAAAAATAAAACTTGATGTTTGTGATGAACACAAGATTTGCATAACTATTTGAAGACAATTAGAGTGATATGATGACTTTAAAAAGTTCATAAATCCTAGAAGTGGGAAAGGAAGTGCCCCAGTTGTATTTCCAAGAAACAAGTTGTGCATATGGATTCATGCCTTGTATTTGTTGCCAAAGAGACAACAATGGAGTAAAGGAAGGCTAAAAAATGGAAATAAAAAGTATCTCTTAACTTATTATCTAGAAAATGGTCTATAAAATTGTTGTATCCAAAGCAAATGAGTACATGTGCGACATATTCATATATAGATCAGGTGCAATCACCTTGTCTTGCCAGAACAAAATTGAATTGTCATCACGAGTTATAGAAATATCATCCCCTTGAAAGTCATGAGAAGAAAGATGGAACCTCTCGACCATAAAGAAGCCTCTGTGTGACCCTGATATTGGCGGCATGCAGTATACTAAAGCTACCAACAAGATGAACCTAGGGAATATTTGAATGGTTGTAGAATTTCTTTAATATTATCAAGATTAGGGCAATGATATGTTTCTCCAAGTCCAGCACCCATAGGCCTCCTTCACTTTTGGGCTTAAAACTAATTCCCAAGCATCTAGGATGGGTCTTTTTAGTCAAATTATGACCTAGCCATAACAAATATCTTTTGTATTCATCCATCTACTTTATTGCTCATCTGGGAATTGGAAATGTACTCATGAAGGACGTAGGCAAAGAATATATAACCGAGTTCACTAATTGCATCCTTCCATTATAGGTGATAAAGTTGGAACATCAAGCAAATCTCCTTTTTACTCTTTGGAACATGGGAAAGGAATCTTGAATTATTGACTTTGTGAGCCAAGAGGCAAACATATATAAGCAAATGACAAAGTCCCCCATTCGATAATTTAGAGCACTAGTCGGGCTAGCAGTATCACGAGCTTCCATATTAATGGTAACTAATTATGATTTTTGAGAACTAATCTTTAACCTTGTGGAGGTTGTAAATTCTTGCAAAATCCTATGCAAATGCAGGAGCAATATCAGCAGACATGGTAACAAGAGTTCCATCAACATATTACACCACATAAAAATCATGACAAGAAACAAGAGAAATATGTCACTCTAAGAGATGATATGTCATGGCCTTATTAACCACTCTTTGTAGAAGGTCTTTGCAGCCAGCACAAAGAATAAAGGGAAAATTATCCTCTTACCTAACAAGTATTATGCGGTTTAAAAACTTGCATGGTGTCTAATTTAACAACACATATGACGTGTGTCAATAAAGAATAAATTGAATCCAATGGCACCACTTAGCCCCAAATCCTTTATACTTGGTATTATTAAGAATTCTCTGATGTTCAATTTTTCAAAACCTTTCTCGAAATCTACCTTCAGAATGGCCACTTCCTTCTTTTTATTGTGATAGTAACGTAAATATTCAAAAGCCCAATGTAAACAATCTCGTATAGTTCTGGACTTAATAAAGTCATACTAATTTGTGTGAACTAGCTTCAAAATGATGGATTGAAGCTTGTTGGCTACAAGATTGAATCAGTTGAAAAATTCAAAAGAGAGACTAGTCTAAAAATATTCACTTACACGACACCATCTTTCTTTAGAATTAGAGTGACGTAAGATCCATTAATGATATGAATATTAAGTTGCCCTGTATGAAACTGGTCGCAAAGCATATAAAAATTTTCTCTGATAATATACCAACACTTCTTACTACAACTATGGTTAAATCAATCTAGGCCAAGAGATTTGTTTGAAGGTAGCTTGGCAATGATTCTATCAATTTTTGTCGCAAAAAATGATTGTATCAATTTCTTAATGAGTGCAGGGTGCTTTTGTTGGAAATATGCCCTAGAGGCAATAATAAATTGATTATTATTATATTTCCTTGTTCATGATAATCGTTTATTATCCATGCTAGAATTGTATTGATAGGAAACTCAGTTAAATGTGTGGATACATAGACAACACCATGTCCCTAGTTGTTGGGTTTCGTAGTAATTTCAAAAAAATTCCTACGCACACGCAAGATCATGTGATGCAAAGCAACGAGATGGGAGAGTGTTGTCTACGTACCCACGCAGACCGACTGCGGAAACGTTTGACGCAACGTAGAGGAAGTAGTCGTGCGTCTTCACGATCCAACCGATCAAGCACCGAAACTACGGCACCTCCGAGTTCGAGCACACGTTCAGCTCGATGACGATCCCCGGACTCCGATCCAGCAAAGTGTCGGGGAAGAGTTCCGTCAGCACGACAGCGTGGTGACGATCTTGATGCACTACGGCAGCAGGGCTTCGCCTAAACTCTGCTACAGTATTATCGAGGATTATGGTGGCTGGGGGCACCGCACACGGCTAAGGAATAGATCACGTGGATCAACTTGTGTGTTCTTTGGGGTGCCCTGCCTCTGTATATAAAGGACTAGAGGGGGGAGG
>NC_041380.1:566884351-566941731 GCF_002162155.2 Triticum dicoccoides
AATAGGATTCCTTGAGGGGGGAAAGAGAGAGAGGGGGCCGACCACCTCTCCTAGTCCTAATAGGACTAGGGGAAGGGGGGAGGCACACAGCCACCTTGGGCTGCCCCTTTCTCCTTTCCACTAAAGCCCACTAAGGCCCATATAGCTCCCGGGGGGTTCCGGTAACCTCCCGGTACTCCGGTAAAATCCCGATTTCACCCGGAACACTTCCGATATCCAAACATAGGCTTCCAATATATCAATCTTTACGTCTCGACCATTTCAAGACTCCTCGTCATGTCCGTGATCACATCCGGGACTCCGAACAACCTTCGGTACATCAAAATGCATAAACTCATAATATAACTGTCATCGTAACCTTAAGCGTGCGGACCCTACGGGTTCGAGAACAATGTAGACATGACCGAGACACGTCTCCGGTCAATAACCAATATCGGTACCTGGATGCCCATATTGGCTCCTACATATTCTACGAAGATCTTTATCGGTCAGACCGCATAACAACATACGTTGTTCCCTTTGTCATCGGTATGTTACTTGCCTGAGATTCGATCGTCGGTATCCAATACCTAGTTCAATCTCGTTACCGGCAAGTCTCTTTACTCGTTCCATAATACATCATCTCACAACTAACATATTTGTTGTAATGCTTGCAAGGCTTATGTGATGTGCATTACCGAGAGGGCCCAGAGATACCTCTCCGACAATCGGAGTGACAAATCCTAATCTCGAAATACGCCAACCCAACATGTACCTTTGGAGACACATGTAGTACTCCTTTATAATCACCCAGTTACGTTGTGACGTTTGGTAGTACCCAAAGTGTTCCTCCGGTAAACGGGAGTTGCATAATCTCATAGTTATAGGAACATGTATAAGTCATGAAGAAAGCAATAGCAACATACTAAACGATCGGGTGCTAAGCTAATGGAATGGATCATGTCAATCAGATCATTCAACTAATGATGTGATCCCGTTAATCAAATAACAACTCCTTTGTCTATGGTTAGGAAACATAACCATCTTTGATTAACGAGCTAGTCAAGTAGAGGCATACTAGTGACACTCTGTTTGTCTATGTATTCACACATGTATTATGTTTCTGGTTAATACAATTCTAGCATGAATAATAAACATTTATCATGAAATAAGGAAATAAATAATAACTTTATTATTGCCTCTAGGGCATATTTCCTTCAGTCTCCCACTTGCACTAGAGTCAATAATCTAGATCACATCACTATGTGATTAACATTGATAGTTCACATCATCATGTGATTAACACCCATAGTTCACATCGCCATGTGACCAACACCCAAAGGGTTTACTAGATTCGATAATCTAGTTCACATCGCTATGCGATTAACACCCAAAGAGTACTAAGGTGTGATCATGTTTTGCTTGTGAGAGAATCTTAGTCAACGGTCTTTCACATTCAGATCCGTTATGTATTTTACAATTTTATATGTCTACAATGCTCTGCACGGAGCTACTCTAGCTAATTGCTCCCACTTTCAATATGTATCTAGATCGAGACTTAGAGTCATCCAGATCAGTGTCAAAACTTGCATCGACGTAACCCTTTACGGCGAACCTTTTTGTCACATCCATAATCGAGAAACATATCCTTATTTCATTAAGGATAATTCTGACCGCTGTCCAGTGATCTACTCCTAGATCACTATTGTACTCCCTTGCCAAATCAGTGCAGGGTACACAATAGATCGGTATACAGCATGACATACTTTATAGAACCTATGGCCAAGACATAGGGAATGACTTTCATTCTCTTTCTATCTTCTGCCGTGGTCGGGCTTTGAGTCTTTACTCAACTTCACACCTTGTAATACAGGTAAGAACTCTTTCTTTGACTGCTCCATTTTGAACTACTTCAAAATCTTGTCAAGGTATGTACTCATTGAAATAAAAACTTATCAAGCGTCTTGATCTATCTCTATAGATCTTGAAGCTCAATATGTAAGCAGCTTCACCGAAGTCTTTCTTTGAAAAACTCCTTTCAAACACTCCTTTATGCTTTACAAAATAATTCTACATTATTTCCGATCAACAATATGTCATTCACATATACTTATCAGAAATGCTGTAGTGCTCCCACTCACTTTCTTGTAAATACAGGCTTCATCGCAAGTCTGTATAAAACTATATGCTTTGATCAACTCATCAAAGCGTATATTCCAACTCTGAGATGCCTGCACCAGTCCACAGATGGATCGCTGGAGCTTGCACAATTTGTTAGCACCTTTCGGATTGACAAAACCTTCTGGTTGCATCATATACAACTCTTCTTTAATAAATCCATTAAGGAATGCAGTTTTGTTTATCTATTTGCCAGATTTCATAAAATGCGGCAATTACTAACATGATTCGGACAGACTCAAGCATAGATACGAGTGAGGAACTCTCATCGTAGTCAACACCTTGAACTTGTCGAAAATCTTTTTGCGACAATTCTAGCTTTGTTAGATAGTAACACTACTATCAGCGTCCGTCTTCCTCTTGAAGATCCATTTATTTTCTATGGCTTGCCGATCATCGGGCAAGTCAACCAAAGTCCATACTTTGTTCTCATACATGGATCCCATCTCAGATTTTATGGCCTCAAACCATTTCATGGAATCTGGGCTCATCATCGCTTCCTCATAGTTCGCAAGTTCGTCATGGTCAAGTAACATGACTTCTAGAACAGGATTACGAGTACCACTCTGGTGCAGATTTCACTCTGGTTTACCTACGAGATTCAGTAGTAACTTGATCTGAAGTTACATGATCATCATCATTAGCTTCCTCACTAATTGGTGTAGTAGTCACAAGAACAGAATTTCTGTGATGAATTACTTTCCAATAAGGGAGAAGGTACAATTACCTTATCAAGTTTTCTACTTTCCTCCCACTCACTTCTTTCGAGAGAAACTTCTTCTCTAGAAAGTTTCCGAATTTAGCAACAAAAGTCTTGCCTTCGGATCTGTGATAGAAGGTGTATCCAATAGTTTCCTTTGGATATCCTATGAAGACACATTTCTCCGATTTGGGTTTGAGCTTATCAGGTTGAAACTTTTTCACATAAGCATCACAACCCCAAACTTTAAGAAATGACAACTTTGGTTTCTTGCCAAACCACAGTTCATAAGGCGTCATCTCAACGGATTTTGATGGTGCCCTATTTAACGTGAATGCAGCTGTCTTTAATGCATAACCCCAAAACGATAGTGGTAGATCGGTAAGATACATCATAGATTGCACTATATCCAATAAAGTACGGTTATGATGTTCGGACACACCATTACATTGTGGTGTTCCAGGTGGCATGAGTAGTGAAACTATTTCACATTGTTTTTAACTGAAGGCCAAACTCGTAACTCAAATACTCTTCTCTACGATCAGATCGTAGAAACTTTATTTTCTTGTTACGATGATTTTTCACTTCACTCTGAAATTCTTTGAACTTTTCAAATGTTTCAGACTTATGTTTCATCAAGTAGATATACTCATATCTGCTCAAATCATCTGTGAAGATCAGAAAATAATGATACTTGTCGCGAGCCTCAATATTCATCGGACCACATACATCAGTATGTATGATTTCCAACAAATTTGTTGCTCGCTCCATTGTTCCGAAGAACAGAGTCTTAGTCATCTTGCCCATGAGGCATGGTTCGCAAGCATCAACTGATTCATAATCAAGTGATTCCAAAAGCCCATCAGCGTGGAGTTTCTTCATGCGCTTTACACCAATATGACCTAAACGGCAGTGCTACAAATAAGTTGCACTATCATTATTAACTTTGCATCTTTTGGTTTCAATATTATGATTATGTGTATCACTACGATCGAGATCCAACGAACTATTTCCATTGGGTGTGTAACCATATAAGGTTTTATTCATATAAACAGAACAACAATTTATTCTCTTACTTAAATGAATAACCGTATTACAATAAACATGATCAAATCATATTCATGGTCAACGCAAACACTAAATAACACTTATTTAGGTTCAACACTAATGTCGAAATTATAGGGAGTGTGCGATGATGATCATATCAATCTTGGAACCACTTCCAACACACATCGTCACTTCACCCTTAACTAGTCTCTGTTTATCTGCAACTCCCGTTTCGAGTTACTAATCTTAGCAACTGAACTAGTATCAAATACTGAGGGTTTGCTATAAACACTAGTAAAGTACACATCAATAACATGTATATCAAATATACTTATGTTCATTTTGCCATCCTTCTTATCCGCCAATCACTTGGGGTAGTTCCGCTTCCAGTGACCAGTCCCTTTGCAGTAGAAGCACTTAGTCTCAGGCTTAGGACCAGACTTGGGCTTCTTCACTTGAGCAGCAACTTGCTTGATGTTCTTCTTGAAGTTCCCCTTCTTCCCTCTGCCCTTTTCTTGAAACTAGTGATCTTGTCAACCATCAACACTTGATGTTTTTCTTGATTTCTATCTTCGTTGATTTCAGCATCACGAAGAGCTTGGGAGTTGTTTCTGTTATCCCTTGCATATTATAGTTCATCACGAAGTTCTACTAACTTGGTGATGGTGACTAGAGAATTCTGTCAATCACTATCTTATCTGGAAGATTAACTCCCACTTGATTCAAGCGATTGTAGTACCCAGACAATCTAAGCACATGCTCACTAGTTGAGCGATTCTCCTCCATCTTTTAGCTATAGAACTTGTTGGAGACTTCATATCTCTCAACTCGGGTATTTGCTTGAAATATTAACTTCAACTCCTGGAACATCTCATATGGTCCATGACATTCAAAACGTTTTTGAAGTCCCGATTCTAAGCCGTTAAGCATGGTGCACTTAAACTATCAAGTAGTCATCATATTGAGCTAGCCAAACTTTCATAACGTCTACATCTGCTCCTGCAATAGGTCTGTCACCTAGCGGTGCATCAAGGACATAATTTTTCTGTGCAGCAATGAGGATAAACCTCAGATCACGGATCCAATCCGCATCATTGCTACTAACATATTTCAACACAATTTTCTCTAGGAACATATCAAAATAAACATATGAAAGCAACAACGCGAGCTATTGATCTATAACATAGATATGCTAATACTACCAGGACTAAGTTCATGATAAATTTAAGTTCAGTTAATCAAATTAATTAAAGAACTCCCACTTAGATAGACATCCCTCTTAATCCTCTAAGTGATTACGTGATCCAAATCAACTAAACCATAACCGATCATCACGTGAGATGGAGTAGTTTTCAATGGTGAACATCGTTTTGTTGATCATATCTACTATATGATTCACGCTCGACCTTTCGGTCTCCGTGTTCCGAGGCCATATCTGTATATGCTTGGCTCGTCAAGTATAACCTGAGTATTCCACGTGTGCAACTGTTTTGCACCCGTTGTATTTGAACGTAGAACCTATCACATCCGATCATCACGTGGTGTCTCAGCACGAAGAACTTTCACAACGGTGCATACTCAGGGAGAACACTTCTTGATAATTTAGTGAGAGATCATCTTATAATGCTACCGTCAATCAAAGCAAGATAAGATGCATAAAAGGATAAACATCACATGCAATCAATATAAGTGATATGATATGGCCATCATCATCTTGTGCTTGTGATCTCCATCTCCGAAGCACCGTCGTGATCACCATCGTCACCGGCGTGACACCTTGATCTTCATCGTAGCATCGTTGTCGTCTCGCCAAGCTTGTGCTTCCACGACTATTACTACCGCTTAGTAATAAAGTAAAGCATTACATCGTGATTTCATTGCATACAATAAAATGACAACCATATGGCTCCTGCCAGTTGTCGATAACTCGGTTACAAAACATGATCATCTCATACAATAAAATTCAGCATCATGTCTTGACCATATCACATCACAACATGCCCTGCAAAATCAAGTTAGACGTCCTCTACTTTGTTGTTGCAAGTTTTACGTGGCTGCTACGGGCTTAAGCAAGAACTAATCTCACCTACGCATCAAAACCACAACAATAGTTTGTCAAATAGACTCCGTTTTAACCTTCGCAAGGACCGGGCGTAGCCATACTTGGTTCAACTAAAGTTGGAGAGACAGTCGCCCGCAAGCCACCTGTGTGCAAAGCACGTCGGGGGAACCGGTCTCGCGTAAGCGTACGCGTAAGGTTGGTTCGGGTCGTCTCTCCAACAATGCCGCCAAACCAAAGTATGACATGCTGGTAGGCAGTATGACTTATATCGCCCACAACTCACTTGTGTTCTACTCGTGCATATAACATCAACATAAATAACCTAGGCTCGGATGCCACTGTTGGTTTTCGTAGTAATTTCAAAAAAATTCCTACGCACACGCAAGATCATGTGATGCAAAGCAACGAGATGGGAGAGTGTTGTCTACGTACCCACGCAGACCGACTGCGGAAGCGTTTGACGCAACGTAGAGGAAGTAGTCGTGCGTCTTCACGATCCAACCGATCAAGCACCGAAACTACGACACCTCCGAGTTCGAGCACACGTTCAGCTCGATGACGATCCCCGGACTCCGATCCAGCAAAGTGTCGGGGAAGAGTTCCGTTAGCACGACGGCGTGGTGACGATCTTGACGCACTACGGCAGCAGGGCTTCGCCTAAACTCCGCTACAGTATTATCGAGGATTATGGTGGCTGGGGGCACCGCACACGGCTAAGGAATAGATCACGTGGATCAACTTGTGTGTTCTTTGGGGTGCCCTGCCTCTGTATATAAAGGACTAGAGGGGGGAGGCTGGCTGGCCAAGGGAGGGCGCGCCAGGAGAGTCCTACTCCCTCTGGGAGTAGGATCCCCCCCCCCCCCCAATCCTAGTTGGAATAGGATTCCTTGAGGGGGGAAAGAGAGAGAGGGGGCTGGCCACCTCTCCTAGTCCTAATAGGACTAGGGGAAGGGGGGAGGCGCACAACCACCTTGGGCTGCCCCTTTCTCCTTTCTACTAAAGCCCACTAAGGCCCATATAGCTCCCGGGGGGTTCCGGTAACCTCCCGGTACTCCGGTAAAATCCCGATTTCACCCGGAACACTTCCGATATCCAAACATATGCTTCCAATATATCAATATTTACGTATCGACCATTTAGAGACTCCTCGTCATGTCCGTGATCACATCCGGGACTCCGAACAACCTTCAGCACATCAAAATGCATAAACTCATAATATAACTGTCATCTTAACCTTAAGCGTGCGGACCCTACGGGTTCGAGAACAATGTAGACATGACCGAGACACGTCTCCGGTCAATAACCAATAGCGTGAGATGGATGCCCATATTGGCTCCTACATATTCTACGAAGATCTTTATTGGTCAGACCGCATAACAACATACGTTTTTCCCTTTGTCATTGGTATGTTACTTGCCCGAGATTCGATCGTCGGTATCCAATACCTAGTTCAATCTCGTTACCGGCAAGTCTCTTTACTCGTTCCATAATACATCATCTCACAACTAACATATTTGTTGTAATGCTTGCAAGGCTTATGTGATGTGCATTACCGAGAGGGCCCAGAGATACCTCTCCGACAATCGGAGTGACAAATCCTAATCTCAAAATACGCCAACCCAACATGTACCTTTGGAGACACATGTAGTACTCCTTTATAATCACCCAGTTACATTGTGACGTTTGGTAGTACCCAAAGTGTTCCTCCGGTAAACGGGAGTTGCATAATCTCATAGTTATAGGAACATGTATAAGTCATGAAGAAAGCAATAGCAACATACTAAACGATCGGGTGCTAAGCTAATGGAATGGGTCATGTCAATCAGATCATTCAACTAATGATGTGATCCTGTTAATCAAATAACAACTCCTTTGTCTATGGTTAGGAAGCATAACCATCTTTGATTAACGAGCTAGTCAAGTAGAGGCATACTAGTGACACTTTGTTTGTCTATGTATTCACACATGTATTATGTTTCCGGTTAATACAATTCTAGCATGAATAATAAACATTTATCATGAAATAAGGAAATAAAAAATAACTTTATTATTGCCTCTAGGGCATATTTCCTTCACTAGTAAGCCTCTAGTTGACTAGCTCGTTGATCAACAGATGGTTACAGTTTCCTGACCATGGATATTGGATGTCATTGATGACAGGATCACATCATTAGGAGAATGATGTGATGGACAAGACCCAATCCTAAGCATACCACTAGATCGTGTAGTTCGTATGCTAAAGCTTTTCTAATGTCAAGTATCATTTCCTTAGACCATGAGATTGTGCAACTCCCGGATACCGTAGGAATACTTTGGGTGTGCCAAACATCACAACGTAACTGGGTGGCTATAAAGGTGCACTACGGGTATCTCCGAAAGTGTCTGTTGGGTTGGCACGAATCGAGACTGGGATTTGTCACTCCGTGTGACGGAGAGGTATCTCTGGGCCCACTCGATAGGACATCATCATAATGTGCACAATGTGACCAAGGAGTTGATCACGGGATGATGTGTTACGCAACGAGTAAAGAGACTTGCCAGTAACGAGATTGAACAAGGTATCGGGATACCGACGATCGAATCTCGGGCAAGTATCGTACCGCTAGACAAAGGGAATTGTATACAGGATTGATCGAATCCTTGACATCGTGGTTCATCCGATGAGATCATCATGGAACATGTGGGAACCAACATGGGTATCCAGATCCCGCTATTGGTTATTGACCGGAGAACGTCTCGGTCATGTCTGCATGGTTCCCGAACCCGTAGGGTCTACACACTTAAGGTTCGATGACGCTAGGGTTATAAAGGAAGTTTGTATGTGGTTACCGAATGTTGTTCGGAGTCCCGGATGAGATCCCGGACGTCACGAGGAGTTCTTGAATGGTCCGAAGGTAAAGATTTATATATGGGAAGTCTTGTTTTGGTCACCGGAAAAGTTTCGGGTTTTATCGGTAACGTACAGGGACCACCGGGAGGGTTCCGGGGGTCCACCAAGTGGGGCCACAAGCCCCGGAGGGCTGCATGGGCCAAGTGTGGGAGGGGACCAGCCCCAGATGGGCTGGTGCGCCCCCCCACCAAGGCCCAAGGCGCAAGGGAGAGTGGAAGGGGGCAAACCCTAGGCTCAGATGGGCCTAAGGCCCACCTAGTGGTGCGCCCCCCTCTCTCCCCCCTTGGCCGCCCCCCTAGATGGGATCTAGGGCTGGCCGCCACCCCTAGGGGTGGAAACCTAGGTGGGGCGCAGCCCCTCCCCTCCCCCTATATATACTTGAGGTTTTGGGCTGCCAGAGACACGGATTCAATCTCCTTCTTGGCGCAGCCCTACCCCTCTCCCTCCTCGTCTCTCGCGGTGCTTGGCGAAGCCCTGCTGGAGTACCACGCTCCTCCACCACCACCACGCCATTGTGCTGCTGCTGGATGGAGTCTTCCCCAACCTCTCCCTCTCTCCTTGCTGGATCAAGGCATGGGAGACGTTACCGAGCTGTACGTGTGTTGAACGCGGAGGTGCCGTCCGTTCGGCACTAGGATCTCCGGTGATTTGGATCACGACGAGTACGACTCCTTCAACCCGGTTCTCTTGAACACTTCCGCATAGCGATCTACAAGGGTACGTAGATGCACAGTCCTCTCTCTCGTTGCTAGATGACTCCATAGATTGATCTTGGTGATGCGTAGAAAATTTTAAAATTCTGCTACGTTCCCCAACAGTGGCATCATGAGCTAGGTCTATGTGTAGTTTCTATGCACGAGTAGAACACAAAGTAGTTGTGGGCGTTGATTTTGTTCAATATGCTTACCATTACTAGTCCAATCTTGATTCGGCGGCATTGTGGGATGAAGCGGCCCGGACCGACCTTACACGTACTCTTACGTGAGACTGGTTCCACCGACTGACATGCACTAGTTGCATAAGGTGGCTAGCGGGTGTCTGTCTCTCCCACTTTAGTCAGATCGGATTCGATGAAAAGGGTCCTTATGAAGGGTAAATAGCAATTGGCATATCACGTTGTGGTTTTTGCATAGGTAAGAAACGTTCTTGCTAGAAACCCATAACAGCCACGTAAAACATGCAAACAACAATTAGAGGACGTCTAACTTGTTTTTGCAGGGTATGCTATGTGATGTGATATGGCCAAAAGGAATGTGATGAATGATATGTGATGTATGAGATTGATCATGTTCTTGTAATAGGAATCACGACTTGCATGTCGATGAGTATGACAACCGGCAGGAGCCATAGGAGTTGTCTTTATTTATTGTATGACCTGCGTGTCATTGAACAACGCCATGTAATTACTTTACTTTATTGCTAACCGGTAGCCATAGTAGTAGAAGTAATAGTTGGCGAGCAACTTCATGGAGACACGATGATGGAGATCATGGTGTCATGCTGGTGACAAGATGATCATGGAGCCCCAAGATGGAGATCAAAGGAGCTATATGATATTGGCCATATCATGCCACTATTATTTGATTGCATGTGATGTTTATCATGTTTTTGCATCTTGTTTACTTAGAACGACGGTAGTAAATAAGATGATCCCTCATAATAAATTTCAAGAAAAGTGTTCCCCTAACTGTGCACCGTTGCGAAGGTTCGTTGTTTCGAAGCACCACGTGATGATCGGGTGTGATAGATTCTAACGTTCGAATACAACGGGTGTTGACGAGCCTAGCATGTACAGACATGGCCTCGGGACACATGCGAAACACTTAGGTTGACTTGACGAGCCTAGCATGTACAGACATGGCCACGGAACACGGAAGACCGAAAGGTCGAGCATGAGTCGTATAGAAGATACGATCAACATGAAGATGTTCATCGATGTTGACTAGTCCGTCTCACGTGATGATCGGACATGGCCTAGTTGACTCGGATCATGTAATCACTTAGATGACTAGAGGGATGTCTATCTGAGTGGGAGTTCATAAGATGAACTTAATTATCCTGAACATAGTCAAAAAGGATCTTTGCAAATTATGTCGTAAGCTCGTGCTTTAGTTCCACTGTTTAGATATGTTCCTAGAGAAAATATAGTTGAAAGTTGATAGTAGCGATTATGCGGACAGTAGAAAGCTTATGTCCTTAATGCACCGCTCAGTGTGCTGAACCCCAAACGTCGTTTGTGGATGTTACGAACATCGGACATACACGTTTAGATAACTACGTGATAGTTCAGTTAAACGGTTTAGAGTTGAGGCACCAAAGACGTTTTCGAAACGTCACGGAACATATGAGATGTTTCGAGGACTGAAATTGGGATTTCAGGCTCGTGCCCACATCAGGAAGTATGAGACCTCCGACGATTTTCTTAGCCTGCAAACTAAAGGAGAGAAGCTCAATCGTTGAGCTTGTGCTCAGATTGTCTGAGTGCGACAATCACTCGAATCGAGTGGGAGTTGATCTTCCAGAGATAGTGATGTTTCTCCAAAGTCATTGCCGCCAAGCTGCTAGAGCTTCGTGATGAACTATAACATATCAGGGATAGATATGATGATCCTTGAAATATTCGCGATGTTTGACACCGCGAAAGTAGAAATCAAGAAGGAGCATCAATTGTTGATGGTTAGTGAAACCACTAGTTTCAAGAAGGGCAAGGGCAAGAAGGGATACTTCATGAAAACGGCAAATCAGCTGCTGCTCTAGTGGAGAAACCCAAGGTTGAACCCAAACCCGAGACTGAGTGCTTCTGTAATAAGGGAAACAGCCACTGGAGCAGAATTACCCTAGATACTTGGTAGATGAGAAGGCTGTCGATAGAATTATATTGGATATACATTATGTTAATGTGTACTTTACTAGTATTCCTAGTAGCACCAGGGTATTAGATACCGGTTCGGTTGCTAAGTGTTAATAACTCGAAATAAAAGCTACGGAATAAACGGAGACTAGCTAAAAGTGAGATGACGATATGTGTTGGGAGTATTTCCAAGGTTGATCAAATATCGTACGCCCTCTACCATCGAGATTGGTATTAAAACCTAAATAATTGTTATTTGGTGTTTGCATTGAGCATAGACATGATTGGATAATGTCTATCGCGATATGGTTATTCATTTAAGGAGAATAATGGTTACTCTGTTTATTTGAATAATACCATCCTGATCGTAGTGATACACATTTTCATGCCAAAGGTATAAGATAGTAATGATAGTACCACACAAATGTGGCACTGCAATTTGAGTCATATTGGTATAAAACGCATGAAGAAGCTCCATGTTTATGGATCTTTGGACTCACTCATTTTTGAAAGGATTGAGACATGCGAACCATGTTTGTTGGTAGATATGCATGAAGAAACTCTATACAGATGGATCGTTTGGACTCACTTGATTTTGAATCACTTGAGACATGCAAATCATACCAAATGGGCAAGATGACTGAAAGCCTCGTTTTTAGTAAAATGGAACAAGAAAGCAACTTGTTGGAAGTAATACATCTTGATGTACGCAGTTCAATGAGTGCTGAGGCATGTAGTGGATATCGTTATGTTCTTACTTCACAGATGATTTGAGTAGATACTGAGTATATTTACTTGATGAAACATAAGTCTGAATTATTGAAAGGTTCAAGTAATTTCGGAGTGAAGTTGAACATCGTCGTGACAAGAGGATAAAATGTCTATGATATGATCGTAGAGATGAATATCTGAATTACGAGTTTGGCACAGAATTAAGATATTGTGGAAATTGTTTCACAACTAATACAGCCTGGAACACCATAGTGTGATGGTGTGTCCGAACATCATAACTGCACCCTATTGGATATGATGCATACCATGATGTCTCTTATCGAATTACCACGATAGTTTATGGGTTAGACATTAGAGACAACCACATTCACTTTAAATAGGGCACCACGTAATTCCGATGAGATGACACCGTATGAACTATGGTTTAGAGAAACCTAAGTTGTTATTTCTTAAAAGTTTGGGGTTGCAACGCTTATGTGAAAAAGTTTCAAGCTGATAAGATTGAACCCAAAGCGGATAAATGCATCTTCATAGGACACCCAAAACAGTTGGGTATACCTCCTGTCTCAGATCCGAAAGCAATAAGGGATTGTTTCTAGAATCGGGTCCTTTCTCGAGGAAAAGTTTCTCTCGAAAGAATTGAGTGGGAGGATGGTGGAGACTTGATGAGGTTATTGAACCGTCTCTTCAACTAGTATGTGGCAGGGCACATGAAGTTGTTCCTGTGGCACCCACACCAATTGAAGTAGAAGCTTATGATATTGATCATAAGACTTCGGATCAAGTCACTCCCAACCTCATAGGACGACAAGGATGCGTACTACTTCAGAGTGGTACGTAATCCTGTCTTCAAAGACATGTTGCTAGACAACAATGAACCTACGAGCTATGGAGAAGCGATGGTGGGCCCGGATTCCGATAAATGGCTCAAGGCCATAAAATCCGAGAGAGGGTCCATGTATGAAAACAAAGTGTAGACTTTGGCAGAACGGCTCGATGGTCGTAAGGCTATTGAGTACAGATGGATTTTTAAAAGGAAGACGGACAATGATGGTAAGTATCACCATTAAGAAAGCTCGACTTGTCGTTAAGATGTTTTCCAACAAGTTCAAGGAGTTGACTACGATGAGACTTTCTCACTCGTAGCAACGCTAAGAGTCTGTTGGAATTATATTAGCGATTACTGCATTATTTATGAAATCTTGCAGATAGGATGTCAAAACATTGTTTCCTCGACGATTTTCTTGAGGAAAGGTTGTATGTGATACAACCGGAAGGTTTTGTCAATCCTGAAAGATGATAATAAGTATGCAAAGCTCCAGCAATCCTTCTAAGGACTGGAGTAAGCATCCCAGAGTTGGAATATATGCTTTGATGAGATGATCAAAGATTTTGGGTGTATACAAAGTTTATGAGAAACTTGTATTTCCAAAGAAGTGAGTGGGAGCACTATAGAATTTCTGATGAATATATGTTGTTGACATATTGTTGATCAGAAATGACGTAGAATTTCTAGAAAGCATATAGGGTTATTTGGAAAGTGTTTTTTAATGGAAAGCCTGGATTAAGCTACTTGAACATTGAGCATCAAGATCTATAAGGATAGATCAAAACGGTTAATGGTACTTTCAAATGAGCACATACCTTGACATGATCTTGAAGGTGTTCAAGATGAATCAGTCAAAGAAGGAGTTCTTGCCTGAGTTGTAAGGTATGAAGTTAAGACTTAAAGCTCGACCATGGCAGAAGAAAGAGAAAGGACGAATGTCGTCCCCTATGCTTTTGTCATAGGCTCTATACGGTATGCCATGCTGAGTACCGCACCTGATGTGTGCCTTGCCACATGTCTGGCAAGAGGGTACAAAGGTGATCCAGGAGTGGATCACTAGATAGCGGTCAAAATTGTCCTTGGAGTAATAAGGACATGTTTCTCGGTTATGGAGGTGATAAAGAGTTCGGCGTAAAGGGTTACATTGATACAAGCTTTAACACCTATCCGAATGACTCTGAGTAGCAAACCGGATACGTATAGTGGAGCAACCATTTGGAATAACTCCAAGTGGAGCGTGGAAGCAACATTTATAATATGACCTAGAGATTTGTGAAGTACATACGGATCTGAATGTTGCAGACCCATTGACTAAAACCTCTCTCAGAAGCAAAACATGATCAAACCCAGAACTCATTGAGTCTTAATCACATGATGATGTGAACTAGTTTAGTGACACTAGTAAACTCTTGGATGTTGGCCACATGGCGATGTGACCTGTGAGTGTTAATCACATGGCGATGTGAACTAGATTATTGACTCTAGTGCAAGTGGGAGACTGTTGGAAATATGCCCTAGAGGCAATAATAAATTGATTATTATTATATTTCCTTATTCATGATAATCGTTTATTATCCATGCTAGAATTGTATTGATAGGAAACTCAGTTACATGTGTGGATACATAGACAACACCATGTCCCTAGTAAGCCTCTAGTTGACTAGCTCGTTGATCAACAGATGGTTACGGTTTCCTGACCATGGACATTGGATGTCGTTGATGACGGGATCACATCATTAGGAGAATGATGTGATGGACAAGACCCAATCCTAAGCATAGCACTAGATCGTGTAGTTTGTATGCTAAAGCTTTTCTAATGTCAAGTATCATTTTCTTAGACCATGAGATTGTGCAACTCCCGGATACCGTAGGAATACTTTGGGTGTGCCAAACGTCACAACGTAACTGGGTGGCTATAAAGGTGCACTACGGGTATCTCCGAAAGTGTCTGTTGGGTTGGCACGAATCGAGACTGGGATTTGTCACTCCGTGTGACGGAGAGGTATCTCTGGGCCCACTCGGTAGGACATCATCATAATGTGCACAATGTGACCAAGGAGTTGATCACGGGATGATGTGTTACGGAACGAGTAAAGAGACTTGCCAGTAACGAGATTGAACAAGGTATCGGGATACCGACGATCGAATCTTGGGCAAGTATCGTACCGCTAGACAAAGGGAATTGTATACGGGATTGATCGAATCCTCGACATCGTGGTTCATCCGATGAGATCATCGTGGAACATGTGGGAACCAACATGGGTATCCAGATCCCGCTGTTGGTTATTGATCGAAGAACGTCTCGGTCATGTCTGCATGGTTCCCGAACCCGTAGGGTCTACACACTTAAGGTTTGATGACGCTAGGGTTATAAAGGAAGTTTGTATGTGGTTACCGAATGTTGTTCGGAGTCCCGGATGAGATCCCGGACATCACGAGGAGTTCCGGAATGGTCCGGAGGTAAAGATTTATATATGGGAAGTCCTGTTTTGGTCACCGGAAAAGTTTCGGGTTTTATCGGTAACGTACCGGGACCACCGGGAGGGTCCCGGGGGTCCACCAAGTGGGGCCACAAGCCCCGGAGGGCTGCATGGGCCAAGTGTGGGAGGGGACCAGCCCCAGGTGGGCTGGTGCGCCCCCCCCCCCCCACCAAGGCCCAAGGCGCAAGGGAGAGTGGAAGGGGGCAAACCCTAGGCTCAGATGGGCCTAAGGCCCACCTAGTGGTGCGCCCCCCTCTCTCCCCCCTTGGCCGCCCCCCCTAGATGGGATCTAGGGCTGGCCGCCACCCCTGGGGGTGGAAACCTAGGTGGGGCGCAGCCCCTCCCCTCCCCCTATATATACTTGAGGTTTTGGGCTGTCAGAGACACGGATTCAATCTCCTTCTTGGCCCAGCCCTACCCCTCTCCCTCCTCGTCTCTCGCGGTGCTTGGCGAAGCCCTGCTGGAGTACCACGCTCCTCCACCACCACCACGCCGTTGTGCTGCTGCTGGATGGAGTCTTCCCCAACCTCTCCCTCTCTCCTTGCTGGATCAAGGCATGGGAGACATCACCGGGCTGTACGTGTGTTGAACGCGGAGGTGCCGTCCGTTCGGCACTAGGATCTCCGGTGATTTGGATCACGACGAGTACGACTCCTTCAACCCGGTTCTCTTGAACGCTTCCGCATAGCGATCTACAAGGGTACGTAGATGCACACTCCTCTCTCTCGTTGCTAGATGACTCCATAGATTGATCTTGGTGATGCGTAGAAAATTTTAAAATTCTGCTACGTTCCCCAACAGCTTTCAGGAATGAAAAGTCCTCATAATTATGAAGAAACTTACATAGGTCACAAAACATGTTACAAACTTCAGATTGCCCAAGTATCTCTAGATATGTGCTTAGAGATGGATTATCCATTTGAGTTGTTAAGTCTAGGGTTAAAGTTCCTTCAATGTTGAATTGTTGCACAAAGTTAAAGAACTTTGTGTTTTCATCCCGAAGATTTGCCCATTTGACCTTTCCTCTTTACTGTTAATATGATTTTTGAAACCAAGCAGTAGTCCCATGTTAGTTTATGTTGCTTCTCCAAGGGACAAGTCGTGTGGAGCAAGTGTTCTAGATTACTCAATGCCATCAAGTACGAGAATCAAGGTATTGATGTCCTGATGATCATTCCTAAGGCCAACATGACTTTCAGCCCAACTTTTTGGTTTGTAGCATGTTAGTTTAAATTTGGCATGATCCTATTGGCAATATCCATTTAGGAATTGGGCTGAACTTGGGGTGGTTGTTTCAAATTTCATAACACAAGGCAAATAAATGACTTACTCAAAACCACGAAGTTCCATCCAGTAATTCTTAAAATCAGAAATAGGGGACTTGGGATGGTTGTTTTAATTTTCATAACACAAGGCACATGATCAAAAGTTCTTCTTTCTCAATTATTAAAATGTTGTGGATGCATAACTTCGTATATTCTTTCAACTTTGATATTCCTAAATTGTATAATGTCTTCTTATGTATAGGCTGCATAAACGTTGTTTAATTTGTCGGTCGTTCACAAAATTTGTTCCTACTAGTTTTGAAATGAATACCAAGGAGCTCCCATCATAACAGATATTCTATATATTTTTTTTATCAAATTTAAACAACCTTAACTTAAGACAAGTTGAACATGCCTTGTGAATCTGGATAGAGAGATATTTACAGGGAAGAAGAGGACAACCGATTTTTGCATAAACTCAAGCATGTAATGTTTGCTATGTGTCACCTCTGTTTCGAATTACAAGACGTTTTGGTTATTTCAGTATGTACAACATACGAACTGAAATGGGTGAACAAACGTATTAAAACACGTCTATATACATCCGATTTAGAAAAAAAAATAGAGTATCTTATAATTCGAAACGAAGGTGGCAGTACTTATTATTATTATCTTCCTTCCTTGAAGGGTTTCATCCTATCCGCAAGGCACACCGAGGATGTTGTTTAAATGTCATATCCACTGTATAAGACTAGCCACAATGGGAGTAACTTCAGCAGTAACATCAAGTCTAACTCATCAAATTTGCTTATGTGGCAATGAGTTAATGAGGAGAGAGGTAGTTTCAGTAACTTAGCTAGTTACTGTAACATCACATGTCTCAATGCAATATGAGTCTATAATATAATAAATGAAGCTTTCCATGTTACCACATTTATGTTACTATCCACTATGAAGATAGTAATATAGTCTAGGAATATGTATATGTTACTCTCCATTGTGGCTAGCGTAACTGGAATCGAAGTCATGCACCACTGATCTAGAAGAAGGTGCAGTGTCACCCGACGATGACGAAGTCAGTTAATGTCTTCCTGCTCCAGCGTCCAGTTCTCATCTTGACTAACAAAGCATCTTGACCAGAGCCGGGCATACATACATATATTCTGAACTGAACAGTACGTACCGTAAAGAAAGACAGTGCCGTCCATTCTTGATCGCACGCAGTTACGTTGACCGGCACTACTATTCGCGGCTGACGACCCTCACCGCACGCAGACCACGAAACTGTTTGGCGATTTCTGTGCTGGTGACACTTGACCGCTGTTGGAATGCGTGCCCTCTCGCCTTTGAACAGGTCTCCTTGGCGCCTCGATCGCTATATATATAGCACACGTAGAAGCGTTGGCACCAGCCCAACACCTCATCCCCATGCACTCTCTCTAGCACTCGAGCTTGTTTAAGCATACATGGGAAACGTCCTGCCGCTGCCATGCACGTGCAAGGAGGCCATGGTCGTGCATGCCACCGTCGCCGTGAAGGCGACGAGGAGGAAGCCGGTGGTGGCCAACAACGTCGGCGGCGGCAGCGCGGATCAGGACGGCGGCAAGGAGAAAGTGGCGGCGCGGCCGGGGTGCCGCGTGCAGGAGCTGGCAGCGCGCGAGGACGGCGGAGTGCGGTTGAAGGTGGTGATGACGAGGAAGGACGCGGCGGAGTTCATGGCGAGGCTGGAGAAGCGGGCCGCGGAGAGGAAAGCCAGGATGGAAGAGCTCGTCAATGGCGGCGTGATGAGCCCATGCAGGGATGCATGGAGGCCTCGTCTCGCGACCATACCGGAGATTTAGTAGCGAGAATGCTAGACGTACGCGTACGGAGGGACTACGGCGTTCCATAGGCTGACTAGCAATCTGCTGCCTCTGATGTTTGACCACGGGCTTGTAGGTTTTGCACGTAAGCATACATTTTTTGGGTTGTCGTGTAGCCTCCGATGTTTAGATTCTCTTACGCTTCAGTTTTTCCTTTTTTGAGTTATAAGCTTCAGATATTTTGCTAGCTTAACTCAAGGCTAGTATTCATCCGTGGTTCTGTCGGTGGAAAACTCAGGCATTTTAAGTCAGTTTTAAATCATGACGACGTACATGAACACACGCTCACACATGAAACTCATGCCGCCACCGTGAATCCGTGATCGATAAGTGGACTCCGGATACCGACGGCCTCTGTAATCGATCTCCAACGCTTAAGTCCACAAATGCTTACCCCGAAACCTAACTCACAAAAAAAAACCCGAGATTTTAGAGGTGCATTCTAACTGATCCCCATAACTTAAGCCTCATTGCATAGCACCCCAAAAAAACTAAATCCTCGCTTTTTTTTGCTAATTCTTACCTATTTTGTATAAAAACACAAATGATTTTAACTATATTGCCACATTAGTACCGAAAAAAGGAAAAAAAATGTAGCTAGTGGCTATTTTGGTGAACAGATTGCCCAAGTCACAGGACGGAGAACGTGGTGGCCAGCGGGAGCTCAGCATGGACATAACGGGGGCTGGGAGGAGGTTGTGGAGGAGGCTGAGAGGTGCCATGGCCTGACTCCCGGCATCACCAATGCTCAAGGGAGGAGGCAGAAGCAGACACGATGCAAACACGGGGTGAGCCGCGAGGGAGGTACATTTTGATGCAGGATGAGGCGGTGGACGGACACGGCAACACGGAGTTGTGTCGGCAGGGCCACGAGTATCGGCTCGGTGGCGGGATGTAGCAATAGTGGGAGGAGGTTCATCAGGCAAAGATGGGTGGCGACAACACTGGGAATGGTTGTGGATGCAGTTGATGGGGCCGATGCGGCTCGCTGGAGTCGGAGATATGACCGGCTGTGATTTAGTTGGCGGCAGGAGGTGACCATTTGGTTGTAAAGTCTTCTCCCCCCGAAACAAAACTAGTTTTGGGGATGGTGGGTTTAACCATTTTTTTTGGGAGTAAGGACCTGTTTTTTTTGTTAAAATCTAAAATTTTGTTGGATGCGAGAGGAGTATTGGGATGGGTTAGATGCCTTTAAGTTTCAATAGTGACAATTTTTTTACGAGCTAGGGGCCTTTTAGGGTTCGACTGAGATGCTCGTCGCATTTACTCCCTTCGTCCCGAGTTGCTGCAATTGCTCCCTTCGTTCCGAGTTACTGGATGTATCTACAACAAAAAATAATTTGGAACCGAGGGAGTATAAAAAATGCTAGATGTACGGGAAACTTTTACAAGAATTAACGGACAGGTGGGGCCCGCTTCATCTTAACAACCAATCAACACACCCCACCTCAGCCTAGCCCGTAAAACTCCTGTATATGTAGCATTGCTGAGGGAGTATATGCCAGCACCTTGAGTTCGATCTCTCCTAACTTCTTGGTCAACGTCTTCTTACACATACATAACAGTCGAACCAATCACCGTGTGTCCGTGTTGCATGCCGACCTATTCAAAGGCTAAACAAATATGTGTATAATACACTGATGACTGGTTCGGTCCAAGCCTTCAAATTATTTAGTTATACGTGATGACATCATGACATGAACGTCTTTGTTAATGTTATATACATGTGGATCTCTCCTACTTCTTGGTCGTTATCAGTGGTAGTATGTACTCGTGCCAACGCAACTGTCAAAGCCAATCGCCGTGTTGACAACCAGTTCAAAGCTATATAGGCGCGCATCCACAAAATGTTCTCCATCCAGGGTAGTTCAGACATGAGATGATCAGCTATATAGCCATTTAACTACTGATGATGAACCATCAGCATAGCATTATCGACTGGTCCAAGCTAAGTCGCTATATAAGTATATAACACAGAGGTGTCCCTCGGAAATCGAAAAGTCGACGCACACAAACATCGCCACCACCTCCTCCTCACTCTCGCCAGCACTTGCTCGAGCGTGTGGCTACGCACACATGGGCAACACGCTGCCAAGCATGTGCAAGGAGGCCAGGGTGGTGCACGGCGGCACCGTCGCCGGTGCCAAGAGGGTGAAAAGGAAGGAGCGGTCGGCGGCGGCCAAGAACGTCGTCGTCCGCAGGGAGGAGGATCAGGACCACGGCGACGAGGAGGGGGGCGAGAAGAGGCCGGCGTGGCCGCGGCGCCGCATGCAGGAGGTTGTGGCGGGCAAGGACGGCGCCGTGCGGTTGAAGGTGGTGATGACAAGGAAGGACGCGGCGGAGTTCATGGCGAGGCTGGAGGAGCGGGCCGCTGCGGGGAGGAAAGCCAGGATGGGGTGTCTCAACCACGGCGGCGCCGTGACGAGCCCGTGCCGAGATGCGTGGAGGCCTCGTCTCGCGACCATACAAGAGAACTGCTAGCTAGCTATCTCCGTGCTCTCTAGTCTGCTCTCTGCAGTCTGCACGCATGGTTTGGGCGACGTGTACTGTTACACGTTTGTAAGTATACTGTACACTTTTGCAACATGAAGCGACTCTTTGTAAAGTCACGTCAAAAACAATATTCGCGTAGTCGATTTTATATCTCCTTTTAAGACGCATAAGTACTTCTTTTCAACTCCTCTTGCTCCATATATATCAACATCTCCTGCATTACCTTGCTCCATATCCAAATTATGACTAAACAGATGTGTGTTTTGTTGTGTGGAGTAAAACTAGATTGGCTCTGGCTCCTCAACTAGTGCAGCTCCTTTTGATATTTTGGATGGTGACTTGTAAACCACACCAGCATCACTCACCTCATATATAGTGCTCTCACCAATATTGCCTATAGGAACTTGTTGATCACAAACATAACCTATGTTTAAATCTGCAGGTCCGGGCTCACTACCCCTAACTACTGTCAGGTTTTACTATGTTCTACCCCGCAAAAATAAGGTTTACTATGTTCTGATCTGTGTTGGCAGTGTGGTCCAGCATGTCATTAACCTTGTCATCATCACATACCTCCTCCAAACCTGTTATTCCCAACCCAACATCCCTCACATAATACATGCAGCCTTTAGATCCATATCCTGTTGTCTCTATGAGTGCTAAAAGATCCAAAAATGTGATGTCTGAAGCACACATAGTCCTTTCCAAGTTATCCCTATCATGAAAGTGGAGTCTAACTTCCCAAACATCATCAGACAAGCTACAAAACAAAGACACTACGCATTAATTACACAGTCCATAACAAGTACTTAAATATCTAATAATTAATTGCATTGCATAACCATTTTAACTAGTCGGTCCATACCAAGCTATGAAAAAAATCAATTAAACAGTAGATTACTACTACAAATAATAACCATGACCAATTTAAATAAACATTGCATGCCAACTACTTGAATTAATAGAGTCAATAAGGAAACACTATAATTATAACTTTATTGTCTACTAAACAGGGTACAAATTGTACTTTAAATTAGACTATCTTTTTTATGAAAAACCCCTCCATGTATTAATTAACTTAAAATGTTCGTACAATCATTCATAACAAACTTTGCCACGCAGGGCAGAATGGAATGAAACAGAAAACCATCAGATCTATTATCAAAACTAAACTTTGCAATCTCATGAGCCACCATATTGGCCCTCCTGTTGATCTTAGAAATCTGTAAATTCACCAACAACTTTGAGACATCTACAGCTTCCTTCTTTAGATTAGCAATGGATGATCTGTCCACATAATCTTTACCAAAAATGGAGGCCACAAAGGAACAATCAGTTTCCAAAATGACGGGCATGTCTAGAGTCATACCAATATATAGGCCGGACAAGGACGCTCTAAGTTTCACTTCCTCGACGCTATAGCAAGCACCAATATAATCCCAGGAGGATAGGATCACTTGTCCAGGGTGATTTCTAACAACCACACCCATGCTCGCAGCTTCAATGGACTCCACAAAACTTGCGTCGACATTAATATTGTAGACGTCTGGGGTAGGTGGCCTCCAAAGAGTAACCTGCCTCTCAATGTTATTGGATGGCTGAAGATCCAGCTCCACTTGCTTCCCTTTACTGCATATCTCCACCTGCATTTTAGTATGACAAGACGAGAAAGATGCCCAATAATTTTCGACAAAACTCACCGAGGCTGAGTTGGGTTCCATTCCCTTACCAAAGATCAAATCATTCCTTAAGTGCCAAGCTCTCCAGAACATGAATATAGTTTGCTCACGTACAGGCGAAGTTAACTGGTCCGATAAAATAAGGAACCAATCCGGTCCAGAATATTTTAAGGTCTCCTCCGCTGGTAATTTCCACACTTCCTTCAAAGCCATACGGAACGCACGAGCCTTGGGACAAACCACCAACGCATGAAAAATACACTCATCGTCAATACCACATATTGAGCATGTACCTAGAGTAGTTCGATGATGTTTAACCCTATTGAGTTGAACCGCCAAACTATTAGAAGCAGCCCTCCAGGCAAAAATTCTAATTTTCTGGGGGACATTAGCATTCCAAATAATATTCCAGAGCCTCCTATCCCCATTTATGGCGTCACTGGAATTGCCAGAATCAATCCTCGGTTCTTTAAGATTCAGAGCCAGTCTATACGCACTCTTCACGGAGAACAAGCCACTTTTCTCGTGGTGCCAATCAATAATATCTCCCTCGCCCACTCGAAGAATACGGAGCTTTAGGATTTCCTCTGCATCATGAATATAAAATAGATCCCTTATCAGGTTCTCATCCCAACTCCTAGACCCACTCAAAAATAACTCGGACACCAATCTGATCCTATTTTTGTTCTTTTTTCCGCAAATTTGTAGGCCAGAATTCCTAGGGATCCAATTATCCCTCTAAATATTTATACTAGTCCCATCGACCACTCTCCAAATAATGCCTTTTTTAGCAATTCAAGGCCATGCATAATTCCTTGCCAAGTAAGGGAAGTAGCTTGAGGGAATACCGTATCTATAAGGTGCCCATGAGGATAGTATTTAGCTTTCATCACCTTAGCACACAGAGAGTCCGGGAAAACCAAAAGACGCCAAGCTTGTTTAGCTAGAAGTGCTTGATTAAAAAGCCGAAGATCACGAAAGCCCATACCCCCTTAACTTTTTGGTCTCGTCATCCTATCCCATGCCAACCAATGCGTTCTTTTCCTATTCTCTGCATCGCCCCACCAAAAATTCCTGATAATCTGGGATAACTCCTCACACAGTGAAGCGGGGGAATTTAAAAATACCCATCGCAAACACGGGAATAGCTTGAATAACGGACTTGATCTGGATTTCTTTCGCCCCGCTCGAAGCATATTTTTCAATATAATCCGAAACCCGCTTGAGCACCTTATCTTTGGTGGATTGAAACTTACCTGCCTTCATACGACCTTCTGGAATAGGCAAGCCTAGATATTTATCCTCAAAACCATCAATCGTGATTTTAAGGATAACCAGAATAGATACCTGTTCTTCCATAGAGCATTCTTTGCCAAATAATATGGAGCATTTATCCGGACTTAATAGTTGGCCAGTTCCCTCCTCATAAGCCGACAAAATACCTTTAATATTTAGAGCTTGCTCCAAGTTACCTTAAAAAATAGGAGACTATCATCAGCAAAAAGGAGATGAGATATACCTGGGGCATGTCTGTTTAGCCGGAACTCTTGAATAGCCCCTCTTGCTGAAGCATCATTAAGTAGCAACGACAAAGCTTCAGCCAAAAAGAGGAATAAGTAAGGTGATAGTGGATCCCCTTGCCTGTGAGACCACGAGAAGGATGAAAAGGCTCTAACAGCTGGCCATTCAACCGCACAGCAAACTTCACAGTGGTAACACAAGACATGATCCACTTAATCCATGTTGGAGCAAAACCATACGCTTGAAGCATACTTTCCAAGAATTTCCAATCGACACGGTCATACGCTTTGGCAAGATCCAACTTATATGCACAAAATTCACCACGGCTATCTTTTAACGTATTTAAAGAGTGCATACATTCAAACGTGATTAGTGCATTATCAGATATTGATCTTCCAGGGATGAATGCACTTTGGGTAGGAGAAATCATACCATCTAGCAGAGGTCTTAGTCTGTTGACCAGGCACTTAGAGATAATCTTATAAATCACATTACAAAGACTGATAGGACGGAATTCTTTTATGGACTGAGGATTCTTCACCTTAGGAATAAGAACAATAGTTGTATCATTTAATTGACAGGGCAAGCAATATCAATGATCACTACCATCAAATTGACAAGGCATAATCCCCAAATTGTATTAGAACCCTAACCCTAAACCTAAACCTAGAGTTTCGTTCAGAGCTAAATACCCAATTTAGTTTAGAACCCTAACCCTAGAATCGACAGAAAATTAGGGGGATAAAACTTACTCCACACTGCCGAACGCAGATGCCCATTGGTAGCTCCCCGTCGGAGTCGCCTACACAACACGGACAGAGCGTAGACGGCACTGTACTCGAGCGGCGGCGACGACGCTCTGCTCTACGGGGCCTGGCTAGGGTTAGAGATCCTACAAACCTCCTTCGGTGGATTTGGATCTCTGTCCCCAAGCAACCCTCTCGCGCCATCGCCGCGTGTGCCATCCACTCCTCCGCCGGTGTCAGGGCTCGCCGTCGCCATGGACGAGAGAGAGAGAGAGAGAGAGAGAGAGGAGAGCGCGGGGAAAGAGGGGAAATGTCAAGATGGAGGGGGAAAGGATAAACCGGGAGCCGGTTATGACCTAGCGGCGCCGTCAAATGTCGTTAGTTCGTGTCTGTTACACACTTAATCCACGTCATAAAAAAGGGGACCCACATGTGATAATCGAGGTTAAAATGCCCAAACAGACGGGTCCGTGTTTTCTGCAAAAGATTAAGCCCAGAATCAGTGTTTTCTACCAGAAATTCGTAGAACTGTCTGCAAACCTAGACGTCAATGTGATGGTTTTATGTAATTCACTCTTTTTTTTCCTTTCAAAGAGAACTGCATGCACGCGTCAGTTGCATGGAGTACTACCTAGCTAGCTCTCTTGTGACCCTTGGAGACAGAGTAAGAGTAGTATCATCTCAGAAAAGAAAGATACTACGGTAACTTGAGTCACACATTACAATTTCCAAAGGTAAAAACTCAAAAGGAGACGTACATGCAACTATACATGGGCAAACTCTGCATCATCTTTGGGTTACCATCATGGCCACCAGCGCCCAAACATGTCTAGCGCTGGCCAATGGGTGCCATGCCTTGAGGCTGCAGACATGCATGGCCCATGCATGTATTGCGTTGACGAGGTGGATAATATTCGGCCGGGCTTTGAATGCATTGTGTGTGACATGATCGATGGGATGTGCTCAGTCTGTAAGAGTTAAGACACTGACGTGATGATCTAACCAAACCAGTTGCCGCAAAGAAAAAACGAAAATCAAAGAAAAAAGGGATGCAGTCAAACTCAGGGAATAGAGAGGGCAAAGGCCGCGTACGCTTTCGGAGCATCGGTCACGTACAGCCGCTATCTTTTTGCCTCCTTGGACATGTAGGCTTGCAGCTACTACGTACCTAGCTAGCACCTTAGCTATACCATGGAGTAAGTTAGAAGCAAACCAGACAGTACTCAGTAGCTAGATACTACAGTGACACGATGGAAATATATGCCGATTTATGTAGTTTGTGTCTCCTCAACTCATAGGGGCCTCTTTGGGTGCGCATGATGTCCTGTCCTGAGGGAAAGTGGGCTCAGCACATTGCCAACACATGTCACATAGTCTTCCCCGAAACGGAGAGCATTGTTCCGAGGGTATCTCGCCTGCAACATCACCCACTATCCACTCTCCATCCTCACTACTCCACCTTTGACTCCGCGTGCACTTGGTCACTTCCGGCTGTCCATCCATCCTCACTCATCATTCACTCAAACATGTGAGTGTGTGCGTTGTGCTTGAGACAGTGGCAAGCTAGCCATTGGTACATGTGTTGAGTCCGAGGAGAAAAAACAAACAAGTACCGTGTACATGGTGGCCACTGCAGGAGAGGAGCATATATACCAGCCAGTAGCCACCCTACACCAGGCGCATCAGTTCCACACACACACATACACCGCAACAAACGGAGCCAGTAGCTAAGCAAGCTTTGATGGAGAGCAGGAGCACCGCGAGAGGAGGAGACCGCGGCCAGCTAGACCACCACCGGCAGGTGCTGCTGCTGAGGCCGGCTGCGGCGTGGAGCTACGCCTCCGCCGCCGGCGTGTCGTGGCCGGCGCAGAGGCCGCCGTCGTCTTCGTACACGTGCGGCTACTGCAAGAGGGAGTTCCGGTCGGCGCAGGCGCTCGGGGGGCACATGAACGTGCACCGCCGGGAGAGGGCCAGGATCCGCCACTACTACTGCTCCGCCTACCCCGCGGCTCCAGCTCCAGCCCCTGCTGCTGTCCACAGGGACTGGGTGCCCAACCTCAACTTCTCGCCGCCGCATTGCCCCGGTGGCGACTATGGCGGCACATCCACGGCGACCCCGGCCGTCTACAGCTTCTTCTCCACCGCGGCGGCCGCGGAGGCGGCCAAGGCTACGTTGGTGGTGGACCTGGAGCTGGGGGTCGGAGGAGGGGGAGGAGGTTTGGATCTTGAGCTTAGGCTTGGCTGCTCTTGAGCCTTGACTCTTCAGGACTGACATTGTAATCCATCGATCAATCTATCTATCTATCCATCTCTGACATGTCTGCATGCACGACTATGTACGCGTGCATGCATGCTAATGTGTTGGCTGCCTAGAGAACGAGAAACGCGGTGATGTAAGATGTTCTAACTATGTAGTATGTCGATTTGCAGGGGTGTATTATTTGTTCAAGCACGTGAACAATTAATTGTAACTTGTATTAGCTTGATTGGTCGGTTTGCAATGAAAACTTACATCCTTTGGAGCTTGTTCAACTATGCATGTGTCTGATTTAAAATCTAGGGCCCGGTGCAAAATCAGCTCTATATGTAACAAATATCAATTATATATTTTGTACTCTTGCAAAAACGTCTTATATTGTGGGACAAAGGGGGTATTAACTTTTGCGTTACTACAAAAAAAATCAAAGAATTGATATTTTATCGTCACAAAAGTATTTACATCTTGCCAAAAAGAAAATAATAACGAAATATTAGAAAGAACAAAAAATATACTAGTCTGCTCGAAACTAATTAGAGACCATGACGCTGCAGTGCATGGGCCAAATCGCTCTACTAAGCAACATGCAGTGAAAATGAGACGAATACTTTTACTTTCTTTTTAAGAAGAAAAAATGAGACGAATACTGAGAGGGAGACGTGAGCGCGTGAGGTTCACCTGGATTTCAGGTGAGTCCATTTCATCTGGCGCATAAAAAAACATTAGAACCTATAATCCTTTGACTAGTAATAGTCTTTCATTTTGGGGGCCCTAAAATTCGGAGGCCCTGTGCAACTGGGGAGCTCCTATGCGGAAAACCCTATTTGTCGCGTTTTGCGTCAAACAGTCGGCGAAACGCATAGACGAGGCAACTTACTGACTAGTAGAATGTCCGTGCGTTGCTACGGACTACAATACATATACATGAATCAAACAAATGATTAACGTCGCCTCCAAGGTCGACACTCATTTCTTCCTCGTACGTCTGGGCGTATTCAGGCATCAAATGGGCGCCCATCATGCTTTTGAAAATCCAATCATCTGAACAGTCAGGGCTTCCCCAAATCCAGCACATATGTGAGGAGAAATGTGGTTGTCTGGACTATCCAACATGTTATCTCCAATACACGGCCCCATCCCATACGATGCACCCTTCCTATTTTGTCCTCTATTTTAAACCGGATGACGCCCACTTCTCCTTCGTCATCTCGCCCTCTCTCCTTCACATCGGACTTCCCCAGAACCGCCCTGATCCCCTCCCCCTGTATTCATGTCGATCCACCACGACCATCAAGGTGGATGAGGCGTGCGCTGCCCATGACACCCCCTGAGCCAAGAAGGCAGATCTGATGTCTCTTGAGCCATTGTCACGTTGTAACATATAGTTGAATGGTGTGCATTACAACGAAACAATAATATGATGTTTGTTGTTGGGCATGTGACTGGTACACCATTGTGTTCGTCATTAACTCTTGAAGCAACCAACCAATGCATTTACCCTTCTATCGTAACCAAAAAATTATATGACTTGATGAAAAAATATATATGAACCGCTCGCTCGTACAATTTATTATAAAGCCATCTCTAATGAAATTCCAATTTCCTACATTATCTAAAGTTGGAAAATTATTCTACTAATACAGTCATACCACGGGCCTCAGTTTACGAGTCATTCCTAGTATGAAGATGCACAAAAGTTATCATACATATAGATTATGTATGACATACCAAATGAGGAGGTGGTGGCATTATTGTAAACCATCATAAAAGGCATATTATCTCATGGTTCTTTAGTTTGTATGATTGTCCCAATGGGTGTTAGATTAAACGGTCATTGATCTAGTTGCAACCTGTAAATATGTAAATGTCCTTTTATCAACAATAATGATCCTTGATAAAATGAAGGGATAGCCACATGTCTATCGGTATTGTAGCATCCCAAATTAATTGCTCTGAAATAATTGGTCTACTAAAAGAAGAAAACAAAATACACAACAATACCACACTATCACTGCCATAATTCAATAAGAGACCATCTACTAATGTTCTCAACAAGGGAAACACCAAATGGAAATCAACATTGTGCCCTTCATGTTCAACTTCAAGGTTTCAACCAATATGATTCCCCTTGCTACAACAAACGAACTTTAGTTGCCAAACCAACAAATCACAATCCAGCGATAACCAGATCCAGAAAATCATATCTCACCATGAAACTGAATCCCCAAACAATAATCTACCGCAATGGACTTGTGCCTCGACGTAAGGGTGGATCCGAACAGCCGATGTCTGATCATTGGCTTAGGCACACTCTATAGTTGCAATAGGTTATTACATGTCTCTGTTAATTGTAACATGAAGCAATACCTAGCAAGTGTCAGAGTATAGTTGCAATAGGTTAAGTAAAAAGCAAATAAGGGGGTGCAAACTGTCACGTGCTTTCCGCTGAAATTTTTGTCAAGAGAGATAATTAAACTAAGCTAATATTGAGAAGTGTTGACCTGTCATTGGTTTTACGTGGCCATACAAATTTATTTGAATGAAAAGTAAAACACCCATAATGGTAGCTCCAGCCAACAACCAAAAATGTAGTCTCGTAGGATATAAATGAACATGCATAGTCATCATATTCAATAAACTGCTAGACCTCAGGCGACCTAGAAAAACTTTGGAGATTCTCAAGTTATATGGATTTTCTAGCTTATAAGTCTGCACTACTGCTCGGTTTTGTATCTTGTAAAAATTGGTGCGCTTTTGTTTACAACACGATGTTTAAGTGGCACCTCCATATAGGATTACGGCCTTCATTAATTTCACACATGCAACCTTGCACTATTCTTGTGCCTCGAACAGAAAGACAACAAGGAAGCAAACTTGCTTGCTCTAAAGAAAATATACAATATGGAAATTTTACACTGTAATTTCAAGTCCAATTTAGACAGCTCCAAGTCAATCAAATATACAGCTCATCATGACAGAACTGTTCTGTTTATGAGACATATCTGTAGGTATAGTACAATAGTACACCCAAAACCAGCTCTAGAAAGAAAGCACAATGGTTATCACCAAAAAGTCCCCCACGTCGCCTCCTAGGGGCGGCTCGGGCGGAAACCCCATCCACTGCCGCCGGTCCCCTTCCACCCTCCTCATCCCCTCATCGCCGCCGGCGCACGCCACCGGGCAAAGCTCGCTGGCGGCCGGCGGCGGTGGGACCTGGTCCTCGTGCACTCGGGGCGGGGAAGAGCGCTCCTCCCGGTGGTTAACTTGCTCTGGATCTGCGTGGCGCGGTGGCGGCTGGTCTCGGGCGGCGCTCCGACGGGCTGTGGCGATGTGGCTCCTGCTTTGTGGTTCTCCGGTGCAGCATGGGGTGGCAGCAGTGCAGGGCACGGCGCGTGATGAAGACTCAACTAGATAGCGAGTCGTTCGTCGGTCCAATCTTTCACGGTACTTGGCAAACGAAAACACAAGAAAACAGATGATGAAGATGAAGACGAACAAATACTATGGATCAAACAAGATGCAAGAAACCAAAGTCACAGAACTAGCACAAGATAGATGAGAATCAATCTCGCTAGCAACTCCCGTCGTGCTCTCGCGGCAACGCGGCAAATCAAAGGATTTTGCGCCACCCAAACATGGTAGCTTTTCTGTATTTTCTTCACGTCTAATAAAAACCAATCTAAAAACTACTCCCTCCGTTTCAAAATAGATGACTCAACTTTGTAATAACTTTAATACAAAACTGAGTCATCTATTTTAGAACGGAGGGAGTACCTGATACAAGATCGACGCTGCCTTTTATATAGGTGACCCACCAGCCGTAACGGCGTCCAACACTCTAACCGACCTGACCCAAACTAACAAAACTAGATCCTCTCCTTTTACATCTCAAAGAAAGCTAGCTAGTAACAAACTTGTCCGTGAACCTCTATCCTAAGTAGTACTCTTTTAATTAAAATCTAATTAATAAATCCGACCACGTTGATCACATAAGCCTTATTATATTTTAAAATAAAAGGGAAGGACGTTTGCATGCTTTGGACTTCTGTTAACCGTCTGGATCACCAAACGAGAAAAACCTTGTTCATTCTGGAGGAGTCCGGAAGTTGGGTGTCACCAGGTCCTTCTTCGGTTCAATCGGTGGAACCTCAAAGCAAAAAGAACCAACTTGCAACACATGCTGAAGATTATATCTTGAAGTCCCTGATATATTTGCATCAAAATATACAATCGACTATGTCTTCTGTTCAGTATGTGGAGCAGCACCAAGTAAACATGTTATGTTTTGCACTGGAAAAATAATAAAATCATTGTTGCGCGCATCATCCTCTCCCTCTTGAATCGAAGCCGTCCTCGGCTTCAAAGACGGCTTCAAAGCAGTCTTTGCGATCTTTTGTTGTGGAGAAGCATTAGCATCTACCTTGATGGCATTGGCAAACATCGGTCTCAACACATTTCGTTTTCCATCATACCAAAATGAATAAGTATTGGACCTTCCATCATGTGCAGCTCCATGATCATATTGCCACGGCCTCCCCAACAATAAATGACATACATCCATTGGCAAGACATCACATATCACCATATCAGTATAATTGCCAACAGAAAAGTTCACACGGACCTTATGAGTAACCTTTAGCTTCCATGTATGATACATCCACTCAACACGGTGTGGCTGAGGGTGCTTCCATGTAGATAACCTCAAAGCGTCTACCAATCCCTTGCTGACCGTGTTGGTGTAGCTTTCTCCATCTATAATCAACTTACAATTGGTGTTGTTGATTTTGCACTGAGTCTGAAAAATATTCCAACGTTGTCCCTTATCCTCAATGCGATCCTCTTGCACTCGTTGCACCATCAATGACGGATATGATTCAGCAGCCTCAAAACTCACAGTCACCTTTTCAACATCTTCATATTTTTCACTAGAAGTGTCAGAAACTACCTCTTCATCACTAGCGGATGTATAGCCATCTTTTGTGAGCAACACTCTTTTCTCATTAGGACATTCACGCTTCATATGTCCTCTTCCTCCACATTTAAAACTCTATGTCACTAGTACGTGTGGTCGACTGCACACTAGAATCAACCCTTGACAGTCCTGAGTTTGGAGCATCCTTCTGCACATAACCATGAGAGCGATTTGATGTTGTCGTCCTGGAGCTAGGACCGACATCCTCACTCTTATGCTGCGAACGTCGCCATGTGTTCAAAATGGTACTGGGAACAATGTTGACTTGGCGTCGCTTAATCTGTTGTTCCGCACGCACAGCTTGGTGCACAAGATCTTGTATGTTGTAATAGACCACCATCTCAACATGATCCTGCACCTCGATATTTAGCACGTTAAAGAAACGTGCCATAGTCGCCTCCGGATCCTCCGTTGTCCCTGTACGTATCATAAGCAATTCCATCTCCTTGTAATATTCATCAACACTCATATTACCTTGAAAGAGCAGCTGCAACTTGTTGTACATATCTCTTTTATAGTGCTCAGGAACAAAACGTCGCCTCATGAATTCTTTCATACCTCGCCAAGTCGTCGGGCGATGCCTTGAACGACATATTTGATTCCACCAAATTAGCACGTAACCGGTGAACTCAATTCCAGCAAGTTGAACTTTTTTCTCCTCGCTATAATGATGGGCATCAAAAATTTGATCAACACGCATCTCCCACTCCAAATAGCCTTCTGGTTCGCACTTGCCGGAGAACAAAGGAATTGAAATTTTTATGCGCCCAATTCCATCATCCAAAGGCACACGCACAGCTTGACCAACTCGGTCGTGCACTCCACCACGAACGGATGTTTCGGGACGAGGCTCATAGTGTCGTGGTCGTGGCGCGTACCCCACCTGGTCAACTCCGTCGTCGGCGCCATCATCTCCAGCATGAGATTGTGCCGCCAAACGGCGATCATGCATGTCCATCGCGAGCCGGTGGTGCATAACGCGATGGAGCAGCCGGAGCAGTTTGTGGTGGTGCAGAATTCGTTGCCGGCATATTGATGATGTCTGCCAAACTATCGAACCGAGTGATCGGGACATCTATCATTTTGCCGAGCGCATCATGACATTGCTTATGTAGTTGCATGTGTGGTCAAAACCATCCCGGATATTTTGCGGAATATCATCCGCATACACTGGACGTACTATTTCCTCAGAATCAGCAGCAACCTCATCACCCTTGTTGACCGAGGTTGACATCTTGATCAACACAGTACCGTGAACAACCTTAGCTCTAAATACCACTTGATAAAGACTCAACTAGATGGCGAGTCGTTCGTCGGTCCAATCTTTTACGGTACTTGGCAAACGAAAACACAAGAAAACAGATGATGAAGATGAAGACGAACAAATACTATGGATCAAACGAGATGCAAGAAACCAAAGTCACAGAACTAGCACAAGATAGATGAGAATCAATCTCGCTAGCAACTCCCATCATGCTCTCGCGGCGACGCGGCAAATTAAAGGATTTTGTGCCACCCAAACATGGTAGCTTTTCTGTATTTTCTTCACATCTGATAAAAACCAATCTAAAAACTACCTGATACAAGATCGACGCTGCCTTTTATATAGGTGACCCACCAGCCGTAACCGCGTCCAACACTCTAACCGACCTGACCCAAACTAACAAAACTAAATCCTCTCCTTTTACATCTCAAAGAAAGCTAGCTAGTAACAAACTTGTCCGTGAACCTCTATCCTAAGTAGTACTCTTTTAATTAAAATCTAATTAATAAATCCGGCCACGTTGATCACATAAGCCTTATTATATTTAGAAACATTAAAGCTGTGCACTAATCGAGCCTTCTCAGGCCATTAGTGTTGCGAACCGTTGGATTTGCGCTTTGGATGTTCGTGGCCGTTAAATCCCTCGTACTGGATTTGTACATTCAGCACCGAGCACCTAATGGGACTGGGCCGCTGCTCTAGAAACAATTTCGGATGCCTCCTGTGGTTTTGGGCCAAATGGACTGTGGTGTGTGACCGAAGGCGCATTTGCCCATGGAAATAAACACCGGCACTGGCCTCCTCGTTCGGAGGCCAAGGTTAAAAAAAACTCGCTCGGATGCCAAGGTTACACGGAGATGAAGAGGCTTCATCGAACGAGCGAGCGAGGCAACGATGCTTCAAGCGCCGCGGTGTTGCGTTTAATGTCCGTGGAGGTGCCGCGGCGTACGTTACTGCCCTTCCACCTCCTCCTCCCTTGACGAGCCTATTTATCTCTCCTCCGTACCCTAGAGCCCACCACCCCGTCTTCTCCGCAAACTCCTCTTTCCTGGTGTTGGGTGGGAGTTTCACGCTGGCTTCCCTTCATGCGATTGCAGTCTCCTATATAGCCCCCCTTCCATCCTTGCCAGTTACCATCGTGCTCGCTTCAGAAGGCAAACGCATGAAAAGATGGTACACACGAGGCAAGTCCCTCCCTCTTATGCCAGTAAGTGCAGCATTTTTGTTCAACCAATCAGCCATGGTGGCCTATGGGGGCAAGGTGGATTCGGGAAGGATAACGACCACGAGCCTCGAAACACTAGCTCTATGGCAACGGTGTATACATAGAGATAGAAACGACGGAGATGATTGCCTTTTTCGTAGGTGCCTAGGTGGTTTACTACAACGTGAGGACGGCGCAGATGGGAGTTGAATGTATTTTCTTTACACAAATCAATTCATGTTAGTTCACCCCTAAAAAAGGTCATTTTAATTCTATAATTTTCAGGTCTGACAATTTTGGCGGATGTCTCACTTGGTAGGAATGGTAAGGGTGAAGGTATGATGTTTTCTCTTAATGCTATTTGATGTATATATGCATTGATTCTCAAAACTGAAATTCTTCATCAGAACTGAAGTATAAGCCCAGCTAGCAGAGCAAGGGAAAAGAAAAACCGCAGAGTAAAGAACGAGTTAATGCTATTTATATATATGGGAAATAATTTACGACATCATTTCCCCATTCATGTTCGAGGTAATCAGTTGCCCTTTCCTGCAGGTATTGCATAATTTGAATGTTAATAAACTATAAAGAGCTTAAAATTTTACCGTGAAGATGAGCTGCTCCATATTTGAGTGAGTGCATCTGTTGGTTTCTCTACAACAGTTCTTTTTTTCAAAAAAAATGTACGGCAGTTCGTTAGCAGTTATCATTCTTCAACAATTTCTTGTCTCAGATGATATGTGTTTCTGAAAAAAAAAATAGATAGAGTACCATTATTAAACTTCCAATTCCTTTCACTTGCTGGATCAACTTTTGATATTCGGTATGGATAATTGGATATCCTGTAGTGGTTGGCAGTTTGGTGGTCACTTGATCCTACCACTATATATGATACAAAATCAATTGGGCCATTGGATTTTAGAAGCATTTTTTTTCTTACTGCACTCCAAGAATACATGGATGGTATCAGATATAAATTATGTTCTAAAGCAAACGACTTGGATTTCCATTCAGACGAAGATCCTATTCAATTTTCATTTGTGTTAATGGACGCGGACTAATTGCGCTCGAGCTCAAATGAGCTCGTTATCTACGTCGTCAGTTAGCGCTCGTGGATCTGTGCCAGAGTTCTATACGCGCGCAGGCGATTCGCGAGAAAATCGAGCGCTGTAGCGAAATACGTATGCGGCAGCGCTGGGTGGTGGGCCATTACTGCGGGGCAGGTTTGACGGATCTGAGGATAGTGCGGACGGCCGTCGGTCTCGCATGGTGAGCCGTGTGGATCAGAGCCCGCGTCCCCGTCTGATCCGTGGACCAGGAAATTGGCTTTCAGTGTAGTGATGGCAGCAAAAACGAATTGAGGGCAGGACCGAGATTCTTCTCGGCTACGGCGTGTGTCATTTGGAAGCTGAAGACCCGGGGACGGAGGCAACTGGCGTCGCCGGCGAGCCGCCATGGAGTTTCTGGTGCAACTAATTAGCAGGTGCGTGGATCTTTGCTTTTTCCAGGGATGCTGCCTCCATTTTGTAGCCCTCTTGTTAGCTGATCCAGAGATGGATTTGTTGCAAGATTCAGATTTAGTCTGCTTGAGGAGGTAGGGGAGCCGGTTCCTGTGGTTGTCAATGTCTTTGCCGTGGCGGATCTGCAAGTGGCATTGCAGGCGGAGCGGGAGGCAGCGCAACGGCGGTGGACAGCGGCGAAGCACAAATCTTCTTGGCAAAGGAGGCGGCGGCGAACAGAAGGGAGAGCTCGCCACCAAGGTCGGAGCTGTCGACGGGGAAGATGAATCCCCAAGCACCGGGGTGGAACAAAAGGTTCGTGAAGTAGAAACTTTGCCTTCCATTCGATATTCTGTGACTTAGAAAATGGAAGTAGAAATGACTGAATATATCATGCAGTTAGAGCAAGTGCAGGTTGCTGTCTGCATTAATAAATTTCCTGTTGTATGTGCCTGTGTTTGCACACTGATTTGTTCTCTGCATTCACAAAATTCAGGCGCCTGTAGTCTCTGAAAGTACGGATGCAGGCTAATTACTCTCTGTAGTGAAAAGATTTCTGATTTATGTACTGGTGGTTGCAGACTGTTTGCTCCCTGTATTTAGATAATTTTTACTATACGAGAACCTATGTTTTCAGGCTGGTTGATCTCTGCAGTAAGGAAATTACTAAATCATGTACTGGTGTTTGTAGTATGTTTGGTGTATGCATTTTGAAAATTCATAGATATGTGCCTGTGTTGGTAGGCTGATTGCTCCCTGTGATTAGAAAAAATCATGCTATATTTGCCTTTGTTTTGTATGTTGATGATTGCTTTATAGGTAAGATCGATGAACAAAATCCATCTTCTTACTCTGCATATATATGCATATTTTTTATTTACTAAAGGTGGAGAGGCGTCCCAATGATAGCCACAACAAGTTCAGGAAGAATCTTGAAGCACCTTCTGTCAAGGATTTGAACTTTTGAAGCCATCTCTGTTCTCTTTCGGCTCCGCTTGATGGATGACCAAAAGTAGCTTTATATCCCCATGAAAGTCTCGAATGTTCCAGTAAGTATTGTTCATGTACATTATGAAAATGCTATTCGGTTGAGTCATGTTTTTATTCTGTCAAATGATGATTTTTTTAGTATAGTCGACAGTAAAAAGTTTAAACCCATTAGAGATTATTAAACAAATGTTCACCTGAAAACAGATTGTGAGGGTTTGATTGAGATATGGAAAAGCCACAAGAAGAATCGTGCTTCTGTTCTACCTATTCTCCTTGAAATCCAAGAGCTCAGTGGTTCTTTTTTATTATTTTCCAGTTCAGCTTTGTAAGGCCTGAGTTAAATTTAGCTGCACATTTAACTGCCAAACATGCTTCTAGCTCCTTGCCGGAGTGTGCGCGGTTCTACTAGGTCCCGGCATCTCTGAACAATTGTATACAGCATGAACTTGCTGTTGTTGGTCAAGTAATATAAGCCATTGCTTCCCCAAAAAAAACACAGTTGGCTTGCAGGGTAAAGACACCATGCCCGTCGCACGTGACTGCCTTTTGTTTCTGAACAATCATAGGTGCAGCACAGCCTTGCAGGACACTGTGCCTGTCACGCGTGACTGCCTAAAAGCCATGAGGGGTTTTGCATAGAACCCTACAGAGAATGTGATTGTACCACAGTAGATACAAGTTTCGACTCCCTCGGAGAGGCGTACAATTTTTATAACATATATTCATGGGAGAAAGATTTTGGCATAAGGTATTGGAAGAGCAGATTGAGTGTAGAGAGGACGTGTTGCATGCAGGATATCGTCTGCGGATGCTTGGTGAGTACCATGAAAATGTGTCCCGTATGGTTTGAAACTTTGTTCAGTTTTATCAATGAACTGTCCTATTCCTGAAATGTAAGCCATCGATTTTATCCGTGTGAATCAGATTCCAGTCAAACATATAGTGAAGAGGTGGACAAAGGAAGCCTACTGCCAGCACACCTGGCCCATTATCATAAGGATCAAATGTATAGGAATCCATTCTCGTATTGACACATCAGAATGTACATGCAGAGGTAGCTGAATGTGATTTGGACTGCAGAGAAGGGAAAGTTGTGAGTGCGGATCTGAACTGTTCATTATGTAATTCGAGATACAGTTTTTAGAGTCGTAACTGATGATGATCCATTTCACATGTATTGTTTTGGTGTTGTACTGATCTGCTGTTGTTGCACCGTTGAGCTCCTATGCATGTACTCTCCAAGGGAATGCTATGTGGTTTGTTTTCATGATCTCTGTGTGTGGGCAATCTGAGAGGTGATGAGGTGCACAGGTCGGTCTGTGGATTACTGAAGATTGTTTGTGCTGCCGCATTTTGGTCTGCTTTTGCGATGTCTGCATGGAAAACAATTGTGAAGTGAAACTGTTTTTCATGCTGCAGAACTGGGAGTTACTGAATTTGGATTTGGGTGCAGAGGAATTATTTGTGTACACCGCACTTGACACTTCCAGAGTTTGCCAATGTGTACAGGCAAGAACAGGTGGGAGTAAATGGACCGATGAAGATGGCGTCCGTTGGTTCAGAACGGTAGGGTAACGGCCTGTATCGTTAAGAAGCGTCCAAGCCGGCAAACGGGTAGCGGAGACGTCACATTAATGCTGGTCGGTAGGTGGGCCACGCCATGCATATATTATTTCGAATACACTGTCGTATACCTGGTGCAATGCGAATCTGGAAGCGCTTGGATGGGAAGGATAACGAGACCATCTCAACTCAGGCTCATAATAGGACTTCCCTGTGTTAATTTCTTAATTTGCATGGAAGATAGCTCATAAATGTGACCTCACAATAAAATTATGGTTGATTACTATGATTCTAAAAAGCTTTGATTGGATGAATATTTTATTAACTGCTAAATTTCTGTAGTCTATTGTTTAAGAGAGCATGATGGACTTGCAAATAACAAACCGCTTTTAGTTGACTTCTTATATATGTTTTTATCAGAACACTATACAGATGGGGCTCATATATACGCATATAAACTCATCCCAATGAAAACATACGTAAACCCTACCCCTATGAGCACCTTCGTGAGACTGAGCCATTATATCATCTTGATATTAAATAATGGATATGCATGGCGAAAAATCTTATAATACACTCCCTCCGTAATTTAATATAATACTTTTTTACACTGCCATATTGTCAAAAAAACATCTTATATTTTGTTATAGTAGGAGTATATTAAATCTTGCTGTCCGTATGCTACAAATTTTTGACATTTTCTGCAGAAATGATACATTTAAACTGCAATCTCTATCATTGCAATTCCTGAAATTCCTAAGTTACAAATACTTCTATCTTTTTTACCTCGGTATACTTATAGAAAATCATATCATCTAAACTTACAAATGAAAGGGCACAGCAACACGCGCCATCATGGTCTAGTTTTAAAATAAAAGGGAAGGACGTTTGCACGCTTTGGACTTCTGTTAACCGTCTAGATCACCAAACGAGAAAAGCCTTGTTCATCCTGGAGGAGTCCGGAAGTTGGGTGTCACCAGGTCCTTCTTCGGTTCAATCGGTGGAACCTCAAAGCAAAAAGAACCAACTTGCAACACATGCTGAAGATTATATCTTGAAGTCCCTGATATATTTGCATCAAAATATACAATCGACTGTGTCTTCTGTTCAGTATGTGGAGCAGCACCAAGTAAACCTGTTGTGTTTTGCACTGGAAAAATAATAGAACCATTGTTGCGCGCATCAGCGCGGGGCGCGCGCGGCGGTTCTACGGGCCTGATCTGGGCCGTGCAGGGCCAACAGCGTGTGCGTGCAGGGGTGGCGTGGAGCTTGGCCGGTGAACCGGCGGCCGGTTCCAGTGCGTGGAGGTGCAGCGGTGCTGCTGCTGGTGGTGGTGGTGGCCTGCGGCCAAGGGCGTCGAGGGGCGCGGCCGAAGAGTGCCCCAGCTGCGAGTGATGCAGATCCGGTCTTCGGCGGCTGTGCTGGTGTGCATGGGGGGCGCTGGTGTTTCTGTTGCTTGGCCGCGGCTCGGAACCACGGTGGTTCTTGCCTTCGGGCAGCGGTCCTCCGTTCCTGTCGGCATGGTGCTTGGTAAAGCACGGTGGCTTGCGCTGCGTCCGGTGGATGTGCGTCTGGAAGGCCATTGATGGATCTGTCGCCTTGTTCTGGTGGTTGGCTGCCGGTGGTCTCCGCGAGGTGCGGTTGACTGCGGTGGACCGAATTTGGTCACGTGCGGCGGCGGGCTGCAATGACTCTTGCTCTGTGGTGGTGCAGGGAGCAGCGATTCGTAGTCTACCGGTGCTCCTTGGAGGTGGTCTACTCACTTGGGCGAAAGCCACTGCTCCCGCCGGAGTCAGCGATGGTGATGCCCACGCGTGCCGTTTACCTCCTTGGAGGCATCGTTGTCATGGTGACTTCCCCTTCGAGGCTCCTGGGGAAACCCATGTTCCTGGTCCGTCCGGAACAGCCGATGGCGGCGCTTTTCGCGTCGCACTCCTTCCTGAAGGCATCAGCTTGGTGGATTGTGTGGTGGCTGCTCACTGCGGGTTGGACGGTGGTGGTGGCGCAGCCGGCTTGCGCTGGTGTGCTCGGAGAAGCGATCCGGGTGCAGACTCGGCTCCTTGATGCCCTTCGGCTTCGCCGGCGGTGTCGCTGTTGTGATGTAGACTCGGATGTGTGTGACTCTTCGTTTGTGTGTGGACTCGGTCGCTCGTTGCCTTTCGGCTGCACCAGTAGCTTTGAGGCATCATGGATGGTCTCGGTTGATTGGAGCTCTTCGTCTACGGTGGTGGTGTTCTCGTGCGGCTCAGGTTGGTAATGGTTGCTCAAGACCCTCTCATGGTTACCGTTGTGTTGCGGTGAGCTTGGTGCTCTTGGTGTTGTCTCGACTCATCTTTGCTCAAGGATGGCGCAAGATGCCTCTCAAACTGCTATTCGTTCCATTTTTCTGTGGTGGAGCCCCAGTCAAGGTTCGTGTCTGGGATGACACTCATTGATTGTGGATGCTCCTGAGTTGTGCCATGGGGCCGGTATGCCCGCCGATGCGTTCGGTTGTTTGCAAAGTCCTGGTATTGTGATCTCTCGACGACACCCCACATCTACTTGTGTCTCTCATGATGATGGTCTTATGTCTGCCAGCTAGGCCGTGCCTTGTACGGTTTTCGGCCCGGTTTCCCTTATAAACGGGGTTAATTTGTTAAGGTTTTCGATCCGGTTTTCCTTATAAACTGGATCACCACTTTGGCATTCTGGCCACTTTGAGTAATATATTCAGGTGGGGAAACTCCCCCCTCCCCCCTCCCCGGTGAATCTCAAAGAAAAAAACAATGGTTATCACGTGTCAATCTTTGGTGGTTGATGAAAATTCTTCCTAACTGTAGCAATCAGTGATTAGCATATATAAAATCGACAAACTCCCTACACCCTGCTACACATAGTTTGGTACTATGGCTACTCTGTTAGTTCACATCATTCATGAAATGGACCAAATTATGTTACCAACATGCTACACGAACTGAAGGCAATGAATTAATTAGAGCATCGATTAGGCATTTGACAATCATGAAAATGACGCGATGACAATAGGGCTAGTGATCTGAAAATGAACCGATGAGCTATATATGGATGTTCACTGGTAGCCTTGAGCTTGACAACATGTCGGTTAAAGTGGGGGTCATCATTGGGCTAGCTATAGAAACCCATGCTACTAATAATAAAAACTTAAAACACACGACAAAAAACGCCGTTGAATGACATGTACTTTAAGTGGTCCTATCCAAATTAATTGCCACACGTGCTAACAAGTGAATTGAATATAATGTGTGTTTCCTATATACTTAAAGCTAGGAAATCATCTACAACTTATTTAGAAATGAGAGATGTTTATGCCTTTATACATATGAAATGTACTAATTTGAAACTAAGTAAATCAGTGTTAACACTACAAACCTAGATGTTGAATAAATTACTACAAACCTAAATTCGAATAAACCAACTGGATAATGGTAAACAGCCTTGAAGATTATCTACTTCAACTGATGGTTATGCTGCATCCATCACCATATGAATAGTTTCAACGCTGGACAATGAAACAAAACTGTCAGTATTAGAATAGCCAGAAACACAATTGTTAGTATTAGAAATCAATTGATTCATCGACCAATCATCATATCCATGTCTACAACATGGAAAGCAGCCACGTCTAGAACAAGAAAATGGCATACACATAGCAATTGCTTTGACAAAATCTGCTTAATAACAACTGCAGTAAAGTAGAACAGCAGTACCAGCATCCCATCATGCACATAAACCACTATGAGAACTCACTGTAAATCCTTATCAAACTCCGGAAGTAGTCAGGTTCGTTGACTTTCAATAGCTAGAGTCGCACTTGAGGCACCCTCGAGATTTTTTATCCTGGCCCAATGAACGACGCACTTGGTATAGTGTCCCGGTGATTTATCTGGGCGGTGATTTATCTACTACACGCAGGAGCTGCACGACATCCCCAAGTTGTTCTTCGATCTGTTGCGGCTAGAGATCCTGGTGGACATCGGCGGTGCTGCCGACATTGCCGCCCCCCACCAACGCAGCCCCGCCAACTTAACGCACTGATGCCCTCGCCCTAGGTTGCATCCTCCATGCCCATTGAAGTCCTACCAGTCCTCACAACATTGGCGGCATGAACTGAAGAGCTGCCAGTCCTCACAACATCAACAGCGTGAACTGAAGAGCGGTGGCAGACGAAGCTTAGACTCTTGCGTAGACGATGTTTGAGATCAGAGGAATAAAAATATTCAGAGGACTAACAATTCATTGAGAGCAAGTCATTGGAGCTGAACATGCCTTGAACTTCGGCTCTCCTTTCCTCATTTACATATATATTTTTAGCATTCCTCAAGGTCTTGATTTACTTTCTTTTTAAGCAGTAAAATAATAAAATAAAAATATGTTGTACAATAATAGTAAAAATATGTTTCTTTTGCATTTCCATCGGAATCATGCTATCCAATTAACTACTTTTCCAGGTTTGTTTCTTTTGCATTTCCATTGGAATCATGCAATCCAATTAACTATTATTTCAGGTTCTGTTTCTTTTGCATTTCCATCAGAATCATGCTTTCCGGTTAACTATATTAGGCTCATAGCAACTGAGAGACCCACAAAATTTACATTGCATATCACATTAAGGAAAACATACTTACGTGACATGTATTAAGCTAGAAAATTATACTAATTGGCTGATCATTTGTCAATCAGCTCTGACTAAAATTAAATCCCTGGAGCAAATATGTGACCATATATTTTCCACCATTAGGCAAGATTCTTGCATAGAAAATCAACCAACAAATAAGGAGGGTCGCACATGAAGAGGTAGCAAAGAAGACCATGCCAAAACAAATTCTTGGAACACCCAGTTGTAGACTACAGCTAGGAGCCAAAATAAAACATACTTCTTCATTCTTACACCATGCAAGCAAGTATTGAGATCTGCTATTAAATTGGAAGTTGTAAATATATAAAACATGTAGAGGGAAATGTGTTAAGAGAAAGAATGTACCTGACTAAAGAATTCTAAATAAAATAATCCAATACGGTGAAATGTGTCCCATGATTTACTCTCATCTAACCAGAACAATGAATCTCATGCCATACCTGCTGATATATTACGACTTTAACCAGCACAATGAATCCCATCAACAAACATAACTATCCAAACTTGCAGGCTCCTCTACTAATATGCTGGAAATGAGATACTCAACAGTAAACATTTAAGAAGACTACTATGAAGGCAAAAGTAAATTATGGTAAACACCATGTACTTATCTATATATGCAGGGGGGTGCCAGATCGCGAATGGCTGAGGGAGAGGTAAGATTTAGATTTACGGCATCCCAAAAATTATGTAGATCATTCACCCCATCGCTTCAGAGATGCCCTCCTATATTTACATGAGGCTTAGGCTTTGCAGCTTCTCAGTACAACAAAGCATAGTACATCAAGTTGCATGAGATTAGGTTACGATGATTTATTTTTGTAGAAAACATACTATGTCTCCATGGATCAAAAGTTTAGAACATGGCAATGTGTATAAAATGTAACTGAAACCTGAAGCTGTACTTAAGCATTTGTAGCATAGCTTAAAAACGGAGAAATATTGATGTGTACTGAAGTCTAAAGTATCAGACTAAAAGGAGACATATGTGCCAACTCTTCCTGAAATGAAATTGCACTTAAGCTCCCTCTGCAAATGGAGTTCACAAAACCTGCAAAAGGGGATAAGGAACCAAATGAAATCCTAACTGATTGAATCTCAAAATCGAACAATAAGAAGATTCATGGTCGATCACGACATACTGAAGCCGCCGGTGGCAATGAGGTGACCGAGGAGTAGGTTGTGTAGGGCGGTGAGGGAGGGTGGCAGCCACGAAGGTGCGGCATCCGTGGTTGGATGCATTGGCCATGGCTTCCTCGAGCTCATGGAGACAGACCTGTACCTCAAGGTCGGCGGCGACATCGTCTTCTCAGCAGATTCTCTGGGCGTGCGTTGCCTCTTCCGCTCCCACTGCAACACAAGGAGGGTCTCGGGGCTGCTCCATCATCGACCTCGGTAGTTGCTGGGCATGTGGGCGTGTAGGCCTACCAGGAGACGGCGGCGTCAGGACATCGGTGTTGGAGCAGGAGGCAGCGAAGGGAATGGGGATTCTGGGGAGGGTGGAGCCGATCCACCGGATGGAGGAGAGAAGCGACTCCGGTCACTGGCGGCTGGGTACGAAAAAAACCGGAGTGGGGGTCGGGCGTGGGGTGAGACATCCGTGGGGCTTTCGAACGGAAGGACGGCGGCGGCGGGACGAGACTTGCCTGCTCCCCCAACGTGCTCCCATCCGTGCTCCCGCATAGGTGGCATGATTTAATTGAAACAAGATAAGGCCCGACCCCACCCCCTTAAAATCAGGGGGAAGATGATTAGATTAGGAAGAAAAAGAAGAAAAAGACAGCCATAGGATGGAGTGGAAGCACGGATGGGAGCATGGCGAGGGAGCAGGCAAGCCGGATCCGCGGTGGCGTGCGCACGAGCAGGGGACCCTCACTCGGGACTCCGGAGTTGGTGGGCCGTTTGTTTTTCCTTTGAGAGGCTGCATCGGTTTTCTTTAGCGTGGATGCATTGTTAATTTGGTAGAAAGAAAATTGTAAGCGGCAAGCGAGGAAGTTTCCTTCTCTTTCCTTTTATCGTGCACGATCTTTTTCCTTTTACTGTACGCGAATAGAGGTGAGACCGATCGAGCGTAGGAAATGAAACGACTACCGACCGACCATCACAACCGCAGACTGGGTAGAGATTATTTGTTTTCTGAAAATCTGTTATTTGTTTCCTAAAACAAATTGCATTAATGAAAGGATCAGTTGATTTAGATAAATTAGGAAAATTAGATCCGTGATCTTTTGTATGTTAGGAAAGTGCTGATTTGCAATAAAAGAGTAAAGAAACAAATAAACCGATAGATAAGAAACCAGTATGGTAAGGTGATTGGTGGTTGGACAAAGAATGTTGGAAATATGCCCTAGAGGCAATAATAAAAGTATTATTATTATATTTCCTTGTTCATGATAATTGTCTTTTATTCATGCTATAACTGTATTATCCGGAAATCGTAATACACGTGTGAATACATAGACCACAATATGTCCCTAGTGAGCCTCTAGTTGACTAGCTCGTTGTGATCAACAGATAGTCATGGTTTCCTGGCTATGGACATTGGATGTCGTTGATAACGGGATCATGTCATTAGGAGAATGATGTGATGGACAAAACCCAATCCTAAGCTTAGCACAAAGATCGTGTAGTTCGTTTGCTAGAGCTTTGCCAATGTCAAGTATCTCTTCCTTTGACCATGAGATCGTGTAACTCCTGGATACCGTAGGAGTGCTTTGAGTGTATCAAACGTCACAACGTAACTGGGTGACTATAAAGGTGCACTACAGGTATCTCCGAAAGTATCTATTGTTTTATGCGGATCGAGACTGGGATTTGTCACTCCGTGTAAACGGAGAGGTATCTCTGGGCCCACTCGGTAGGACATCATCATATGCGCAATGTGACCAAGGAGTTGATCACGGGATGATGTGTTACGGAACGAGTAAAGTGACTTGCCGGTAACAAGATTGAACAAGGTATCGGTATACCGACGATCGAATCTCGGGCAAGTAACATACCGATAGACAAAGGGAATTGTATACGGGATCGATTGAGTCCTTGACATCGTGGTTTATCCGATGAGATCATCGTGGAACATGTGGGAGCCAACATGGGTATCCAGATCCCGCTGTTGGTTATTGACCGGAGAACGTCTCGGTCATGTCTGCATGTCTCCCGAACCCGTAGGGTCTACACACTTAAGGTTCGATGACGCTAGGGTTATAAAGGAAGCTTGTATGTGGTAACCGAATGTTGTTCGGAGTCCCGGATGAGATCCCGGACGTCACGAGGAGTTCCGGAATGGTCCGGAGGTAAAGATTTATATATAGGAAGTCCTGTTTCGGCCATCGGGACAAGTTTCGGGGTCATCAGTATTGTACCGGGACCACCGGAAGGGTCCCGGGGGCCCACCGGGTGGGGCCACCTGCCCCGGGGGGCCACATGGGCTGTAGGGGGTGCGCCTTGGCCTACATGGGCCAAGGGCACCAGCCCCTAGAGGCCCATGCGCCAAGATATAGGAAAAAGGGGAGAGTCCTAAAGGGGGAAGGCACCTCCGAGGTGCCTTGGGGAGGATGGACTCCTCCCCCCCTCTTGGCCGCACCCCTTTCTTGGAGGAAGGGGCAAGGCTGCGCCTCCCCCCTCTCCCCTGCCCCTATATATAGTGGAGGGGAGGGAGGGCATCCACACCTGAGCCCTTGGCGCCTCCCTCCCTCCCGTGACACCTCCTCCTCTCCCGTAGGTGCTTGGCGAAGCCCTGCAGGATTGCCACGCTCCTCCATCACCACCACGCCGTTGTGCTGCTGCTGGATGGAGTCTTCCTCAACCTCTCCCTCTCTCCTTGCTGGATCAAGGCGTGGGAGACATCATCGAGCTGTACGTGTGTTGAACGCGGAGGTGCCGTCCGTTCGGCACTAGGATCATCGGTGATCTGAATCACGACGAGTACGACTCCATCAACCCCGTTCACTTGAACGCTTCCGCTTAGCGATCTACAAGGGTATGTAGATGCACTCTCCTTCCCCTCGTTGCTAGTCTCTCCATAGATAGATCTTGGTGACACGTAGGAAAATTTTGAATTTCTGCTACGTTCCCCAACAGTGGCATCATGAGCTAGGTCTATTGCGTAGATTCTTTGCACGAGTAGAACACAAGGTAGTTGTGGGCGTTGATGTTGTTCAATATGCTTACCGTTACTAGTCCAATCTTGTTTCGACGGTATTGTGGGATGAAGCGGCCCGGACCGACCTTACACGTACTCTTACGTGAGACAGGTTCCACCGATTGACATGCACCTGGTGCATAAGGTGGCTAGCGGGTGCCAGTCTCTCCCACTTTAGTCGGAACGGATTCGATGAAAAGGGTCCTTATGAAGGGTAAATAGCAATTGGCATATCACGTTGTGGTCTTGCGTAGGTAAGAAACGTTCTTGCTAGAAACCCATAGCAGCCACGTAAAACATGCAACAACAATTAGAGGACGTCTAACTTGTTTTTGCAGGGTATGCTATGTGATGTGATATGGCCAAAAGGATGTGATGAATGATATATGTGATGTATGAGATTGATCATGTTCTTGTAATAGGATTCACGACTTGCATGTCGATGAGTATGACAACCGGCAGGAGCCATAGGAGTTGTCTTTATTTTTTGTATGACCTGCGTGTCATTGAAGAACGCCATGTAACTTACTTTACTTTATTGCTAAACGCGTTAGCCATAGAAGTAGAAGTAGCCGTTGGCGTGACAACTTCATGAAGACACGATGATGGAGATCATGATGATGGAGATCATGGTGTCATGCCGGTGACGATGATGATCATGGAGCCCCGAAGATGAAGATCAAAGGAGCTATATGATATTGGCCATATCATGTCACTACTCTATTTGATTGCATGTGATGTTTATCATGTTTATGCATCTTGTTTGCTTAGAACGACGGTAGTAAATAACATGATCCCTTACAACAATTTCAAGAAGTGTTCTCCCCTAACTGTGCACCGTTGCTACAGTTCGTCGCTTCTAAGCACCACGTGATGATCGGGTGTGATGGATTCTTACGTTCACATACAACGGGTGTAAGACAGTTTTACACAGCGAAAACACTTAGGGTTAACTTGACGAGCCTAGCATGTGCAGACATGGCCTCGGAACACGGAGACCGAAAGGTCGAGCATGAGTCGTATAGAAGATACGATCAACATGAAGATGTTCACCGACGTTAACTAGTCCGTCTCACGTGATGATCGGACACGGCCTAGTTGACTCGGATCATGTGATCACTTAGATGACCAGAGGGATGTCTATCTGAGTGGGAGTTCATAAGATGAACTTAATTATCCTGAACATAGTCAAAAGACCTTTTGCAAATTATGTCGTAGCTCGCGCTTTAGTTCTACTGTTTTAGTTATGTTCCTAGAGAAAATATAGTTGAAAGTTGAAAGTAGCGATTATGCGGACAGTAGAAAGCTTATGTCCTTAATGCACCGCTCAGTGTGCTGAACCCCAAACGTCGTTTGTGGATGTTACGAACATCAGACATACAAGTTTTGATAACTACGTGATAGTTCAATTAAATGGTTTAAGTAGAGGCACCAAAGATGTTTCCGAAACGTCGCGGAACATATGAGATGTTTCGAGGGCTGAAATTGAGATTTCAGGCTTGTGCCCACGTCAAGAGGTATAAGACCTCCGACGATTTTCTTAGCCTGCAAACTAAGGAGAGAAGCTCAATTGTTGAGCTTGTGCTCAGATTGTTGAGTGCAACAATCACTTGAATCAAGTGGGAGTTGATCTTCCAGATGAAATAGTGATAGTTCCTCCGAAGTCATTACCACCAAGCTGCTAGAGCTTCGTGATGAACTATAATATATCAAGGACATATATGATGATCCTTGAGATATTCGCGATGTTTGACTCCGCGAAAGTAGAAATCAAAAGGGAGCATCAATCGTTGATGGTTAGTAAAACCACTAGTTTCAAGAAGGGCAAGGGCAAGAAGGGATACTTCATGAAACGGCAAATCAGCTGCTGCTCAAATGAAGAAACCCGAGGTTAAACCCAAACCTGAGACTAAGTGCTTCTGTAATAAGGGGAACAACCACTGGAGCAAGATTACCCTAGATACTTGGTAGATGAGAAGGCTGGCAAGGTCGATAGAAGTATATTGGATATACATTATGTTAATGTGTACTTTACTAGTACTCCTAGTAGCACCAGGGTATTGGATACCGGTTCGGTTGCTAAGTGTTAGTAACTCGAAATAAAAGCTACGGAATAAAACGAAGACTGGCTAAAGGTGAGCTGACGATATGTGTTGGAAGTGTTTCCAAGTTTGATGTGATCTAACATCGCACGCTCCCTCTACCATCAAGATTAGTATTAAACCTGAATAAGTGCTCTTGCACCTAAAGGAATGGTTTATTGAATCTCGGTCGTAGTGATACACATTTTCATGCCAAAAGATATAAGATAGTAATGATAGTACCACTTACTTGTGGCACTGCCATGTAAGTCATAATGGTATAAAACGCATGAAGAAGCTCCATGTTGATGGATCTTTGGACTCACTCGTTTTGAAAAGTTTGAGACATGCGAACCATGTCTATTGGTGTATATGCATGAAGAAACTCCATGCAAATGGATCGTTTGGACTCACTTGATTTTGAATCACTTGAGATATGCAAATCATACCACATGGGCAAGATGACTGAAAAGCCTCGTTTTCAGTAAGATGGAACAAGATAGCAACTTGTTGGAAGTAACACATTTTGATGTGTCCAGTCCAATGAGTGCTGAGGCATGCACTGAATATCGTTATGTTCTTACTTCACAGATGATTCGAGTAGATATTGAGAATATTTACTTGATGAAACACAAGTCTGAATTATTGAATGGTTCAAGTAATTTCAGAGTGAAGTAGAAGATCATTGTGACAAGAGGATAAAATGTCTATGATATGATCATAGAGATGAATATCTGAGTTACGAGTTTTGGCACACAATTAAGACATTGTGGAAATTGTTTCGCAATTAATACCGCCTGGAACACCATAGTGTGATGGTGTGTCCGAACATCGTAGTTGCACCCTATTGGATATGGTGCGTACCATGATGTCTCTTATCGTATTACCACTATCGTTCATGGGTTAGGCATTAGAGACGACCACATTCACTTCAAATAGGGCACCACGTAATTCCGATGAGATGACACCGTATGAATTATGGTTTAGAGAAACCTAAGTTGTCGTTTCTTAAAGGTTTGGGGCTGCGACGCTTATGTGAAAAAGTTTCAGGCTGATAAGCTCGAACCCAAAGCGGATAAAACACATCTTCATAGGACACCCAAAATAGTTGGGTATACCTCCTGTCTCAGATCCGAAAGCAATATGAATTGTTTCTTGAATCGGGTCCTTTCTCGAGGAAAGGTTTCTCTCGAAAGAGTTGAGTGGGAGGATGGTGGAGACTTGATGAGGTTATTGAACCGTCTCTTCAACTAGTGTGTGGCAGGGCACAGGAAGTTGTTCCTGTGGCACCTACACCAATTGAAGTGGAAGCTTATGATATTGATCATGAAACTTCGGATCAAGTCACTACCAAACCTCGTAGGACGACAAGGACACGTACTACTTCGGAGTGGTAAGGTGATCCTGTCTTGAAGGTCATGTTGCTAGACAACAATGAACCTACGAGCTATGGAGAAGCGATGGTGGGCCCGGATTCCGATAAATGGCTCGAGGCCATAAAATCCGAGAACGGATCCATGGACTTTGGTGGACTTGCCCGATGATCGGCAAGCCATTAAGATAAATGGATCTTTAAGAAGAAGACGGACGTGGATGGTAATGTCACCATCCATGAAGCTCGACTTGTGGCAAAAAGTTTTTCACAAGTTCAAGGAGTTGACTACGATGAGATTTTCTCATCCGTAGCGATGCTTAAGTCCGTCGGAATCATGTTAGCATTAGCTGCATTTATGAAATCTGGCAGATGGATGTCAAGACAAGTTTCCTTACTAGTTTTCGTAAGGAAAGGTTGTATGCAATACAATCAGAAAAGTTTTGTCAATCCTGAGGATGCTAAAAGGTACGCTAGCTCCAGCGATCCTTCTAAGGACTGGAGTAAGCATCTCGGAGTTGGAATGTATGTTTTGATGATGATCAAAGATTTTGGTTTTGTACAAAGTTTATGAGAAACTTGTATTTCCAAAGAAGTGAGTGGGAGCACTATAGAATTTCTGATGAGTATATGTTGTTGACATATTGTTGATCAGAAATGACGTAGAATTTCTGGAAAGCATATAGGGTTATTTTGAAAGTGTTTTTCAATGGAAAGCCTGGATTAAGCTGCTTGAGCATTGAGCATCAAGATCTATAAGGATAGATCAAAATGCTTAATAATACTTTCAAATGAGCACATACCTTGACATGATCTTGAAGGTGTTCAAGATGGACCAGTCAAAGAAGGAGTTCTTGCCTGAGTTGTAAGGTACGGAGTTAAGACTTAAAGCTCGACCACGGCAGAATAGAGAGAAAGGACGAAGGTCGTCCCCTATGCTTAAGACGTAGGCTCTTCAGTATGCTATGCTGTGTACCGCACCTGAAGTGTGCCTTGCCATGAGTCAGTCAAGGGGTACAAGAGTGATCCAAGAATGGCTCACAGGACAGCGGTCAAAGTTATCCTTAGTAACTAGTGGACTAAGGAATTTTCTTGATTATGGAGGTGGTAAAAGAGTTCGTCGTAAAGGTTACGACGATGCAAGCTTGACACCTATCCGGATAGCTCTGAGTAGAGAGACTGGATACATATAATGGAGCAGTAATTTAGAATAGCTCCAAGTAGAACAGTTGTTTGGAATAGCTCCAAATAGAGCGTGATAGCTGCATCTAGGAGATGACATAGAGATTTGTAAAGCACATACGGATCTGAAAGGTTCAGACCCGTTGACTAAAACCTCTCTCACAAGCAACATGATCAAACATAAAACTCATTGAGTGTTAATCACATAGTGATGTGAACTAGACTACTCTTGGGTATTAGTCACATGGCGATGTGACCTGTGAGTGTTAATCACATGGCGATGTGAACTAGATTATTGACTCTAGTGCAAGTGGGAGACTGTTGGAAATATGCCCTAGAGGCAATAATAAAAGTATTATTATTATATTTCCTTGTTCATGATAATTGTCTTTTATTCATGCTATAACTGTATTATCCGGAAATCGTAATACACGTGTGAATACATAGACCACAATATGTCCCTAGTGAGCCTCTAGTTGACTAGCTCGTTGTGATCAACAGATAGTCATGGTTTCCTGGCTATGGACATTAGATGTCGTTGATAACGGGATCACGTCATTAGGAGAATGATGTGATGGACAAAACCCAATCCTAAGCTTAGCACAAAGATCGTGTAGTTCGTTTGCTAGAGCTTTGCCAATGTCAAGTATCTCTTCCTTTGACCATGAGATCGTGTAACTCCTGGATACCGTAGGAGTGCTTTGAGTGTATCAAACGTCACAACGTAACTGGGTGACTATAAAGGTGCACTACAGGTATCTCCGAAAGTATCTATTGTTTTATGCGGATCGAGACTGGGATTTGTCACTCCGTGTAAACGGAGAGGTATCTCTGGGCCCACTCGGTAGGACATCATCATATGCGCAATGTGACCAAGGAGTTGATCACGGGATGATGTGTTACGGAACGAGTAAAGTGACTTGCCGGTAACAAGATTGAACAAGGTATCGGTATACCGACGATCGAATCTCGGGCAAGTAACATACCGATAGACAAAGGGAATTGTATACGGGATCGATTGAGTCCTTGACATCGTGGTTTATCCGATGAGATCATCGTGGAACATGTGGGAGCCAACATGGGTATCCAGATCCCGCTGTTGGTTATTGACCGGAGAACGTCTCGGTCATGTCTGCATGTCTCCCGAACCCGTAGGGTCTACACACTTAAGGTTCGATGACGCTAGGGTTATAAAGGAAGCTTGTATGTGGTAACCGAATGTTGTTCGGAGTCCCGGATGAGATCCCGGACGTCACGAGGAGTTCCGGAATGGTCCGGAGGTAAAGATTTATATATAGGAAGTCCTGTTTCGGCAATCGGGACAAGTTTCGGGGTCATCGGTATTGTACCGGGACCACCGGAAGGGTCCCGGGGGCCCACCGGGTGGGGCCACCTGCCCCGGGGGGCCACATGGGCTGTAGGGGGTGCGCCTTGGCCTACATGGGCCAAGGGCACCAGCCCCAAGAGGCCCATGCGCAAGGAAACTTGGAGAGGGAAGAGTCCTAAAGGGGGAAGGCACCTCCGAGGTGCCTTGGGGAGGATGGACTCCTCCCCATCCTTAGCCGCACCCCTTCCTTGGAGGAGGGGGCAAGGCTGCGCCTCCCCCCTCTCCCTTGGCCCTATATATAGTGGGGAAAAGGAGGAGCAATCATACCTAAGGCCTTTGGTTGCCTCCCTCTCCCTCCCGTGACACATCTCCTCTCCCGTAGGTGCTCGGCGAAGCCCTGCAGGATTGCCACGCTCCTCCACCACCACCACGCCGTTGTGCTGCTGTTGGATGGAGTCTTCCTCAACCTCTCTCTCTCTCCTTGCTGGATCAAGGCGTGGGAGACGTCACCGGGCTGTACGTGTGTTGAACGCGGAGGTGTCGTCCGTTCGGCACTTGATCATCGGTGATCTGAATCACGACGAGTACGACTCCATCAACCCCGTTCACTTGAACGCTTCCGCTTAGCGATCTACAAGGGTATGTAGATGCAAACTCTCCTCTCCTTTCTACTCGTTGCTGGTCTCTCCATAGATAGATCTTGGTGATTCGTAGGAAAATTTTTGAATTTCTGCTACGTTCCCCAACAAAGAAAAACCAGACGAAAGTGATGGGACTATTCAATCAACTCGTAAACCGATGAAGTGGGGGGAGGGGACGAAAAAAATCTACAAAAAAACCAGCAAAGGTGGGACGAAAAAAACATGGTAGGTGGGACGAAAATTGACCGGCGGAGACTATCAACTGCTCCATTAGGAGTAGAGATTGGTTGTTATCAAGGAAAGTTAAAAATTTAGGAAAGTTAAGATTTTGAACTGATTTCTATGCAAATGGGGTTTTATTGTTTGGTAACGTGATATCAGTACCTGCCCGTTTGTAACGTGTCCGATTAGGAAATTTTGCAAATGTTAAGAAACTATTTATTAGGAGGAAAGTTTGTGACGTGTCTGTTATTTATTTCCTAAAACAAATTTCACTAACGAGAGAAATCGATTGATTTAGATAAGTTAGAAAAGTTAAATTAAAATATATTATTTGTTTCCTGAAAATCTGTTATTTGTTTCCTAAGATAAATTGAACCAATAAAAGGAATTGATTGATTTGCATAATTTAAGAAAGTTAGATCTGTGATTTGTTATACCTTAGAAAAGTTCTGGTTGTAATAAAGAGTGGAGAGAAAAATAAATCGATGGACCAGGGTGGGAGGGGGTGGTGGGAGGAGAGACGAAAAAACCAGCGAAAATAAACCAGCGCAAATAAACCGTGCAGACGATTCACCAACTGCTCCATTAGAAATAGAGATATTTGGGCCGGCTCATCTATAGCTTACGTACATTCTAGTTTTGGAAACCTTCTAGAGGATTTCCAGCCGGCTGTTACTGGTTTTGGGAAACCTTCAAAAGGTTCCTGAACCATTTTTTAATTTCTAAATAATCTCTGCTTTCTATTTTTCGTTTTTTGTTTTTCGTTTTTTCTCGTTTTCCCTTTTTCGTTTTTTCTCGTTTTTCTTTTTTCTGTTTCACTTTTGGTTTTGTCTTTTCTTTATAATTTCTTTCAATTTTATTTTTCAAGTTTCTTCTTTTTCGCCAAATGTTCTGTATTTTTAAAAAGTTTGGGTTTCTTGAAATTTGTTCATTTTTACAGATTTTGTTAATGTATTCAAATTTTGTTCAGAAATTCCAAAAAGATTGAGTATTTAAAATTTTGTTCACTTTTTTAAAAATTCTAAAATTCAAAAAAGCTCCAAATTTCTAAAAATCTTTGCATTTTTAAATTTTTTTACAAATTCAGAAAAAAATCACCGATTTCATAAAATGTACCTGTTTAAAAAATTGTTCACAACTCAAAAAACCCATGTTTCCAATATTTGTCCACAAATTGTAAAAATGTTCCGAAAATTACATAAAATGTCCGTATTTTGCCAAAATTATTCATTATCATTTTTAAAGTAAAATGTTCATGTTTTCATAGTTTGTTCACAATTCAAAAAATCATGTTTTCATAATTTGTTCACAATTTGAAATAAAATTGGGAGAATTTCATTAAATATTCATGTTTTGAAAAAATATTCATATTTCGGAAATTGTTAGAGTTTGTCAATTTTGCTCCTGTTTTTTCATTTTAAGAAAGTTGTTCATAGTTTCGAAAAATGTTTTCGTTTTTGATTTTGTGCCTTTTTACAAAAAAAATTGAGATTCCCAAAAAATGTTCGAAGTTTGTGAGAAATTTTTGAAAATGTTCGTTTTTGTAAATATATTTACCATTGTGAAAAAGAAAACCACGTTCGAGATTTCAAAAAAAAAATTATTTTCTTTCGCCACCTATAGTTTTTATAAACTGAGCTAGCATTTTAGACAAACAAGTCTATGGCCACAGTGCCTAGGGATGATGGTTCACTTACTTGGGGTCGTGTCTTCCATCCCACACACGGACGTTTTTTTAGAGAGCTGTTCATTGTATTATAACCGTTGCCGTTCGTTGTTAACCACTAGACTCAGCTTTTCGCACTGCCTAGCTGTGCGTTCGCGTTTGCCGTTGGTCGCTGGTTCGATTCCCACATACAATTTGCCGCAATAAGCGGCGTATAGGAGGTCCCCTCCTATGCAGCGCTGCAGGCGGCAGCACCTCTAGCTGGCGCTCACAGCCGCCTGCTTGTGGGCCGGCCCATGTGGCGAGCCGCTCCTTCATTAATCGCCGCCTGGTCGGTCGCTCGAGCGTTGTTTCACCTGTTGCTCAAAAACACTGAGCGTTGTTTCACCTCCATTGAATTTTTAAAAATAAAAAAATAAAAAGGTAAAAAATCAAGAAATAAAAAATGTTTATGATTTTGAAAAGGTTCATCGAATTTTATAAAAATCATCAAAATAAAAAAGGAGTTCATCGATTCTAAAAAAAGTTCATCCATTTTGAAAAAAAGTTCATCGATATTGAAAAAAGTTCAGCGGATTTGAAGAAAAAATTTCATGAATTTTGAAAAAGGTTCATTAGATTTGAAAAAAGTTCATGAATTTTTTAAAAAATTCGTCAGTTTTGATATAAGTTCATCGATTTTTTAAAAAGGTTCACTATATTGTTAAAAAAATTCATTGATTTTGAAAAAAGTTCATTCAAGTTGGAAAAAGGTCATCAATTTTGAAAAAAAACATTGATTGGAAAAAGATCATTACTTTAAGTAAAGAAAAAAGAAACAAGAAAAAAGCATGGAATATGTAAGGGGGCATTTCCTATACATAGAAATATATAACATGAAGTAGGTATTCATAAAACGACGAGGTGGCGGTAGTGGTCAATGTGCCTCACTTGGAAGGAAGAGGTCTCAGGTTTGATCCTTGTCAATTGCACTTGTCGCACACTTTTTTGAGTCTTAAAATAGAAGAAAAAACGTAGAATGAGTCGGCCCA
>NC_041380.1:566942184-566954598 GCF_002162155.2 Triticum dicoccoides
GTTAGTACTATTATATATATAATTAAAGAACAAAATAATGTGTTGTGTACGATTTCCGAAAGAAAGTGTGTGGTCTTGCTCAAAATTGCTAAAAGATGTGTTTCTCAAAAAATAACTTCTTTTGCATAAGGTCCCAGACTTGTGCAGGTGGCTTAGTGATCCGAACCTAGAAATATGCGAAGCTTCAACTGTCAGTTGGCAAAGCTGGATCCAACGGCCACCATCGATAGCAGAGATGCAACCGTGGAGCACGGAGCTGGAATCGGCTCCAACCGTGGAGCACATAGCTAGAATCGGCGATTGGAGAAGCTGCAACCAAGGATCATGGAGCTGGAACCGTCGATTGGGCAGAAGTTGTAGCAATGAAGGACGGAGCTCGAATCGGCGAATGGAGAAGCTGCAACAGTGGATCGAAGGAGCTGGAATCGGAGATTTTGGAGAAGCTACAACCAGTTGTGGCTGAAAGCGACCCTTCGACGACGAAAACCTAGAACCATGCTGCATGGAGCTGCAACCGACAAATGGGGAGCCACAATCGACGATTTTAGGGGAAGGGGATTTGCAAAGGTGAACTGTTGTGGGCGAGGCGGTGAGGGACAGAGCGCCATTGCTGTGGACACAGGCGACCAGCGCGTGTGCCGCCACGGACGGCGCCAGAGAGGCTGCCCAAAGGGGGATGTCTTGTTGCGCCTGGGTCCGAAGAACTGGGGAGTGTCTGCGTTCGCGCCACGTGTTCACGTAGGGGAAGAGAGAAAGGAAGGGAAAAAACACAGACGAGACAAAACAATGCATCCACCGACCGAGGAGACGAACAATCTGGCGCTTGGGCCGGTCGGTTGGGCGCCGGCCAAAATATAATGCATACATTCATCAATGTTCTATATAATGCATACATTCATCAATGTTCTCTCGTCGCAAAGCACGGGCACTCACCTATCCTAGAAAAACTAACGGTAGGGACGGGGGTTGATCTAGAAAATGCCAGTGTCATGTGATTGAAGACAAACTCAGTTACTGTTCTCTACTCGAGTGTCCAACTCTCATCTTGGGCAGAAGCCCTGAATACGTACTAGATTCAAAATTAACAATACCGTAACAAGAGGACAGTACCATCCATTCTTGATCGATCCTACGCCCCGTGCTTGACCAGCTCTGTACTTTCGCCCGCCCCTCACTGCACGCACGCCACGAAATCATCTCGCGATTGCTGCGCTGATGACACTTGACGCCTCATCTTTGAACGAGTCTCCTTGGTCCGCCTCCGTGTCTCATCTGCTCTGCCACTTCGTCTTCCCCCCCTTGGCGCCTCCATCGCTATATAAATCACGCACGCAGAAGTGTCACTCAGAAATCGAAACACAACACACGAACGTCGCGGCCACCTCCTCCTCACTCCATAGAAGTCGACCTTGGTTGCGCAAACATGGGCAACGCCCTGCCGCTGCCACGCATGTGCAAGGAAACCAGGGTGATGGACGCCACCCTCGCCGGAGCAGCCAGGATGGTGAAGAGGAGAGAGCGGCCCGCGGCGGCCAAGGACGTCGTCGAGGAGAAGGAGGTGGCGTGGCCGGAGTGCCGCGTCGAGGACGGCGGGGTGCGGTTGAAGGTGCTGATGACGAGGAAGGAGGCGGCGGAGTTCATGGCGAGGCTGGAGGAGCAGGCCGCCGCGGAGAGTGAATCCAGGACGGGGGAGGGCCTCGCCGGCGGCGTGATGAGCCCGCCGTGCGAGGTTGCGTGGAGGCCCCGTCTCGCAACCATACCGGAGACGCACTAGCTTCCTCTATGTCGGCCTCTCCGCGCATGGCTTGACTTGACCACGTCGGCCGTTTTGTACGTGCTGACGTTGGCTAGTAGCTGTACAGATATTCAGATACTAGCGCTAGATATTCGGATGCTCAGATCATGTACGTGGTTGTTCCTCTTGTTTTCTGTAAGATTATCCCTGGCCAAACACTTTTGTTAGGACTTGACAGTGGAACATAAATTTGTTTTACATGTTTGTTGATGGTCAGTTGCCTGAAATTAAAATGGGCGTCGGCCAATCTCGTTGAAGAAGGGGTGAGGCAGTGAATCGGACGCAGCGTGTCCGTCGAGGGTGAGGCAAGACCGAGTCGGAGATAAGGACAATGTGTCAAACCACGGTGTCGCGAGAGGCAAAGGCTTGACGGCAAAGTTTATAATAGCCGGCTATAGCCCTGCTATATGGACTTAAACAAGATGCCCTTAGATAATATTTATGTGCAATTTTCTAATAAAGTTCAAAATAGTGCGGCTATAGCTCACGAACGGGGTGCCATTATTTGACATAGCCCGCAACGAGTGTCGACGTAGGGACGGTTACCCCGTTGTATCAGATCACGTTGCGTCAATGAAAAATGCAGACATCTCGCCGTTGTATCAGTGCACGTTGCGTCGATGAAAAATCAGTACACGTTGGCTATGGCATACATTGTGGATGCTCTAACTACGTCAGTTCCGTGTGACGACGACGTACGGTGCGTACGTGTACACAGGACACTCGCGCCGTTGCCATCATGGGTGGACTCCGGGGATCGAGACAGTAACATATGCCGGCACCTTGAGTTCGACCCCTCCGAGCCATATACTCTTGGTCGTGTCCTGCCACCATAACTGCCAAACCAATCGCCATGTTGCAGACCCGTTCCAAGGTACCTAGCTAGCTAGACGCGCATAAACAAAATGTTCTCCTTCCATGACATGACAGGTTCAGACTTTTTGATGACCTATAGATGGCCCTTTAACTACTGAGTGCTGATGAAACAAAATCGGACCTAGAATCACAGGCTTGGGTGCTGCAGTTTAAAGTTTACACTAAACATCATCATAATTTTAGTAAAGAGTATGAAAATGGCAACAACTTGATGAATATTTAGTGTGAAGTATATAATAATTTTCTTTTACAATTTCGGAGGGGGTGTGCCATGGCACGCACGGCACCCCTGCTAGATATGCCACTAAACAAAATGTTCTCCATCAATGACAGGACAAGAATAGGTCGACTCCCACCCCGTGACCCCCGCATCGCCTCCCCTGACGGCGGCAGGGGAACCATAGCCTGCGCCGCCGCGGCCCCCCCACACTTCGCCCCCACCTCCTTGCTGGCATCAGAGGAGTGGTCAGTGAAGCCGCGTCGGCTCCTAGGAAGATGGTGGCGGGGCGCCTCCGCTGTCCTGCCTCTGTGCCCCCCCCCACCACCACCACCACCACCACACACCTTCCGCCGGCTCCCGTCACCCCTCGGTGCCGGTGCGCATCCATTGGCTTCCCTCTCCCCGGCCCTTGCCCGCCCCTTCCCTTCGGGCTCCGGTTGCTCCTCCATTCGTCGGCACGTCCTCACCCTCCCGCCATACTCTCTCACCAGGTACGAGGCCGCTGCCAGCACCCATGTAGTTCAAATTTTGGTTTGTTGTTGCATGTACATGTAGTTTAAATTTAAATTACGGTCAATAAATGGCTAGAAACTCACTTAATGTCTTAAAAAGGCCAAATAAACCCTGAAAATTTTAAATTTTAACATAACATTTGTATTCTTGAATCGTAACAGTAAAAAAATATTGCATACAATTCAAATACTATTTGTTGTATCCAATATTAGTCATCAATACAAAAATTCAAGTACATCACACACAATTTCTTATAGGAATCGTTTGCGATGAAAATTCATGGGTCTATTTATGTTTACGCCAGAAGTCTCGTCGGCTTGGTCTAGCTCAAGTGTCGCTCACCCTCAATCCCCATTCCCCAACCCCTTTTTTTCGTAAATTGTTGTATGGTTGCTGCCTCTGCCCCGAGCATTTCCGCATCTGCCGACAGGGCAGCTGCAGCAGCCGAGACGGCTGCAGCATGTAGCTTTTGCGTCGGCGGCCGCAAAAGCCGAGAACACTCGAGTAGCCGTCCAGGGGCTTCCACGAACTGAAAAAGAAGAAAAGGAAGAAAAAGAAAGTAATCCTAGTTGGTTAGTGCGATTCTTGCTGAACGAAGAGGTCAGTTCGATTCACCTCGATCTCCTTCGTGGCTTCGTTTTAATGTGTTTAAGGAGTTGTACCTCCGATCTTCTATTCTAAACCAATACCGTAACGACGACAGCAGCGTCATCCATGCTTGATCGACCCGACGGTCCGTGCTTGACCAGCGCTATTTTTTTCCCCGGCCCTCACTGCACGCAAGCCACGAAATCATCTAGCGATTGCTGTGCTGGTGACACTTGGCCACTGATGACTGATCAACCGAATGCCATCTTTCACCTTTGAACAGGTCTCCTTGGTCCGCCTCCTCTGCTAGTTGGTCTAGTTGGTCTCCCCACGCCTCGGCGCCTCGATCGATCCACGCAGAAGTGTCACTCAGAACTCTAAACAGACGAACGGCGCCACCGCCTCCTCCTCACTCTCTCCATGGTTGGTTGCGCAAACATGGGCAACGTCCTGCCGCTGCCAGGCGCCTGCAGGGAAACCAGGGTGGTGGACGCCACAGTCGCCAGTGCCAGGAGGGTGAAGAGGAAGGAGCGGCCGGCGGCGGCCAAGGACGTCGTCGAGGAGAAGGAGGTGGCGTGGCCGGAGTGCCGCGTGGAGGACGGCGGGGCGCGGTTGAAGGCGCTGATGACGAGGAAGGAAGCGGCGGAGTTCATGGCGAGGCTGGAAGAGCAGGCCGACGCGAGGAGTAAATCCAGGACGGCGGAGATCCTCGCCGGCGGCGACATCATGAGCCCGTGCGGGGTTGCGTGGAGGTCTCATCTCGCGACCATACCGGAGGCCTACTAGCTTCCGCTATTCCTGGCCGAGCCGGCCGCCTCTCCACGTCGGACGTTTTGTACGTAGTGACGCAGCTGTACATTTTCGGAATACTAGAACCAAATGTATGCTCGTAACTTTCAGATCGATCATGTACGTGGTTGTCCCATCTGTTTTCTGTATGACTGGCCAAGCACCTTTTTTTTTAGGAAATTGACAGTGAAAGCATAATTTTGTTTTCCACGGTTGCTAGTGGCCAGTTGCCTGAAATTAGAACCCGGGTTGGTCGATTTTGGCCAAGAAGAGGGCGAGGTAGTAATAAGTCAGCTGTAGTGTCTCCGTCAAGGGCCTAACCATGGTGTCGCCGGTGGAGACGAGAAAGAGGGTTGACGAGTTTAGATGCAGGGGGTGGATACCGGTGCGGGAGAGATGGGGAGGAGGGATGTGTAGAGGAATGGTCGGGATGGCGGCGGCGGCTTGAGTAGGCGGGCGTGAATGCACAACATCTCCCACGAGTTACAATGGATAACAGTTCCACAGGTGGGAAAGGAAGCATTACCAATGCAAGGAAGACCGACTTATCCAAATTACAAATTCAGTCAGTTTACATATAGCTATTGTAAAAATGCTTATGCAGATGATTATAAATAGCCAGCCCCTTTGGTTCTCGTTCGCACCTCCCAACTCCCAACTGGAGTGTTGCTTTTCCAGCAAAAAAAAAAAGTGTACTGTTACCCCATTGTATCAGTACACGCTGCGTCGCGAATCAACCTGTGGTTGAGTTGGTTAGGTGGACAGTGGTATCCCCAGCCCACCAGGGTTTAAATCCTGGTGCTCGCACTATTCCTGAATTTATTTCAGGATTTCCGGCGATGCGCTTTCAGTGGGAGGAGACGTTCCCGTCGACGACGAGGCGCCTACGGTGACTTCGTAAATCTCAAGATGATATGCCGGCTCAGTCTCCCGAAGATGCTCATAGGGGTAGGATGTGCGTGTGTGCGTTCATAGGGATGAGTGTATGCGCGTGTATATGAGCGCTTGTGTCTGTACTGATGCTAAAAAAAAATACACGCTGCGTGGGTCGAAAATGCAGGCATTTTTACTACGTCAGTTTCGTGTCACGACGACGTACGTGTACACATAGGACGCTCTCGGCGCTGCCACGATGGGTGGACTTCGGAGACCAAGATCGTAACATATGCCACCTTGAGTTGGACCTTTCCTGGCTATATATTCTTGGTCGTCGTCGTCATTTGCCACTGCAACGGTCAAACAAATCACCGTGTTGCCGATCAGTTCAGACTTCCAAGGCAGCTTAGCTAGCTAGACGCGCATAAACATATCTCCACCTATGACGTGACAGGTTCATACTTGTGATGGCCTATATATATATATGGAACCCAGGGGTCGGTAGGGGCGATTACGGGGCTCCCCTTTGCCGCCCGAAGCCTTCCACTGGGGACTCTGGTGTCGCTGTGGCGACGCAACCGCGCGTGAAGGACCTCGCCATATGGGATCAGATGAGGAGGCTGGCGCCAGAGGCTGGACACGCTGAGAAGCAGGCCGGCATGAACCAGCACGCTGAGGACCCGGAAGAGTTCAGGGAAGGCGAGGACACGGAGGAAGAGGCGGATCTTGTGGAGGTTGATCTTGAGGAAGAGGGGGTGCTCCAGCAACCGGCTCATCCATGGACGGTGATCATGCTGGTCTACTCCCTGGATCGACCAACACCCAGAGCTTTTTTTGACAATGTTGTTGATGGCTGGAGGTTGAAGGAGAACTTTGACTATTCATACTAGGGAGATAACAGGTACCTCGTCCACTTTGGATGTGAAGCCGATATGACAAGCATTCTACGGGGAGGACCGTGGCAATATAAACACGATCCACATCCACTCATCATTGAAGCCTATGATGGGATGAGGAAAGTCTCTGACTACGTTCTTGACCGTATCAGAATCTGGGTGCGGATCCTGGATGTGCCAACCAACTGGAGAACCGAGAAAATTGTGAAAGCTCTGTGTGCGAACTTGGGCACGTTTTTACAAGCTGAACTTGATGAGAACAGGGGTAATTATGTGCGCGTTAGGGTGGCAATGCCAGTGTATAAGCCGCTAGAGACGTCGGTGGCGATGAACGCTCGAGTTAAAGAGCAGCGTACCAAGGTTGAATTTGAAATTCAGTATGAGAAACTACCTGACTTCTGCTACACCTGTGGTTACCTTGGCCATGTGGAGAAGTCATGCGGCAGGAAGGTTAAAGGGGGTGCACCAACGGGGAAGTTCAGTGGCAAACTCCGATGCTCTCCGCCTCGTCCCTTCACAAGGCAAGCTGGCACAGTCTGGGCGAAGTCCAATCCAACAGCTTACCGCGGCCTAGATTTCTCGGCAGGAAGTAGCACCTCTTCTGGACGGGGACGAGGGGGCCGTGGGGCTCACCGAGAGGCAGACCAGGCGCGCTCATACAAGACGTGGGAAGAACACAAGAGTGGCAACCCGGCCATTGATCAGATGCTAGCAGAACAAATGCAAAATTTGTCGAGAAGTGACAAGTTTGAACCGGGTGTGCAGAAATCTGCAGATGAGATTAGTGGGGGCGTCCACACGCACATTCAGAACATGCACTCTCAGCCCACAAGCTCTGACATCATACCAGCACTACGTGACCTGTCAAACGAGGTACGTATGGCTAATGCAGAGCTCTCCAATGCTACAACACTAGGGAAGCGGAATGCGGGAGAGGAGGTGTCATCTGCGGCTGGTGAGGAACAAGGAGACAAAACCATGGTGCTCTATACTAAAACCGACTGCTATGGCAGATCATGTCTTTTCAGGTACGCCGAAGAAGCGGAGAACTTCAGAGACGCTGGAGGGGCAGCAGTATCAAGTGCATGGTGAAGTACGTGACCAGGACAGGATGGAGGTGTCCAACCCATTGGAGGCAGTCGGCCCAGGGGTTGCCGACGAACTGACGAGGCCGAAGAAGCCTCGTCAGGAGCAATGAATATCCTAAGTTGGAACTGCCGGGGGGTGGGAACCCTCTGACAGTTCGTGATCTTGTGAGTCTTGTACAGCCTCATTCCCCTAGCATTGTTTTTCTTTGTGAAACTAGACAGTCGAATAATAAAATAAAGAGGTACAGCTCTCGGTTAGGCTTAAGTGGTTTTGATGCGTCAGATAGTGATGGTCTTAGTGGTGGTTTGGCTTTGTATTGGCATGAGTCTCTGAGTCTTGATGTAAAAACTATTAATAAAAGATATATTGATGCGTACGTGACGACGGCGCCGGGGAGCCACCTTGGCGGCTCACCTGCGTCTACGGCGAACCGCGAACGGAGGACCGACATCGCGTGTGGTCCATCCTCCGTGATCTTCACCGCCAATCTGAACTGCCGTGGGTGGTGGTTGGGGACTTCAATGAGGCTATGTGGAGCTTCGAACACTTCTCTGAATCACCGCGGTCGACAGGTCAGATGATTGACTTTCATGATGCTCTAGAAGTTTGTGGATTGGGTGATCTTGGTTTTGCAGGGCTGCCCTACACATATGATAATAAACGTGCTGGATGTGCAAACGTCAAGGTCCGCCTTGACCGGGCGGTTGCAACCAATGCTTGGCGGGATTTGTTTGAATATGCTAAGGTGGACCACCTCGTGGCACCGAGCTCGGATCACCTCCCTATCCTGATCCGGTGCTCGCGAGAGGAACCGATGCAAGCTGCTGGCAGGAGGTTTCGGCAATATGAAGTCATCTGGGAAAGGGAGCCATCGCTCCCGGAGGTAATTATGAAAACTTGGACAGACCTGGGTTCTATGCTTAATCTTGGTGATATTTCCTCTGGTTTGGGTAATTTGATGAAGAAGCTGCAGGATTGGAGCCGGAGGAAATTCGGTAATGTCATTAAGGAGATTAACAAGTCTCGATCACGACTCGAGGAGCTTCTGTCCATGAATGCCGATAGGAAGGAAATACGGGAGGCGACAGATAGCCTCAACGAGCTCCTGTACCGCGAAGAGATGATGTGGATGCAACGATCACGGGTGGCGTGGTTGAAGGAAGGGGACCGCAATACCAAATTCTTTCACAGGAAGGCAAAATGGCGTGCTAGAAAAAACCGCATAAAGAAGCTACTTGATGCTTCAGGAACCGCCCAGAGTGATCATGAAACTATGGTGGCTATGGTCTCAGATTATTTCTCTGCGCTGTTTATTGCGGACGAAACCATTTGTCCGGACCCGGTTATTGATTTAATTAACACTCGTCTTACTGACCGCATGAATGCTGGGTTGTGCGCAGATTTTTCTGACAAGGAGATTGTTGATGCCTTGTTCCAGATTGGCCCCTTGAAGGCATCGGGACCGGATGGATTTCCCGCTCGTTTCTTTCAAAGGAACTAGGAGGTGATGAGGGAGCAAGTCATTGCTGGCGTGAAGGAGTTCTTTCGAACGGGCATTATGCCGGAAGGGGTGAATGACACGGCCATAGTACTTATTCCCAAGGTGGACAGGCCGGAACGAGTGTCTGAGTTCCGGCCCATCAGCTTGTGTAATGTCATCTACAAGGTGGTGGCTAAATGTCTGGTAAAGCGCCTCCGCCCTATTCTTGATGAGATTATTTCGCCAGAGCAGAGTGCCTTCGTACCTGGACGCCTCACAACAAACAACGCTTTAATTGCTTTCGAGTGCTTTCACTACATACAGCAAGAGAAGGATCCTGAAAAAAGTTTTTGCGCTTATAAATTGGATTTGTCTAAAGCATATGACAGGGTGGACTGGATCTTCTTGGAGCGAATGATGCAAAAGATGGGTTTCGCTCACCGATGGGTGAACTGGATTATGTCATGCGTCACCTCGGTGAGATACACTGTAAAATTCAATGATACCCTCTTGGATTCGTTTGCACCGTCTCGTGGGCTACGGCAAGGTGATCCTCTATCCCCGTTCCTATTTTTATTGGTGGCTGATGGTCTTTCTGCTTGTTGAAGAAAGGGGAAGAAAATGGAGACTTTACCCCGCTAAAGGTGTGTCGTAGAGCTCCTGGCGTGTCCCATCTACTTTTTGCAAATGATATTCTACTATTTTTCAAAACTGAAGAGGAGCAAGCAAGGAATGTGAAGCAGGTTCTGCATGCTTATGAGAGGGCCACGGGCCAGAGTATTAATCCGGCTAAATGTAGCGCCCTGTTTGGTGATGCGTGTCCAAGTGAAGAGCAGCAGAAAGTCCGTGCAGTTCTTCATATTGGGACATATCTGTTTGAGGACAAATACTTGGGGTTACCTACACCAGAGGGCCGCATGTCTCGTGGAAAGTTTCAAAACTTGCAGTCCAGATTGTTGAAGAGAATCATAGCATGGGGTGATACGTTATCCTTGGCTGGAAAGGAGACGATGATCAAAGCCATTGCGCAGGCTATACCAATGCATGTAATGGGGGTGTTTAAGCTACCAATGTCTGTATGTGATGACCTCAACCGTATGGTCCGGAACTTCTGGTGGGGGCATTGGAAGGGAAGAGGAAGACACATTGGCTGGCATGGCCAAAGATCTTGGCGCACAAAGCTCAGGGCGGGCTGGGCTTCCGTGATTTCCGCGCTTTCAACCAGGCCCTCCTTGCCCGGCAGGAGTGGCGATTACTAATTAATCCTAACAGCTTATGTGCGCAGGTCCTCAAGGCGAGGTATTACCCCGAAGGCCGCCTCGAGGATACAGTCTTCTCCGGCAACGCCTCCCCTATGTGGCAGGCCATTCAATATGGCCTTGAGCTTCTCAAGAAGGGCCTCGTCTGGCGTGTAGGGAAGGGCCGTAACATTAGGATTTGGCGAGATCGGTGGATTCCCGCGAGCCTTCACGCCAACTTATTACCCAACAGGGTACCTGCCGACTACGACGAGTGGCCGAGATCTTGCACGAGGACGGTACATGGCGCCTTGACCTGCTCCATCGCTACTTCCACCCGGCAGACGTGGAGGTGATCACCAGCATACGAACCTCGCCCCGCGTTACCGACGACATCATCGCATGGGCTCCGGAGAAGAACGGTATCTTCACCGTTCGCTCCGCTTACCGGTTCGCCATGGACGAGCGCGAACGTCCACTGGCCACCGCCACGAGCAGGGCACCGGATGGTCATCGCGCCATCTGGAAGATCATATGGGGGTGCCCTGCTCCCCCTAAGGTACGCGTGTTTGCTTGGTTTGGTCAAGGGGAAGATGACGGTCTCCTTGCCACCGCTTGGCACTCGTCCCCCTAAGGTGACTAAGGAGGAGAGATCATGGACCGTGCCACCATTGGGCTGCACTAAGCTGAACACCAACGGTAGCTTTGTTGCAGCGAAGGGAGCGGCAGGAGGAGGGATGATTCTGCACGATAATCGTGGAGAAATCATCTATACTGCATGTAGAGAGTTGTGCACATGCGATAATGCCCTGGGAGCGGAGCTTGCGGCTTGTAAGAAGGGCCTCGAGTTGGCTCTGCAGAGGACCGGTTTGCCTATCACGGTCGAGCTGGATTGCGCGGAGGCTATGGCGATGATCACAGCAAAGGTGGAGGATCGTTCGGTGCACCGCACCCTCATTCAAGAGATTAGAGATATCGCAGCTGCGGCTGGAAGGGAGATCTCTTTTACTCTTTGTAATTGTTGAGAAAATAAATGTAGTCATGAACTTGCCTCTTACGGGCGAAGGACCCCCCGGACCGCAGTGTGGTTCCACTCGGGGATTGAGTCTGTTGTACATCTGGCCTCCGCTGAGAGGCCACCTTGAGTAATGAGAAATCCCTTTTCACCCGCAAAAGAAAAACTAGTGCCGATGAAACGCCGACAAATCGGCAACTTAATGACCAGTTCAAATCCATGTATTGTAGTTATACATGATGACACGAATTCCTTTAATTTGTTAATGTTGCCAAAGAAGTTTAGACTACTCATAGTGGGAAGTATCATGGAAAATACACAGGAGCTTTCGGGTGCTCCGCACCCCTATACGAAAAATATTCGTAAAAAAATCTCTGAAAATCAAAAAAATCCAAGATTTCGGGATGTCAAGCCTCACTGGTGGAAAAAAGGCCTTTGGTCGCGGTTCGCAACTGCCATTAGTCGCGGTTGCGCAACCGCGACCAAATAAGCGCGACTAAAGCCCCCCACCTTTAGTCGCGGCTGCTTAAGAACCGCGACTAACGGCCCGTCCACGTGGGCGCCAGGCGGCCGTCGGGGCGGAGGACCTTTAGTCGCGGTTCTTCTGGCCAACCGCGACTAAAGGCCGCCACATGTTTAGGGTTTTAGCCCCCCCTAAACCTGTTTTCTGTTTAATTTGTATTGTTTTATTTCTTTTGTGCTTTATTTTAATTTTGAAGGAGTTTCATATATTCTACGGTACTACATACATGCATATGAATGTACAATTTCAAATAAATTTGAAATTAGAACCAAAAAGAATTCAAGAGGAATATACAATATATATTCAATATCATCGGATGACCATATACAATTTTGAACAAGTTTCCATACATGATTTAATGCATATAAAGTTCTACGTCCTCGTAATAGTGTTCTCCTTTAGGATGGAGGACTTCCCTGCTGAATATATATTTACCGTTTTTGTTAATTATCAAATTTTACCTTTTTTTGTTAATTAACTAGTTAAAAAATTCTCTCTCTCTCTCTCTCTCTCTCT
>NC_041380.1:566954696-566978502 GCF_002162155.2 Triticum dicoccoides
GAGGGCGCGGGCGACGGCGGGCGGCGTCGAGGGCGAGGTCGACGGCGGGCGGCGTCGAGGGCGAGGGCGGCAGGCCTTCGGCGCGGCAGAGAACGAGCGGAGAAATGGAGCCGACGGGTCGGGCGGTTGTATTTATAGCCCCCCCTTTAGTCGCGGTTGGGGAGGCGACCCGCGACTAAAGGGTAACCTTTAGTCGCGGTTGGGGAGGCGACCCGCGACTAAAGGACTTTTTTTGGCGGGTTTTTCGTTCCCGCGCGCAACCACCTTTAGTCGCGGTTGGGCAGGCCAACCGCGACTAAAGGTATTTTCCAAATACTTTTTCTTTTTCAAAATCTTAAAAATACAAATAATATATCAAAAAATTCAGAAAAATAAAACTAATTCAATTCAAAATTCTAAAAATACAAATAATATATCAAAAAATTAAGAAAAATAAAACTAATTCAATTCAATATGTTAAAAATACAAATAATATATCAAAAAATTAAGAAAAATAAGACTAATTCAATTCAATATGTTAAAAATACAAATAATATATCAAAAAATTCAGAAAAAAAACTAATTCAATTCAAAATGTTAAAAATACAAATAATATATCAAAAAATTCAGAAAAAAAAACTAATTCAATTCAAAATGTTAAAAATACAAATAATATATCAAAAAATTCAGAAAAATAAAACTAATTCAATTCAAAATTCTAAAAATACAAATAATATATCAAAAAATTCAGAAAAATAAAACTAATTCAATTCAAAATTCTAAAAATACAAATAATATATCAAAAAATTAAGAAAAATAAAACTAATTCAATTCAAAATGTTAAAAATACAAATAATATATCAAAAAATTCAGAAAAATAAAACTAATTCAATTCAAAATGTTAAAAATACAAATAATATATCAAAAAATTCAGAAAAATAAAACTAATTCAATTCAAAATAATATGCATAAGAGGAACCAAAAGCAAACCTACACCCACTTGTGAAGAGAATGGCTCCAAATGGCTAAGTGTTGGCTGCTGGATGGGTATATATAGGGGAGGGGCTTTAGTTGCGGTTGGCCTGGCAAACCGTGACTAAAGGTGCCCGAAGGCCTTTAGTCGCGGTTGTCCTGGCCAACCGCGACTAAAGACCCTCACGTGCGCCAGCTGGCCACCGAGCGCCCTGGGCCCAGGCCTTTGGTCGCGGTTCACCTCCAGAACCGCGACTAAAGGTCCCATTAGTCGCGGTTCCTACAGCTTCGCGACTTATGGGGCTGGACGGAAGCCTGTTTTTCCACCAGTGCCTGGTTTCCCAATCTACTTTCGTGTGAAATTTCGTGAAAAAATATCAAAAAACGTATCCGTGGCAAAGGAATTACTGGCTGGAAAAAAATGTACCCAAACAGTGTTTTGCTATACATAGGAATTTTTTGTCTTTTTTGCCGCGAATACGTTTCCTGGTATTTTTTTTCACCAAATTTTGGACGGAAGTACATCGGGAACCTACGTTTGATATCCCAAAATCCTAGATATTTTTTCAAATTTCTTGGTATTTTTTTCCTGGTATTGTACGTATAGGGGTGCGGAGCACCCAAGAGCTCTAAATCCTCGTCCGAAGTATCATATAGTACTATCATGCATATAATACTATCTTCATAGTGCATACTATTATCATAGAATAATATCATAAATAATCTTATTTATTGTCATGCATGACACACAATAACATAACATTTATTATGATACTGTATACTGTATTACTCTAACCCTCACTTGTTTCTTTACTTGTCTGCCACGTCAACGTGTTTGTTAGTCCCGAGTGTATGATATCGACTAAAATATCATCACTATGCCTTAGATGTAGCATCATTAACGATACATGGATGTGTACTACTAGTCACTAGTCAGTCCACACGTATCGCCGACGCTACATGACTTGAGAGACGAAGCGACACAATTACAGCGTCTGTTTGCATGGAAATTCCTTGTCTGAATTGTTTGTATCTGCGAGCATATGCTCATTCACACCAACGATTTCCCCGAGTGGTACATATTTTTCTATTATCAGAGTTTAGAACTGCAGGAATTTGATGGCAATGATCTGCTTGATTGTTTACACGGTTAAATCTTTGCACATATCATGGCCCGCCTTGATCTTTACATTTAGTAGACGTGGTCAGATCAATATGTCAAAGAAAACCAAACGTCCCATTTGAGAGGATACTTGACACTTGCGAGTCTAGTTTGCAAACCTGCACTTGGTAGAGCTTCACGTCACGCACGGTCTAGTAAAGAAAGAGTTCCACACCAACCTAAGAATGAAATTTCTTAGGAAATAAGAGTACTTACAAAGTGATATCTTCTTCTCTTGCCCTTTTTTCAGCAAAAAGGAGTGTTTATTCTTGATTTCACGAATGAAACCGTTAAACATTAAAAGGGTCCAGGCACATAGATTATTGTGAACAAAAAAGAAATAATTTTGTTACCGACAACGATCATATCGAGCAATGTAAGAACAAAAATACTGACTATATCAACGCTAAAACGGGCTACGTGAGCACCAATAGGATCATATTATGCCTTCCTTCGAATGAGACCCCGGTGGAGTCCAGATAAAGTCTTACTCCCATACCTTCCTTTGAATGAGACCCCAGCGATGTCCAGAAAAAGTCTTACTCCCATGGCTTCCTTTGAATGAGACCCCGGCAGAGTCCAGAAAAAGTCTTACTTGGAAGGTAGGCTAGAGTAATTGACGGTGCCAAAGTCACACAATGTCCGAAACAAGTGACATCTGTCTTCGAGATCATTGTAAAAGTTTGGGTTTTCTGGTGAGAAGTTCACTAAGCAATACATGTTTTCCAATCTAGATTATACCCTCCGAGTTTACTGTGGCAAGATTCCAAGCCAACAAATAATTTGCTTAGTTACAAGGTTAAATCTTTGTGCGAGCTAGGATCACAAGCCCACTATGGTTTTTTGTTCCATGTGCATTTACACTTACATTATTCGAGGAATCACATAATGATTGTATGCCAATGAGTAATTTTCCTAATTACAAGGTTAAATCTGCCTAGATATTTTTTTACAGGAAAACAAACACCCCATTCAAGATTGGGAATTAAGCTTGCACACTTAGTTGACACTTGGCAAAGCTCCACATCAGACATGACTCAAAAAGAAAGAAATCCAACATAAAACCTTAGCATTATAATGTATATATCCGAGGTAAAATCTCACAATGGATATTTTCTTAGACTACCCACGATAGGTTTAACATAGGTAGTAACATCACACATATCTAGGCAAATTAGATGATGTGGCAAAGTAATTAATGAAGAAACAGAGGCATGTGATCACATAGCTAGTTACTCATAGTAGAGCAAGTATAATAGGGTGACATAAGCAGGCTATAAGGAATAGAATAATATATCTTTGCTTAGTTGAAGGAGAGAGAAGAGAAGCGGCTCTTGGTTAGTAGCCAGCTGCAACACGAGACACAAGACGCTTTTGTGAGGAGGTAAGGTGGGTCAACTATTGATAAACTAGTACGTATTTAAAACTTACTATTGTACATGTCGGCTAAGAGGTTGGTTGTAGATGACATGGCAACTTCTTATAGCCGACCGTTGGCTGTATCATTAACCATGCTCGTATGAGTAACATCACACATACCAAGACAAGATGAGCCTACAACCTAGTAAATAAAATGTTGTATGACACCACATATGTCACTCTCCACTATAGAGGTAGTAACATAGACTAATAACATATGTATGTTACTAGTCTAAGTTAATCCCCGTTGTGGCTAGTTTTACCACGGTCTCCTTCTCCAGCTCTTTTTCTGATAAAAGTGCACATCCTCAATTTCGCTAATGATATCAATAAATATACGAGAGCGCCACATCAATTATGAACAAGAGAGAAATGTATATCCTTCTTACAACTCCTTGGTAGAGTAATGTAAGAAAATGTGTGCTATATGAACACCACAACGGGGCTAAGCACGCACCAATAGATCATATATATTCAACAGTATCCAAAACTTAAGCGACACTTGTCATTAAGATCATTAATTGTAGAAACGCATCCCAAACCACATATCTCCTAGCAAAGTTGTAGACACAAGCGGGACTAATGAGCATATGTTCGCATTTAGGAGAATAAGGAAAGCTTGTTTGTGCCCAATGGGCTAATGTAGCCCTACCTACATAATCCTAAAGGTTATCGCGATTTCTATTGTCTTCTCTCTTCACACTCCTCTCCTTACAATGCTTCTCTTCTCCCTACTACAAACTCTCCTACTTGGAGATCCAATGATGACAATCAGTTAACATTGCAAATATTTAACCCCGGATAATAAGTTGTAGAGAATTCTTAGGCATGAGTCATGGCTAGACAAGGTTGTAAGCAATATGCCAATGCAAATACATTGGAGATTTTATGTCGGGTTCCTTTTTTTTCGTGACCTATGTTTCGGGGTCCACTATCATCTCACAATTGATATGACCACACCGAACAATCGAATGTCTTCTCATCGACGTTGGAGGCACTGGCCTACCGTGAAGTTTTGGCTCTCACTCTTGATTTATTGCTAGACCGAATCGTTATTGCATGTAATTGCAAAGCAGTTGTTTCTCAGATAAAAAAAAGTACATAAGGAAGGTACAATGCTATCATCAAGGAGATTTGTGCTCGAGCGATAGATTTCACTAGCTGCGAGTTTTTTCTGAAGGGCGTACTATGAACTGTGGTGCTCCCAAATTAGCTAAGTTTTCTTCTTCTTTAGCTCTGGGTCACCAATTGTGGAAGGGATCTCCCCATGACCCGTTTGTCATTTCTGTAAACCGTACTCCTTGCTATCAATAAAGTGTGGATTACCGTTTGTCGCACGTGTGTCACTTATCATGACCCTGATAAGTGACACATGTATAGCACGAAGCAATTCCGAGTTGATGTTTTTTATGCTAATTTTAGTTGCCCAGTATGAGAACTTAGTTGTGAAGTATGGCCGTTTTCTGTTTGGATGTCAACTTTTAGGGGTTTTGGGTTTTTTTTCGGATGGCAATTTTAGTTGTAAAAACATCAAAGCGATGTTAGTCCGTGCCACATGTGTGGCACTTATCATTTAAGAAGGAAAAAAGGAATGCCCTCTCATCTTTGAACGAGTCTCCTTGGTCCGCCTCCGTGTCTCATCTGCTCTGTCAGCTCGTCTCCCCCACCTCGGCGCCTCGATCGCTATATGTACAACACAGCCGGAAGTGTCGCTCAGAAACCAAAACACACAAACGCCCGCGATCACCTCCTCCTCACTCTCTCTAGCACACGAGCTTGGTTGCGCAAACATGGGCAACGTCCTGCCGCATCCACGCATGTGCAGGGAAACCAGGGTGGTGGACGCCACCGTTGCCGGAGCCAAGATGATGAAGAGGAAGGAGCGGCCAGCGGCGGCCAAGGACGTCGTCGAGGAGGAGGTGGAGTGCCGCGTGGAGAACGGCGGGGTGAGGTTGAAGGTGCTGATGACCAGGAAGGAGGCGGCGGCGTTCATGGCGAGGCTGGAGGAGCAGGCCGCGGCGGAGAGTAAATCCAGGACGGGGGAGATCCTCGCCGGCGGCGTGATGAGCCCGTGCGAAGCTGCGTGGAGGCCCCATCTCGCAACCATACCGGAGACATACTAGCTTAGCTATCTCCGGCCTCTTCCCGCATGCATGGTTTGACCAAGATGGGCGTTTTTTTGTACCTAGTGACGTAGTAGCTCGTAGCTGTACAATTTCGGGATACTAGCACTAGATATTCAGATGCTCGTAACTTTCAGATCATGTACGTGGTTGTTCCTCCTGTTTTCTGTATGACTGGCCAAGCACCTTTTTTTAGGAAATTGACAGTGAAGCATAAATTTGTTTTTCGCGGTGGCCAGTTGACTGAAATTATAATCAGGGTTGGTCGGTTTTGTTGAAGAAGAGGGCGATGTAGTGAGTCAGCTGTGGCGTCTCTGTCGAGGGCGAGGCAGGATCGAGTCAGAGATAGGGACGATGTGCCTAACCATGGTGTCGCCGGTGGAGACGAGAAACAGGATTGACGAGTGCGGATGCAGTGGGTGGTTGCACCAGAGAGATGGGGATGTGTAGAGGAATGGTCGGGGTGGCGGCAGCGGCTTGGGTGGGGCGGGTGCGAATGAGCGACATGGTTCACGAGTAACAGTCCACAATGATTCGACGGGTGGCGGAAGACAGGTCTATGGTGCACTACCAATGATGGGAGAGGCTACACATCACTCGATTGAATTTTCCAGTTAGGGCCAGTCGATTTGTGGGCCGTTGGATGAAGATCGTGTGGCACATAGAGCTTCTTCTTCATTGTCTCCCAAACCACCACCTGTGGCCGGTGGTGCTCCCGCGATCGCCTTGTGGCCCCGCCTCCCTGGAACCATCCCCCGCCGCCGGTCTAGCCGTCGCCCCGGCCATCCCTCTAGCCTCGCCGGCGATTGGATTTTTTTCTTCGACGAAGTGCGCCACCACCCCACCACCGCCGTCCACCACCCTGAACTCTAAGATGGATAATGGGGTGATGACGGCGAGCCCCTTCCTTATCTCCAGCGAGGCTCTTCCTTATATCCGGCGATGCCCTTCCTCCTCCTTCCTTCGTTGAAAAACCGACTGACCCCGAATTCGAAAATCAGTCGACTGATGCGTAGCTAAACTGGCCAATGATAGGAAGACGCCGGAAAATCGACTGTTCCTTCTTTCATAAATCAACTTATCCAAATTATAAATTCAGTATACGGATGATTATAAATAGCCAGCCCCCTGTATTCTTTCGTATGCACCTCCCAAGCGGACTGTTACTTTTCAGGCAAAAAAGAAAGAAAGAAAGTGGACTGTTACTCCGTGCTAGCTGCGTCGGTGGAAAACGCAGGCACTCTTACTATGTCAGTTTTTTGTGCCACGACGAAGTACCGCGTAGGTGTACAACAAGGATTCCGGAGACCGAGACCGTGACATATGCCGGCAACTTGAGTCGACCTTTCCTGGCTACATATCCTTGGTCGTCGTCTTCTTCTGTCACCGCAACTCTCAAACCAGCCCGGTGACAATTCAAAAAGAGAAAAAAATCGTCATGTTGCCGACCCGTTCCAAGCTAGACGCGCACAAGCAAAATGTTCTCCATCCATGACATGACAGGTTCAGACTTGTGATGGCCTACATATGGCCACTTAACTATAATGAAACGCGGACGAAGCGGTAACTTAAGGACCAGTTCAGATCCATGTAATTCGCTATACATGATGACATGAATGCCTATGTATTGTTGTCGGAGAAGCCTAGATGTAGCATCATTGGGCCTTGTATAATGCAACACGCTTAAGAAGCCATGATGACTAATCTCTCTTTAAGCATCGATGTTTATTTATAGAGTAGACGTTTAATTAGGCGTCTCTTTTTTAAAAATAGACACTGCTTCAGGAAAATCCGGTTTACTTTTCAAAGCACCTTCCTAAGCATCTACGAGTAGCATTGTACAGCACCTTAACGATGCAGTCGATGTACTACTAGTCACTTGTCAGTCCACACGCATCACCGACGTTACATGACTTCAGAGACGAAGCGACACAATTACAACGTCTGTTTGCATGGAAATTCCTTGCCTGATTCGTTTGTATCTGCGAGCATATTTCCATCCACACCAACGATTTCTATGAGTGGTACATATTTTTATACTATCATAATTTAGGTCTGGAGGAATTCCATGACAATGATTTGCTTGATTAATTACACGGTTAAATCTTTGCACGTATCATAGTCCGCCTTGATGTTTACATGCAAGACGTGGTCAGATTATTATGTCTAGGAAAACCAAACGTCCTATTCGAGGAGACTTGACACTTGGGAGTCTAGTGTCTAGTTTGCAAGCCGACACTTTGGTAGAGTTCTTTTTTTTTTTGCAGGAATTGGTAGAGTTCCACGTCATGCATGGCCTTGCAAAGAAAGAGCTCCACACCAACCTAATAATGAAATTTCTTAGGAAATACACTCTCCGTTTCAAAATGTTTCGAAATGTAAGACACTTTTGCAGTTCAGTTCAAGTGTTTATCCCTAAACCACTTTTTTAGCAAGAAAGAATGGTTATCCTTTATTTCAGCAATGAAATCGTTAAACGTTAGAGTCTAGACACATAGATTATGAACAAAAGGAAATAAATTAATGTTTGACAGCTAGCATACCGAATAATGTAAGAAAGAAAACAGACTATATCGTCACTAAAATGGGCTAATCAGTGAGCGCCAGTAGGATCATACCATGCCTTGCTTGCGAACCAACCTAGGGTTGGTTGGTTTGAGGGACAGTGGTATGCTCAACCCACTAGGGTTCAAGTCCTGGTGCTCGCATTATTCTTAGATTTATTTCAAGATTTTCGGCGATGCGCTTTCATGCCTTGCTTCGCATGAGACGCATGCGGAGTCCAGAAAAAGTATTACTCCCATGCCTTCCTTTGAATGAGACCTCGAGGGAGTCCAGAAAAAGTCTTACTTGGAAGAGAGGCTAGACTAATTGACTGTGCTAGAGTCACACAATGTCCGGAACAAACACAAGCGACATCGGTCTTCGAGATCATTGTAAAATATTTGGTTTCTCACCAGAAAAATCACTAAGCAATACATGGGACTATATGAACACCATAACGTGGCTAAGCACACAAAATAGATCATACATATTCAACAATATCCAAAAGTTAAGCGACAATTTCCATTAAGATCATTAATTGTAGAAGCGCATCCCAAACCACATATATCCTAGCAAAGTTGTAACAGAAAATGACATGTGTTTGCATCGAGGAGAATAAGCAAAGCTTGTTTGTGCCCAAAGGGCTAATGTAACCCTAGCTACATAATTCTAAAGGTTACATGATTTCCGTTGTCTTCTCACTTCACACCCTCTTCTTACAATCTTCTCTTCTCCCTACTACAAACTCTGCTACTCGGAGATCCAACGAGGACAAGCAGCTTACATTGCAAATATCTAACCCCAAATAATAAGTTGCAGAAATTCTTAGGCACGTGTCATGACTAGACAAGGTTGTAAGCAATATGCCAATGCAAATACATTAGAGATTTTATGTTGGGTTCCTTTTTTCATGACCTACGTTTCGGGATCCACTATCATGACAAAGGCAAAAACATTATGTTGGGTTAGCTGGGGGGGTTCCTAGGATGATGATACATGATAGGTTTGTTATTGATTGAGAGTCATGAAATTTGGGGTGTCAAAGAGCAAATTCAATGCAATGGGACGAGTGATGTGGTCAAGGGTTGGTGTAGGAAGAAACGGAAGATGAGATCCCTTTCCCTAGCACCTTATAAAACATACCAGGGAGAAAAAAAGTACATTTCTTTAAATGGATGGGTCAAGGCTATGTGGGTTCTTGCAGGAGCAATTTTTAGGCGCGAGTTGTTTTCTCTTTCTTTTTTTCCCGTGTTGGTTTTCATCAGGGTTTTTGTGGGGTTTACGGTTTTTGGTGTTTCTTTAGAGGTTATCTTTGGTCTTCTCATTCTCTCCTTTTTTCTTCGTTGTTTATTTCTTTTCTTTCGGTTTTGTGTGTTGGTTTTCTGCGTTCCTTAACATTTTTCTGTTTTTTCAGCATATGTCTAATTTTGTTCACACACATTGTCCATTTATCCTATAAATTAGGAACATATTTTTATACACGTTTAGCATTTTTAAAAGCATGATTAACAATTTTTATCAAAATTATGTTTTGATGCCTAATTTTTATCATACACATTCTTCGTTTTTGTATACATCTCAGTCATTTTTTATACATGTTTAACAATTTTTAAATACATTAATAGCATTTTAAAAACATTGTTTTCAATATTTTTTAATACCTGTTAAACATTTTTCAAATACACATGTAACATTCTTTTTGAATGATAAGAAAACTTTTTTAAAACTGTGAGAACACTTTTTGAATGATAAGAAATTTCTTAAAATGGATGGGTCAAGACCATGTTTGGAGAGAAAACATATGATATACCTGATTTTTTGAGACAAATATGATATACTTGATGATTATAGCCCACAGGAGACAGGCTGGCCCATTACCTCAGCTATGGCCTATGGACCAGCCTTTTATCTACAGGAAATAAAAAAGGTCAAGAAGGCCATGGATTACCACTTGGGCTTCTGTGATGGGGATCTTGGCACAAATCACTAGCCCAATGCCGCGCAATCTGGACCGTCCAATCCAGGGCCAGAAACTTTTAAAACCCCGTGCTCTAGGGTTCATTCCTCCGCGCCGCCACCTCCTCCCGCTTCCTACCACCATCTTCCCCGGCCACCGGCGGCGGCGACAATGGTGCAGGGACGCCAGGGCCAGCGCGTCAGGCTCTACGTGCGGGGCACCATCCTGGGCTACAAGAGGTGACCGGCCATCTCCCTTCTCCGTTTCTCGACCCGTGCTGTCGTTCAGAAGTTTCTCACCTGGTTTTGCGGCGGCGCAGGTCCAAGTCGAACCAGTACGAGAGCACGTCGCTGCTGCAGGTGGAGGGGGTGAACACCAAGGAGGACGTGTCGTACTACGCCGGCAAGCGCATCGCCTACGTCTACAAGGCCAAGACCAAGAGCAGCGGCACCGCCGTCCGCTGCATCTGGGGCAAGGTCACGCGCCCCCACGGCAACTCCGGCGTCGTGCGCGCGCAGTTCCGCTCCAACCTCCCCGCCACCTCCATGGTGAGTCCCCCGCTCGCTTGCGTCTTCCCACATCATCGTGATCTGTCGTGCCCTTTGCTGATGTATCTGTTGTCCGGTGATTCTTGTTCTGCAGGGCAAGAAGGTCCGCGTCTTCATGTACCCCAGCAGCACCTGAAGGTAGAATGTGTCCTGATACTAATTCTTCAGTGGCTTATGCACGTATAATGTGTGTTTGTTGTCCATTTAGATACCTACGACCATGGCCTAATTTGTTATCTCAGATTATGGAAATGATTTCATCTTAGACTGTTATACGTTTTGATTGCTGTGTGCAATGCATTCAAGGGCCCCATGCCATTTGAGGGAAGCTCTTTCAGTAGCTTCGAAATACCTGCAGGTTCTCTGCGGGGTGCTCGGAAGTTGGGGCCCTAGATAAAATGCAGTGGTCTCATAGTACGAGGATGTGCTTTGGTCGATGAGTTTCTCACGGACCAGTTTCTCGCAGCCTTGCCTCCAAAGACCCCAATACTTGTTCAATCATAACCCTTATAATCGTGGCATGGAAAGTTAGCATGTTGTGAGTGGTGAGATTTGTTTGCTGTACTATTCTGTATACATTTCTAGTATCATTTACTCCAATCTGCGTTTTTGTTTGATATCGGTAGCTCTTGGTGATGTATTAGTCTCTGGAGTATTCAACCTGTCTTTGTTTCCCTTGTGAACTTGATGGATGTACTGAACCAGATAACCCTGTTGGTTCCCCCATCAGTGTTTCCAAGGCATCAGAGTTGGTAAATATTGTGAAATCAGTTCATGCATAGTCAACCTTAGAATTCGAGGCATGAACTATTTCTGTTTTTGCATCTGATTGTTGTGCACGTTCAAGGGCCCCATGCCAATTGAGGGAAGGTCTTTTTGCTAGCTTCGAAATACCTGCAGGTTCTCTGTGGGGTGCTCGGAAGTTGGGGCCCGATATAAAGTGCAGTGGTTTCATAGTACGAGGATGTGCTTTGGTTGATGAGTTACTCGTCGACCAATTCTTCACAGCCTTGCCTCCAATGACCTCCATATTTGTTATTTCTTGTTAGTGTATCACTCGCAGTAAGATTGATTTGCTTGTTGTACCATTGTATACTTATGTTGTTTAGGTATTTGAGATGTTTTATTCCTTGCATTGGATTGCATATTGTTCCCTTAACTCTAGAATCCAGAAATAGGGATTATGAGCTAGACGGGCTTTTGGATCGTTGCCTTAATACAATGTATTTAAGATCACAGCGTGTTTTATCTTTACTTGCTACCTGTGTTTTATGTTTCAATGATATCACTATGTAGTTTCTTTTCCTGAAAGTTCCAATCCTTGTTTACAAGCATCACATGCCCAGAAATGTGAGAACTCACATGTGCTTCTCTTTCTCTTTGCAGGCTATGTTGCCTATTCTATTTAGTTGTAGCTGGCTTTGTGGATGTCTGTTATCAGTTTGATGACAGGTTTATAACCAAAGATTTTGTCGGTGATTTTGGAAGAGTTTAGTTACAGACTGTTTTCTCAACCCTTTGTTTGATGAGCTTAGTTGAGTGTCTTCTGTCCTGAATCTCGATGTCTATTACTCCTTGGGCCATGGTCTGTTGTACAAGACATGGTCAGTTTTTGGACGCACCGTTAACCGATTTTATCATCAAACTTCTCAAGTTTTCTTGTGTCACTAGGCAAGCTTGCATAGCTGCAAGCATGCAATAACTAGTTTTTCGCCCAGTTGATCCTGAAAGCAGCATATTTCTGGCCATCGTGATGAATCTAAGAAGGCCCGACTAAACAGTCACATGTAATGTAAGGTTGCACAATTAGTTTATGATATTGTTCATGTATACTTTGGTCTAGATTCGTGATTTGGTGGTACTCATCAGATGGATGATTGGTGCCACTATCCCACTGCCCCGCTCTCACTCATGAGCAGATCTATAGCTACAAGCTAACCACCATCCATATCCTTATCATAATACCCTATCCAGCAACAATGCGAGTAGATAGCTGTAAACTATGGCAAGCACAGTGTTTAGCTATAAACTAGCCTAGTGACACCAAGTAAACAATCTCATATACATGTATTTGCAGATTCAATGCCCAATAGACATAAATAATACAGATGGAGAACATCACTGCAAATGGCATTAGATATAGATGCAGGAACGTTCACTAAAAGAAATTAGAGAAATTAAGATCTTCTCCCGAGAGACATAAGTGAGCCGAAGATACCGGCAAGTACACCAACAGCGGAGAAGACAGTAACGATGATCCTCAAGTTCTTGTAAACGAAGGCGTGCAACTTGGTCTGCGTTCGCCTCTTCACCCGGTAATTCTCAATCTCTTCCATGATGCGGATATAGCTGGATCCGAGAGGTAGACCCTGAAGGCTGGTGAAGAGGTCGAGCGCCTCTTTGTTGGTGAGCCCTCCTCCTCCCTGGAGGAGACGCTTCCTTCGTAGCTCGTGCACGTCCTCCTCCCGGTCCACCAACATGGCAAAGAGGAGGAGGTATGAGCTAACAACGGACTCCTTGTCGTCGACCGCTTGGAAGTTTGGGGTGGTGCATACCTCGAAGGCCGCCATGTTGACGAGCCAGCTCGCGCGCGCATGGTCCAGGGACAATGGCGGCAGGGAGATCTCGGCGAAGAGGACCCGCTTGTTCTTGACGCCCATCTCTATGAGCTTGCTGGTCTTGTTGGCTGTCAGCGTGATGCCGATTTCCGCGAGCTCGATGGCTTGGTGTTGCCTCTCCCTACAATGTAGAATCGGAGAAGGCCGAGGAGGTGCGGCGGCTCGTAGCTATCGTCCAAGATCGGAGACCTCTTCTCGGTTAATTTGCGGTCTTGCAGGCCATCTTTCAAGTAAGTGATGAACTCTTCCAAGGGCACTGGCCTGAACTCCATGACGGTCTTGACCACCAGCCACGGGAGCTGGTTCTCGAGGAGCATGATGTCGTGGAAGATATCGCTATCGTTGCCGTCGAAGTAGCTGCGCAGCGACGGATCCATCTCGGAGCCACCACTGGTGCACGTGAGCATGTATTGCACCAGGAAGCACGCATCGTAGAACATCATGGGCAGGAAGTCATCGTCGCCGATACCTGCCACCATGTCCTTGTCGTAGAGCCCTCGGGCCTCGCCGGCGACCGAGGCCACCGCGGCGTACATCTCTTGGACGGAGCGCCCCGACTCCATGATGCAGTGGTTGGCGGCCACGTGCTTCACCTTCTCCGCGGGTTTGAGGCGGTCCTTCCCATGGTGGTAAGGCCCGACGGCCACCGTCGCCGGGGCGGTGTAGGAGCCTTTGAGACGTTTAATGCTTGCAGGGTACCTATGGATCTTCATGTCCCTCATGTCGATGTCGACCTTGAATTCATGTGTTGCTTCTGTGAATACTTGGATCGGGTCGTGGATCTCCATTTCCATCTTGTATTGTGCTTCTTCTTCTTCCTCATCATTATCTTCTTCGTCGTCTTCTTCTTGGATGGCTAAATTTGGTGCTATGGCTGCCGCATGCTGAACCTGCTGCAGCTGCCCTCCGCTAGAGCTGCTAGGAACATGTGTTTGGAAGCACATTGCAGAATCGGCAGGGTAGCCAGGAATCCACAAAGGTTCCATGGACCAGTCGGCCGGAAAGCCGCAGGGTGGCCATGCAGCAGCTGGTGGTTCCATGCTCCTCCCTGTCAAATCGGCCATGAACGTCGCAAAGCACCTGTGAAGAGATCATAGAGAAGAGTGAAAAAAATTCTATGAAGAGATTATAGAGGAAATTTAGGTAGCATCGATCAGGGTACATGCCTAGTATCAGTGCATGAATGGGAGAAACGAAAACCGATGGCCTAGCGGGAAGCAGAGAGACGGTAAAAGACAAGGACTGAAGAAGAAGAAGAAGAAGAAGAAGAAGAAGAAGACTGTCATGGGAGAGGCCTCGCCTGGGAAGAAGAGGCACAGCCTTGTCTCTCCTCTTATAGATGGAGTATTGAGTATTGACCAACCAGCCATGTCCATCTGGCTTTTGTTTTATTCACTCAAGGTTGGCCACATGCCCACATGCACATACAAACATACATATATTTCCACCTGCCACAAGTACCAATGAATTTGACCTCTCACCCGAAGAAGATCACCGCATGTACTGGGTTGCCTCTCGTCTTGTGCATCTCTTGTACTTTTTTTTTATCCCGAGCTCTTTCCGAAGTGTCAATAGATTGTAGTACTACGAGTTTCCAGTCTGAAATTACTTGTCACATAAATAGATGTATCTAGAATTAGAATAAGTCTTAATATATCCATTTCTCTGACAAGTAATTTCGGACGAAGGGAGTAGTTATTTATACACAACCACACCATTCCATGGTGTTGGGAGAAATTTCCATGCTATAGATAGGTCCCTAACAAACAAAGGGTGGTGGACTGAGATGCGATCGAAAGAAATGTCAGACGAGTTCCGTCAAGGGATCACAACAAAGTATCAGTTGTTGCATGTTAAGAGAGCCTACATGCATGTGTACTAAGCATAAGCGCGTGCTAACATTTTACAGTTGATGCCAATTAGTTTTATCCAAATTTATATTAAAATTTATCAACATCTACAATACTAATGTTATATACTATGAAAATTAACTTCATGATGCATCTAATGATATTGATTTCGTATTGTGCATGTTGATGTTTTTTTCTATAAAGTTGATCAAAGTTTATAAAGGTTGACTTTAGACAAATTTTATATGCGGATTAAAAAGAAACGGACGGGGTACTGTGGCATAAAAATACAGTGAAAATGGGCTTCATATCCACAAAGAAAATAAAAATAGAACTATAGAAAGAAAAAAAATAGAAACTAAAATTATAGAGAATCTTACTAGAGTAGATAACCCTAAAAAATTAAGGATTGCCTGTAAACTGGTTTTAGCGACTCCCATTATGAGAAGGGATAAGTATATTTCGTCCCTCAACTATTTCGAAAGTTTTTAAATGATCCCTCAATTTTAAAATCAGCAAATACTAATCCCTCAACTTTCAAAATCAGATAAGTTTAGTCTTTCGTACCGTTTAGAATGGTTTGATGCTGACGTGGACATGATTTTAACTAAAACTAGACATGTCACGTAAGTTTGACCGCCATGTCACACAGGTTTGACCGCAGTATCCACAAACTCACCGTGGCCACTATCATCGAGCCAGTGCTCCTGTAGCCTGTAGGAACTCGCGGCAACGTACGGGTGCCGGCCGGAGGGCGTTGTGCTGCAGCAGCAGCACCTCCTCGGCAGCTCGTCAGGAGGCGCCGGCTGGGCTCAGGCGTGCTCTACGAGATTATTATTTTTTGAACATCGTGCTCTACGAGATTGCATATGGGTATGTACGCACGGAAGCTGGCTTGGGTTCCACCCAGAAGACAATACACACGTACTCTCTTCGGTCCTTTTTACTCTACATATTAGAATTTTCTGAAGTCAAACTTCACAAAGTTTGACTGTTTTTATATGAAAAAACATCAACATCTATCATGCTAAAGTTATATAATATGAAACTTGAAGTCATGACACATCTAATGGTATTAATTTCAGATTATGAATGTTGACATTTTTTTCTACAAAACTGGTCAAATTTTACGAGACTTGACTTCAGTCAAATCTTATATGCGAACTAAAAAAGATCGGAGGAAGTACAATAGAGCTACTGGACCGATTAACAGGAGACTAGCTAGCTACGTACCAGATGGATTTCCGCCGGACTGGAAAACGCCTTGACTCTCAGTCTCACCCGGAGAGGAGCTCGTGCCTCCGCCGCGTACAACAGGAGCTTGAGAAACACCTCGCCATGTCCTTGAGCAACCTGGATCGACAGTGTGCACGGAGACGGGCTACCGAAGTCGAGCCTGGACGCGGGTTCATCCGCATCAGCCGGTAGGGCCATGCACGAGGTTGCCCATGGACATCCGTCGCTCGCCCCAGGACCAGGACGCACTGGTGACCCTCGAGTAGCGACGGCCACAAACTGCAACACTTCTTCTTTTAGCCTGCTGCGCAAAACTGCTCATCAGAGGCACCAGCACGTTGGGCGGGCTGCTGGGCATGGCCTCGGTGTCAAAGAAGGGCAAGGCGTAGACTTGCTGTGCGGTCCTCGACGCCACCGTCCGAAAAATACAGCAGGCGCACGACATGTGTTTGATAAAATGCAAGAAAAACCATGCCACGTCGTCAACAAAACCATTCAAAACGTTATGAGGGACTAAACATATTCGGTTTGAGAAGTTAAGGGATTAAGGTTTGCTAGTTTTGATGTTGAAGAATCATTTCTATACTTTAAAAAAAATTAAGGAATGAAAAATATACGTATCCCTTACGAGAATCGGCTGGAGTTGCTCTTACCGACCCTCGGTTTCCCTCTAGTGCATTCACCAGCAACAACATTTTCTATTTTTCTTCGCCAGATTGGTAGACAAGCTTGTTGACACCGCATTTCGTTTATTTAGCTTCCTATAAACATGAATGCTTGTCCTACAAATGGTGACAGATCAACATGCGGTACAGTACAAAACAAACGAGCGTGACCTTCGACCTGTCTAGTACACAATTTCTGACCTGCCCTGCCTACTACAGTAGTACGCAATTTCTTGCTTTTTTTTCTGCTGCAGATTTGTCATCAGTCGTATGCATGCGCGTCCGTCCGGCCGTACGATAAACAAGTGGATGCGGTCAAATACAAGTAATACCAGATGCTGACGGGGATATGGACATCAACGAAGTGAACTGGACATGCACGTCGACAAGGTGTGGCATGTTGAGCATAATTGTGTGGATGGTATAAGAGCATCTCGTTGGCCCCCAGGGGCTAAATATCGCCCCTGGGGCGCACCGGCGCTAAACCGCGCACTGAGGGCGTGATGCCTTTCAGTCGCGGCGCCCACGTTTTTTTGAGAAAATCAAATACGGCGCAAACACGGCTTAAATTTATCACAAACATCGGCGAGTTCGTTCAAATTTAAACATATTTTACAAAAAAGAAAAAACTAGCACGGGCTGCCCCCACCGTCTCCATCGCCGCTCCTCGCCGTCTACCTCGCCGCTCGCCGCCCGCCGCCCGCCTTTGCAGTTCTACATGCTGAGGAGGCGGTAGAACCGCGTGTAGTCGCCGCCGCCGCCGTCGTCGTCGTCGTCTCCGCCGCCGCCGCCGCCGCCGTCCCTGCTGCATCCCTCCCCCGGTTGGCGCGGAGGGTTGGACGGTCCGGGGGCGTCGTGGTCGTCGCTGTCGAGGACGACGATGCCGTGCTCGTCCTCGCGCCCACGCTTGCGGGCGGCGATCTCCTCCAGGGCCCGAGTCTGTCGGGTCATCTCCGTCCGGAGGTAGTCGTCCCGTGCCCACCGCAGCGCGCAGCTTTGGCATTGATTCGCCGCGGGAAACGAGGCGATGAGGACGACGAAGCGGCGAGAAGGGAGTCGAGTCGCTGACGCGGCTGGCCCGCGGCTCTTCGCGCCAAAAAAGATCCGCCCGGCACCCCCGAGCGACTCCCAGCGCGCCGGGTTCGGATTGGGTCCGCCGTCGCCAATTTCGGCCCGAGCCGGCGAAAACTGGGCCCTTGGGGGCGCGACTGGGCCGATTTTTTGGCGCCGGCGGCCGAAAAAGCGTCTGGGGGCCTTCTTGGGGGTGCAGCTGGAGATGCTCTAAGTAGGAGCAGCACAATTGTGTCGACAAGCCAGCATTCCTGCTTATCTGATGTCTGTTATGAAATTCCCTAAGTGGGCCATTGATGCCATTACCTCACAGATGTCTCACTTCTTTTGGGGCAATATGGGTGATAATCATAAATACCATCTGGCTAGTTGGGGCTTGATTGCTCAGAAAAAAGAATTTGGGGGTCTAGGGGTTCCTAATCTTAGAGAGTATAACATGGCTCTCCTTGCCTCATGAGGGAGGAGATTCTATGATTGTAGGGATAGTGATTGGAAGAAAGTCATTAACTTCAAATATGCTACTGATAAACCCAATCTCTACTGGGGGAAACCTGGGTTAGGCTCTTTTTTTTGGAAAAGCCTAACCTGGGCTCTGGAAGGTGCCAAAACTTTTACTAGTTGGATTCCCGGAAATGGTGTAAACATTGCCTTCTGGCATGGTTCCTGGATTGGGGGATACTCCCTTAAAACCAGATTCTGGGAGCTGTTTGACATTTGCCAACAACAAGGTGCCATTGTTGCCCAGGTATGGGATGGCAATACTTTACAACTGACTTTCAGGAGGTGTGTAGATGATAGCATTATGAAAAAATGGTATGAGCTATGTGAGATAGTTAGTACTTTTACCCCTGGGTCTGTTCCAGATTCTCCTAGATGAAATCTTGAACCTTCTGGGATATATACAGTTAAATCCTTTTGCAAAATGATTAACTTTGGTGGAATATCTTCTGATATTAAAGATGCCATTTGAAAAATTAAAGTTCCACCTAATATTCATGTTTTTCTCTGGGTGGCTTACAACAACAAGTGCTTGACTAGAGATAACCTGGCCAAGAGGAGACATGTGGAAGATCCTACTTGTGTTTTCTGTGGGGAAAATGAATCGATTAATCATCTATTTTTTGAATGTGTGGTAGCCAGTCATATTTGGAATACAATTGCTGAGGGGATGGACATCCCTGTTCCATCTTCCTTTTTGTCTTTGTCTGCTTTGTGGAAAGTGAAAAAGAAAAATAAAGCTATCAATACTGTTACCTCTGCTACCTTGTGGGGCTTATGGCTTCTGTGCAATGATTTTTTGTTTCAGGGGCGAAAATGGCGAAGCATTCGCTGCATCATGGAACTGGTGGGAGGGCTGATGAGACAATGGAAGATTTTGTGCTCCGATGCCCAGGGTGCGCCTCTTCTCCGGTGCTTAAGACTTTTGGATCGGCGAAGAAGGGAACTGCTTAGAATAGCTTGGGAGATATGAAGTTATCTGAACTACCTGAACTTAATCCGCTGCTTTTGGGTGCTTCAGGCGTTGGCCGGATTCATCTATTTTGCCTTGTAATAGGGTAGTTTTCGCTTCGTCCTTCTATGACAGCTACTTTGGTTGTTGCCGAGCGTTGTACATTGTCCTGGTTGTGTTGGTTTCGCCTTTGCTTTTTAATAAAAATTGGGGCAGGGGGGAAACCCCTATCTTTCAAAAAAAAAGAGCAGCAGTTCCGGGTTCGGTGACGCCACACACTCGGTGCCAGATTCATTGATAAATTCGCTCAACTATTTGTGTTTTTTCTTATAGCCTGCCACAAATTTGTTTTTTAATACAAATAATGGTGGTTTTCTTACAGTCAGCTTATAGTCTTCTTATAGTCTTCGAAAGCACACCACCACCAACCCATGTGGTGGGTGGTAGGAGTAGGATGACCATCCCTAGTGGCAGTGGGTCGCCATTGACTCTCTTAGAGAACTCCAAAAACAAACTATACTACTTTTAGTACATCAGTTAGTGAACTGAGTATATTACTAACTGCATGCATTGCGCGAGCCATTCTTTTACCAAGTACTTTAATTTCTTAAAACCAACCACATTCCTCACTTGCCTCATCAAAATAGCCCAAGGAATATATTTTGAATGAAACATAAGATATATTTTGTGATATATGTATATCAAAACTTGACTGTTTTCTTTCAAATTTGTGAATATGTATTATTCTACTTTGGATCCGTTGCAACTTACGGACACATTGCTAATAAGTATATACATTCATATTATCATAGAGTACTGCCTAACACAGCCCAGCGATCGTGGCGGAGCTAACGAGGCACGGGGCGAGGGTGCACACGTGCGCCCAGAGTGCGGCCAAGCTAGAGGAGTGCCGCCGCCTGTGGGAGCCCACAAGCCTGGGGGCCCGCCTCCCGAGTTTGTTGCTCCCTCGTGGCTCGCCAGGTCTTCTTCGGAAGTTTCTAGGGTCTCTTTGGGTCTAGAAAAAATCGTTAAATTTTTTTTGTAGCGTTTGGACTCCATTTGATACCGATTTCCTGAGAAGCAAAAAACAAACAAAAAATAGCAACTGACACTGGACACTAGGTTAATAGGCTAGTCCCAGAAAATAATATATAATTACATATAAAATATTCAAGATTTATATTATAATAGCATGGCACAATCAAAAATTATAAATACGTCGGAGACGTATCACCACCCCTCCCTACATAGCTTCGATCATTCGACACCATCAATGCACACAAGGTCCTCAGCGGTATTCCACCTCAGGGTTGTCTTCATAGTTTTATCTACAAAATTGATCATGTTGAAATGATTAAGCAAATTTATGATGTCCAATTGACATTGGTGTCGAATAAATCATTCGAGGAGGAACATTTAAGGTTCATTGTCGGAGGAGGATGTTGATGAATTTCTTGAGATAGCCATGATTTGGACATGGCGGCTCTTTTGCAGGCGGAGATGGACAGAGCAACAAGTGAAAGCATACAGGTTCTCAACGAGGTGTGTGAGGATTCAACAGCACATGTAGAAGGCCATGGCAACATTATGCATGATTACTTTGCAGAGTGCCCTGTGTATCCCGGGTATCTCTTCGGGAAATACTTCCAAGAAGAGAAATTGGAGCGAAATTCATGCTCATATACACAAAGAGAATAGCACCTATAAGTTGCATTATTTTGGCGTGGAGGTAGAAACATAAAATTTTGAATTAATGCTCACTCAGTTTCTTTTTACTCCAAACATAAATTTGTTTAAAGTTATATTTTGTCCAAATTTATATTTAAAAATATCAATATCTGCAATACTGAAGTTTTTTTTTCAAGAAAAACCTCCAATCTATTCGAATTCATCGAACATCATGACATTCCAAAGAACACAAGCAGCAATAGAAATTACATCCATGTTGGTTGATTACCTAGCGATGACTATAAGCACTGCAGCGAGTTGATGGCTTGCCGCCGTCATCGTTCCTCCCTCACCAGAGCCAGGTAAGCTTTATTGTAGTAGACAGCCGGGAACTCGTCGTGCTAAGGCCCCAAGGGACCAACACACCAGTATAACAACTGTCGCTAATGAAGAGAAGCGTAGATACGATGGATCCAATCTGAAGATACATGAACGTAGACAACCGAAGATTGGATCCATGCAAATCCACCAAAGACAAAAAAAAACATAAAACGGAGCCCTCGCACCGGCTAGGGCCGGAATCCACCGCATCTTCATGGCCGCAAGGCCACATGAGACGAGGCGGATCGGCGCTGGTGTCGGTGGGAGGCGGTGCAACACTATGGGTCTCGCTCGTGGAAGGAGAGGAGGAAAGCGTTTCGCGGGGCCTACAATAGTGAAATTATATGGTATGAAAATTAATTTTACGATGCATCTAATGATATTGCTTTCGTATTGTTAGTGTTGATTAAAATGAAATGGTCGGAGTACCATGGAATAAAAATGGAGTTAAAATGGGCTTCATATCCGCAAAGAAAATATAAATAGAAGAAAATAAAATAGAAACTACAGTTACAGGGAATCTACTACAGTAGAACACCCTAAACAAAATTAAGGATTGCCTGTAAACTGGTTTCTCTCTGGTGCATTCACCAGCAACAACATCTTCTTCGCCGGGTTGATCGACAAGCTTGTTGACACCGCATCTCGTTTATTTAGCTTCCTAAACATAATTGCTTGTCCTAAATAAAAATAATGATAGATCAACACGTGGTACAGTACAAAACAAACGAGCTTGACTTGTCTCTTCGACCTGTCTAGCACACAATTTCTGACTTGACCTGTCTCACGCAGTTTCTTCGGGCTGTCCAATTTCTTGTTTTTTTTTGTTTTACTGCAGATTTGTCATCAGTCGTATGCACGCGCTTCGTCTGTCCGTACGATAAACAAGTGGATGAGGTAAGTACAAATACTGACGGGGATATGGACATCAATGAAGACTGCACTGTGAATTTTTAGCGAAGACCCAGTTCATTGCTGAACTGAAGTGGACATGCACGTCCACAAGGTGTAACATGTCGAGCACAATTGTGTGGATGGTATAAGTAGGAGCAGCAGCTCCGGAGACGCCACACACACTGTTACATTGTGTTCCGGTTCTGACTAGCCGGTCCGGCATAAATCCACTCAACTGTTAGGCTGGCCGGTTGACGCTTATCACTGCCAGCAAATCTAATGGACAACGTGCCATCCCTGCCGACGGTCGCAACGAAACATCTCACCGGTCAAGCAAAAAACCTTGTCGTTATAGCAAAACAAAAACCCGGTGCCAGCAAATCAAATGGACTAGTCGTCCAATTGCAAACGTTGATCGGTGTGGATGCAACCTTTTCGCCGGCCGGTTCCAGCACCGAGGCTCTAATAATTAACGGTTACCTTATTATCTCACATATAAAAAGAAGGGGTAAAAAGGAGCATGTTAAAGTTTGCTCTTTGAGAGGGAGATTTCTCTCACCTGATGGCGACCAACTCTACGCTATGCAGGTGAACAACGCAGCTCAGATTCTTGCTAAGGCGAGCGTGGAATGGACATCAGAGGAGTACTCACACCTAATGGCGACCAACCAAGAGTCATACTTCCACCTCAGCCAGCTCGCGCACCCCTTCCTCCTTAACGCCTCCGTCTCCGGGGGAGGTAGCATCGTCAACATATCCTCCCATGCCGGCTCACTTGGTTTCCCTGGCCTCGCGCTCTATAGTATGGCAAAAGGTACCCTATTGCCCCCTTTTCAATTTTTCGTGATTGTTTACCAAGCAAAGCAAGCCGCTTGGTGTACCCTATTGCCTCTGTTTTCCAAACTTTTGAATTTTAGAAAGTCCAAGAAAATTGTAAAATCTACTTTTGAATACAAATTCATACGCATGAATCTAAATATTCAATCTAAATATCTGTAAGATATCAATAGTCAAAATTTGAAATTATGACTCTATCCTTGTCCCGAGACGACGATGTTCTTAGATGCTATCTAATTAATCTAACTATTTGTAAAGATAATCATACTAAAATTTCAAAAGTTAGAATGTGCTAATTGGAATATACAAAAAAATTGAGAAGTTTTAAATTGAAGGTATTCATAGCTGCAACTCAATCCTTCTTTCAATTCAGACATCAAAATTACATCTCCTTTATATCATTATAATATATCGTCTCGCGTGCATGCAGGA
>NC_041380.1:566978781-567008819 GCF_002162155.2 Triticum dicoccoides
TCCCCTAGGGGCGAGCCGGCGATACAATCGGCGCTGGGGTGGTTTTGCGTCCAGTCGTCGCCCCCAGGCGCCGAAATTGGCCTACTTTGCAGCCCAATTTCGGCGAATAAAGGGCCAATATGGGCAAGAATAGGCCCATATTCGGCGTGGTTTCGCCGTGTCTCGGCGTTCAATTATCAACACAATTATTTCTTATCACATATTTCATCACAGAAAAATCAAATACTTCAACAAAATAGTACAACAACAAATAGTTCAATACAAATTATATAGTTCAACAAATAAAAACTCGTATTTCATCACACGGCGTCCCCCTTGAGCCTCCATAGGTGCTCAATCAGATCTTTCTGCAGTTGATGATGCACCTGTGGGTCTCGGATCTCCTGACGCATACTGAGATAGGCAGTCCAAGTTACCGGTAGATGGTGATCAACTTCGGTTAGAGGACCCTGCCTGTAGTATGGTTCAGTGTCAAACACTGGGTCTTCTTGCTCGCTCTCGATGATGATGTTGTGCAAGATGACACAACAAGTCATAATCTCCCACATTTGATCTTTGGACCAGTCCTGAGCGGGGTACCGAACAACAACGAATCGAGATTGGAGCACACCAAATGCCCGCTCGATATCCTTCCTACAAGCCTCCTGAACTTTCGCAAACCAGGCGTTCTTGCCTCCTGCTGCAGGGTTTGAGATCGTCTTCACAAATGTCGACCATCTCGGGTAGATGCCATTTGCTAGCTAGTACCCCTTGTTGTATTGGTGCCCATTAATCTCGAAGTTCACCGGAGGAGAATGGCCATCAACGAGCTTGGCAAAAACAGGAGAGTACTGCAGCACGTTGATGTCATTGTGAGTTCCTGGCATACCAAAGAAGGAGTGCCAAATCCAGAGGTCCTGTGGGGCTACCGCCTCAAGCACCACACTGCAACCGCCTTTGGCGCCTTTGTACATCCCCTGCCAACCAAATGGGCAATTCTTTCATTTCCAATGCATGCAGTCGATGCTTCCAAGCATCCCAGGAAATCCTCTTGCTGCATTCTGGGCTAGGATCCGAGCAGTGTCTTCCGCATTGGGTGTTCTCAAGTATTGTGGCCCAAACACTGCCACCACTGCCCGACAGAACTTGTAGAAACACTCTATGCCGGTGGACTTGGCCATGCGCCCATAGTCGTCGAGTGAATCACTGGGAGCTCCATATGCAAGCATCCTCATCGCTGTCGTGCACTTCTGGATGGAGGTGAATCCAAGAGCGCCAGTGCAATCCATCTTGCACTTGAAGTAGTTGTCGAACTCCCGAATGGAATTCACAATCCTGAGGAAGAGCTTTCGGCTCATCCGATAACGGCGCCGAAATGTTTTCTCGCCATGAAGTGGAGCATCGGCGAAGTAGTCGGAGTAGAGCATGCAGTAGCCTTCGAGACGATGCCGGTTCTTTGCTTTCACCCGCCCCGGCGCCGAGCCACCTCGCCGCGGCTTTTCATTGCTCGCCAGCAGCTGGGCGAGGGCGGCGAGCACCATGAGATGCTCTTCTTCCTAGACGTCGGCCGCGGCTTCCTCCTCCAGCAGCGCGGCGAGCTCTTCCTCGTCATCCGAGTCCATCGCCGAGTCAGGCAAAACACCGAACACCTTGCGCTCGGTGGGCGTGTACCCGCCGCTAAACCGCGCCTCCGCGGCCGGAAACGCCCAGCTGCCGTGGGAGGGGCTGCCGCGGCGAAGCGCTGCTATTTTCCGGCGGGGAATGGCTATCTAGCGGAGTAGGGCGGCGGCCGTCGCCGGGATATAGCTAGTGGTAGCCGAGGGCGCGGGGGGTGCGAGGCGAGTCGGGGGAAGAAAACCTTGACTTTTCCCCTGTCAGTGTGGGCCAGGCGTGCTTTTCCCTAGCGCCGGAGCCCCCAACTGCTCCCCAGCGCGCCGGGTTCGGCCTGTGACCGCCAGGCGGAAAAAAGGTCCGAACCGGTGATTTTCGGCGTCCTGGGGGCGCGACTGAGCCGTTTTTTCGGCGCCGGCGCCGAAAAAGTGGCCTGGGGGGGCCTGTTGGGGGCGCGGCTGGAGATGCCCTTACAAGGAGCCGTGCTACAGAGTGGGCCCAGAACAAGATCCGGGTGAACTGTGTCGCCCCAAGCGCGACTAAGACCAACATGTTAAACAGTGTACACACCGTCAGATTCTACATGAAAATATGTTATAGAAATGAATAGGTTGAACTGCTTTACGTAAGTAGTTATATGATGTACATGCAATAGAATACTCTTTTACTATCGTTTTCGAGGAAACAATTTAACTAAGCCAACTGATATTGCTGCCACGCATGGCAAAATGTCGATAACTGATCATTATACCTGAATGAAACAGCTAGGACCGGAGATCATAGAAAACGAGTTGGCCAGGACTCCGATGCGGCGAGCAGGCGAGCCGGCCGAGGTGGCGACTGTGGTGTCATTTCTATGCATGCCGGCGGCGTCTTTCGTCACCGGCCAAGTCATCACCGTCGATGGTGGTCGGACCATTAGTGGTTAGTCAATTAAGAGTACCTTGCGAATAAACTCATGTTTGTGTTGATCACAAAGAGTGACAAATCCAATAGTCCAGAGACATTTCGTTGTACGTAGGCAGGTCGAAAATCATGTGTAACAGCGTGAGGAAACTTTTGTATTGAAGTGAAAGAAAGGCAATCCGTATAAACAATTGCTACATGGGTGTTAATTAGTTGTTACTAGTATATTTTCTTAAACGCGGGTTTGCCCTTGTCTATTAAGTTAACCGTGTATTTCCTATGGATGCATATCTCTAATCGTTAGGCTGAAATACAGGAACATTATTTGTTGAATAAAATATATGATTTTATCCATTAATTAAATAAAATCACAGCAACCTAAAGCACACACAAAGAACAAAGATCATTGGTGAGTTACATAAAAAAATCGAAGTGAAGTCCTTACCGCTGGCCTGGCTTTATGAACGCTGCAACAAGGTCGCACGCCACCCCACCTAATTCTGCTGGTCCTTCCCGCCTACTTATGCTCGGTATCGCCATCTTCTCTCCGCCCTTTCATTGCTGCCCCGGATGATCCAGTTATCGCACTACTCCCGCCATCGCACCACTCCCACGCATTCCCAACCACATCATCCCTCCTCCCCATGAACATGTTGTCACGCCTCCTCTCCACCGCACATAGCTCTGGCTGGTTGACGCCATTGATGCACACAAGGTGTTGCCTCTCTTTCTTTGCTTTTTCCCAGCATTTAGATCATGTTGAAATGAGTAAGCACGTTGGCATTGTTCAACTACAATTGGTGACAATTAATGAAAAATCATTCGAGGAGGAATATTTAGGATTCATTGCCCAGGGGATGGCGATGAAATTCTGGAGGATGATGATGATTTTGGGACGGTAGCTCTTTTGCTTGCGGAGATGGACGAGGGCAACAACCAAAAGCATACACGTTCTCAACCGGGGTGTGTTATGATTCTTCGGAACATGTTAAAACCATCGTATGTGTGAATAATTTGCAGAGCCCGTCTATGCCGAGCATCTTTTGAGGAGACACTCCAAAGTAGAGAAATCAAAATTAAAATTATGTCCATATGGGAGAAGAGCACCCCGGAAGTTTGAATTATTATGATTTGGGGGTGAAAACATTAAAGTTTGAATTGTTGTGATATGAATTTGAAGTTAAAATGGGGTTCATATGCAAAAGAAAAGAAGAGAAATAAAAATCTAGAAACGGCAGTTACAAATAATCTGATAAGGCGAAGCAGCCTGAAATCCAAAAGCTTTTATGGATTGGCCATAAAGTGGTTTTAGGGTCTTCCATTACAAGAATCTGCTAGAGTTGCACTTAGGTCTCTCTGTTTCTCTCTCGTGCATTGAGCACCAACAACATTTTCTTCACCAGATTGATAGATAAACTTGCTGACACTTCATTACTAGTACATCTTTTTTACCTTCCTAAACATAAATGTGTGTCCTAACAAACAGTGGCGGAGCAAATGACGAAATGTTTTTTATAGGGTCCAAAAACACTATTTCTCTCAACTTCTGCCAACTAAAACAGAGTTTCTTCACAAAAAATCCATGGGCTGTGTGTGTGTGTGTCCGTGAGGGGCAGGCCGCAGGCATGACCCTTGCAGCAATACACACATCAACACATAGCTCCGGCCGTGCGGACGAAGGAATGAACGGTGATCAGACCGACCGAGACCGACACGCAGTCACGCAGTAGCGTACAAAAATGACGACCGACTTGCTTCCACAGCAGCTTGGCTGGTCGTCTCAGGCGTTCTTTCCGACCTGCCCTACGCAACTTCTTCGAACTTCCCGATGTCTTCTTCCTTTTTGTTCGCTCTTGCAGATTTGTCGTCAGTCCTGGCCACGCGCGAAAACAAGTGGCCGGCGCAAAAACAGATAGAAATAATAGCAAGCTATAGTGGATGCCAACAGGGACATGCTCGTCAACAGGTCGATGCCGACGAGAACGACGTGCGCGTCAACAGAGCGTGACATATACGTCCATCATTAGAGTGTCTCCAACGGACGCCCAAAAACTATTCCGCTTACTAAAGTTTGGTTTTTTGAACGCCGGACAGGTTCTATGACAACTTTAGCAGAAGCTGTAAAATAATGTGCGCAAAAAAGGATTGGGCGTGCTATCGCATGATACAAATTTTGAGACGTCGGATTGCGCACGCTTTACAATTTACACTATGTGTTTTTTTAGGCACGTGTTTTTTGGCATCTGATAAATTAATGCTGGGTCTGACGCGCTAAAAATGTTACAGTGACGCGCTACAACTATTTTAGGGTGCGAAACTTTTGTGCTCTCGGAGATGCTCTCCGTGTGGAAGGATTAGGATAGCATGCATAAATAGCTGCACCAAGCTCCCTCCCACGGCGCCATCGTAGTCGTAGGCAGCAAAAATCTAACCGTCGACCCATCGACCATGTCTGGATGGTGGGAGAAGGACGAGCCCAACGGCTCCAAGGCGGTGAGCCTGCTGCTCCGCCTCTCCGCGCTCATCCTGGCCCTCGCGTCCGCCGTCATGATGGCCACGGCCGACGACTGCACGATCGCCGGCGCGGCCGTCACCTACCGGGACTACGGCGCCTTCGTGTACCTGGTGGGGGCCAACGTCGCCGCGGCCGTGCTGGAGGCCGCGGCAGTCTACCTGCAGCTCAGCGGCGCCGGTGACGATGATGACGACGGGGGCAGCCCGCTCCCAGGGATCATCCTGGTCGTCGTCGACGTGCTGGCGCAGGCGCTGCTCTACTCGTCCACGGGCGCCGCGTACGGCGCGGTGGTCGGCGTCGACGTCTGCGTGGCGGTCGGCGCGCAGGTGGGGCGGGCCAGGCTGCTGTCCCTTGGCGCCAGCGTCTCCCTCGGCCTCGCCGCCGTCGTCAAGGACGTCTCGCTGCCGTTCAATGTCTGGCCCGGCTCGTCGGACTGAGATGCCGGACGGCCAGCCCAGAGAACCGTGTGCCGTGTTAGTGTGTGTGCGTGCATGGTACAGTACAGAGTATGTGGCAACTGTAAGCATCCTGTACTGGTTGGCTATTTGATCACGAGACTTATTCCACGAGGGTTTTCTATCTTTCCGTAGAAGAACAAAGGCCGTCTAGCCGACGCAAAGGCGACAAGCTTTCTTGGCGACGTTTTTCGGCGGCTTCCCTCTGCCGACGATCTCTCGAGGATTTTTTTCATTCATATTATGAATCAATACAAAGAAGTTGACCCTTACAAGCACACTGAAACGCAAACACAAAGGACCATGAACACCTAAAGTATCCTAAGACAACCATAACACAAGAAGATCTTCGGAACCCTGTGTCATCATTCCTGAATCTTAAGAGAAGACCCCTGCAACAGAAGGATCTGTAACCAGTCGCAAGCATGTCATCATCTTCTACCATGGTACAATTGCCGCTACGCTGCTTCCTCTTTTCTTGACATCAGCGCTAAGAGGGCATGGACATCAATCCAACACACCTGCAACAGCCGTCGCCATCAGTCATCCGACCGGTCCAGCATCGCGGCCGGGCCATCCGCCCGGACAAAGCAGGATCTCCCACTAGCATCAGCACAAAGGAAGGAGAAGAACAGCAGCAGCGAATAATACCAACAAGGAAGAAGAAGGGTCTTCGTCTCCCTGAATCCCTCGCCCATCTGAGGACCCAAACGGCCAGTGCCGATGGACCTCCAGCCACCAAAGCCCGCGACCTGGACGAGACGCGGGGATCCCCAACTCCGCTGGCTCCTAGATGAAGGCAAATGCCTCGCCTGACCGCGAACGGAGCCCGGAGTAACTTATTCCGACGTGACACCACCGCAACGGCCTCGACAGCGTCTCTCTCAACCCTAACCCTACCACACACACACCTAGCGAACAGACCTGAGGTTCCCCCTCCCTCCCGCCGCCGGAGCGGCCGATGGAGAGGTAGCGGCCCGATCTACCCGTCGTCGCTCGCACGAAGACACTTCATCGCCACGATCTCTCCTGTGCGGCGGTCCCTGGCCCGGTAGACGACGCCGAAGGTTCCTGCGCCGATCACCTCGAGCCGGTGGAAGCGGCCGCTGCCTGTGGCCGTGGGAGTTGCCGGCGCTCTTTGGCTCTTGCGCGCCTTCGGTGTGGCCGCGAGCACGTCGTCTAGGGCAGCGACGCCGGCCATACGCGGCGGGGTTGCAGTCGACCACCCCATATCTCGCCGAGACAAATCCTTATTCGATCGATCGGCTGGCCACCGAGACAAAAGCTAGATAGACGGAGGGAGAGGATGAGAGATTGATTTTGCTTCTCTCACACAAGGCCGTATGCCAGTTGCCATGAAGTCAGGTTTGCCGAGTGTTGCTCTCGATGTTGTTTACTTTGCCGAGTGTCCGTGATTTGACTATCGGCGAAGAGCCTGGCACCCGCGTATACGGAAATTCGAGTAGTGCCTGAACTGAATGTTGCGCTAGATGATCTCTGTACTGACAACATACTGACCAAGAGAAACGTGAGCGACTTCAAATGACTTTACGGATCCTGATTAAAATACCACCGAAAAGGCCACGGGTCGGTAACCAGCGCCAAGCAAAGTCCTGACCACCAGCCGCGCGTAGGTTAGCTACGGAGAAGTCGGCTTTGATCGTCTCCTGGAGACTGATAAAATCCAGCTTCTCCTCGCGGAGGGTTTCGGCCAGTTGACGCCGCCTGTAGCTGCCCAAAAACCCTAATGTTCCGGATAATGCCTCTCATAGCTTAGGAGGGGAAAGGGTCCCCGCCCCATTCAACACGGTCCTGGCAGATGTGCTGCCACCACAACGGCCTCTACCCCGGCCCCTTCCGCGACCCCGACCACGGTCCCAGCCTTGCACAGATGTCGTAGCGCAGTGCACAGGAGAGTGTTCCACCTCTAGAACCTCCCCCTCGAACGGCAGCCCCGAGGTCGCCACCATGGCGGCCTAGGCCGGATGTGGCATCCCTTTTTGTTTTATTTCGTTTTGCACTATGATTATGGGTCCCTAGTGACCCTAAGGCTTCGATACTTTTTCATTAATAAGATGGCTGCCTGCATTGGTTGATGCAGTGGACGAGGGTTTTGCCTCCTTTTCAAAAAACAAAAAGCTTCGACAGTGGCCGGGGATTTTGACTCTAAGACTTCAGTATTTTTACTCGACTAAGTTTTGCCTGGACCTAGCCGATCCCCTATATATAACGGAGTAAAAAATCAAATTTGCATAAGTTCAACCTAGTTTCGATTGAAACAACCGAAATTAGACACATTGTCTTGACAACCCAAATTGGACACATTGTCTTGAGATTTTTTTTAAACTATGATGATTTTCATAGCAAATTCGAAAACTATACACACTAATGCAGAAAAATCAAAAGTATCACCCTGTCGGCTTCATGTTGGCCGAAGAGAGACTTTTCAACCAACCGTTGGCCAAAAAGGACTTTTCGGCCAACAGTTGACCAAAGAGTCCCTCTTTGGCCAACACCTGCTCTACTGTTTTAGAAAATTCGTATCAATTAGGATATTTAGTATTTTAATCTGATTCTTTTTGCATTAGATTAAAAAATTTATGAAGTTTCTGTAGATATCAAGTTTGACTAGATTTGAAAGTTTGAATTTGAATTTTCATGAATTTGCTCAAATCACTAGATTGCCTATAATTTGAGCTAGGAGTATTTTTTCAGATGATTCTTTTTGCTACTGGTTCTTTGTGACTTTGTTTATCAGTAGTAATTAATTGGCGAATTTTATAATTATTTAAAATTATTTTTATGAAAATAGTCATGTTTTAGTGTTTTATAGGTTTTATGCCATTTCTTTTAATTTTAATTGCTTTAAATTTTTTCTTTAGTTTTTTGACATATTCTTTTTGTTTCTGTTTAGTTATCAGTAGCTATTTTATTTGTAGTATTTTTGTATATTTTATTTCTTTTATCCTACTAGAAAACTTGTTTTGAGCTTCATAGGAGTTTATATTTAAAAGTTCCTTATAAATCCTGTACAACCATTGCCGTTTTATACATGAAAAAAATACTTTTCTGCAATCTTTTTCCCTCCATTTTCTTTCCCACCATCTTCTTTGCTGCCATTTTCTCCTGCCATTTTCTTTCCCGCCATTCTCTCCCGCCACAATAAGGAGTGCTGCATCGACGGAAGATGACTATAATGCCTTCATGTGGAGTGTGAAACACTGTGTGAGAGAAGTCATAGGTGTGAAACACTCTCCGATGATGATGACGAAGCTGCAAACACTTATGAGTTCTCTCAGACAGTGTTTCACACTCTACCAGCAACACCGACGCAGGAGACACAGACCATGTCAGACGATGTTATCTACGGTCGTGGACAACATGAGGCTCGTTTTATAAGTTGAGAAGTGAAGTGAAGATGGCGAGAAAGAAGATGGCGGGAGAGAATGGCGGAAAAGAAAATAACGGGAAAGAAAATGGCGAGAGAGAATGGCAGGAAATAAAATGGCGGGAGAAAATGGAGGGAGAGAATGGCGGCAAATAAAATGACGGGAAAGAAAATGGCAGGATAGAATGGCGGGAAAAAATGGCGGCAAAGAAAATAGCGGGAGAAAATGGAGGGAAAAAACGACGGGAAAGAAAATGGAGGATAAAAGAAATAAAATACAAAAAATACTACAAATAAAATATCTACTAATAACTTAACAGAAACTAAAATAATATGTCAAAAAATAAAGAAAACAATTTAAAGCAATTAAAATTAAAAGAAATAGCACAAAACCTATAAAACACTAAAACATAACTGTTTTCGTGAAACCTAATTTTAATAATCCTAAAATTCACCAATTAATTACTACTGATAAACAAAGTCACAAAGAACCAGCAGCAAAAAGAACCATCTAAAAAGAATACTCCTAGCTCAAATTATAGGCAATCTAGTGATTTGAGCAAATTCATAAAAATTCAAATTCAAACTTTCAAATCTAGTCAAACTTGATATCTACAGAAGCTTCATGAAATTTCTAATCTAATGCAAAAAGAATCAAATTAAAATACTAAAAATCTTAATTGATATGAATTTTCTAAAACAGTAGAGCTGGTGTTGGCTGAAGAGGGACTCTTTGGCCAACTGTTGGCCAAAAGGTCCTTTTTGGCCAGCGGTTGGCCGAAAAGTCTCTCTTCGGTCAATGGTAGGCCGAAAAGTCCCTCTTCGGCCTACAGGAGGCCGACAGGGTGATACTTTTGATTTTTCTGCATTAGGGTGTATAGTTTCCGAATTTGCTATAAAAATCATCATAGTTTCAAAAAAAAAAATCTTGTCTTGACAACCAAAATTTAACACACAAACTTAAACTTAAAACTAAACTACTCATCATCACCCTTGTAGAGGCAGAGCCAATCTTGCCTTATCCCACCTCCCATTGGGCCCGGGCTGGTGCCATCGTGGCTGGGGTTTATCAGGCATAATGCAAGGGAGTTTACAGTTGGTAATTCTAGAGCTTAAGCTAAGGGCAACTCTCGCCTACCCCCTAAAAATAAAGGAGGATTCGGCGGAGTAAACCCTTAGTGGAGTATTTTTACTTGACTAAGTTTTGGCTGGACCTAGCCGATCCCCTATATATAACAAAGTAAAAATCAAATTTGCATAAGTTCAACCTAGTTTCGATTGAAACAACCGAAATTAGACACATTGTCTTGACAACCCAAATTGGACACATTGTCTTGACAACCAAAATTTAACACACAAACTTAAACTTAAAACTAAACTACTCATCATCATCATCATCATCATCATCACCCTTGTAGAGGCAGAGCCAATCTTGCCTTGACATCCCACCTCCCATTTGGACACCTCTTTTATACTCCCAGGAGTATGTACTCCCACACCAGTGGATAAGGTAAACCGGTGTCAACACCCGATAGCTGCTAACTAATCTGTGCATCGTGCCGGTGAGAAGCTACATATGCATACATAACCACGTCCTAAAATCAAGGCACACACGGCCACTAGCTTCACTTAGAAAAATGGCCAGTTTGTGATGCACTTGTACGTGACGGCTAGACTATACTTGGTCATTTTTTTAATAGTAAAAAGGAGTATATTTTCAGCTAAAAAAAGGGAGTATATTTCATACATATAGATATGAATCTTGTGCATAGGGATTAATAGTCTGCTAGCAATCAACGAAGAGGTGTATTTTTTTCCGGTGACACGAAGAGGTATATATGAAATATACTCGTCTAGGCATATCTGACATCTGTAAGAAGTATACTGTATTTTTCAAGTGTACATGCTACTGTTTTTTCCAATGGGTATATACTGCCATCCTACCCTTGAGTACATACATATGTACACCATTTTGAAGGAGCTTAAACTGCCATTTTTTCAAGGAGTATATACTGCCCTTAAGTGTATATACTGCATTTCTTAAGTAGTAGATACCGACCTTTTTTTAGACTGGGTATATACTGCATTTTACATATTAGAGTATCTTTGCATACTTCCTTAGGTTGTAGTACAGCATTTCAAGTGGTATATGCTGATTGCTAATTACTGCTTGCTAATTAGCATAAAAAATTAGCATATATTGTTAAGAGTATATACAACTTTCTTTAATTAGGAGTATATACTGCCATTTGTAATCAGGAGTATATATACTAGTCTAGAATCAATGGAGTATATACTATTTTTATTTTTATTATGGAGAATGCACTCCTTTTGTTTTGTTATATACAAGTTTTTTAATGGACTAATACCTCATTTTTGTGATGGAGTACATATTACTCTAAAACTTAGTATAATTGATCTGAAAGATATTATAAACTAAAAAAGCGGTACGATGCCATTAGAAAAGAAGTATACAATATAATCAAGTATAATTATTTCAAAAGGTATATTACATAAAGGAGTAGTACAATTAATAGATTAAGAATACAATATGGGAGCATAATTCATTTTTATACAGGTATTTTCCTACGCAGATAACAAAACAAAATTTGCCTAATTTTGCATCACGTATGTCCCATGTTGTCCATGCATGGCTGTTGCACAGTGGATCAATCATGCCAGATTGATCTAGATCGCCATGTCACATTGTCGAAATCCACTGCGTTGTGTAGGTGTACTCGTGTGAAGGAAAAAGCAAGCCGCTATGCATGCCTTGCACGGAGAAGCGGCGGCGGCGGGCGAAACACAGCTTGCATGTAGTCCAAATTCCGATTCAGATTACCTATAGATCAGGCATGCATACCATATCAATTAATTAGTACAAGCATCAGATAACAGATTCATCTAATCTCATCATGCAGCCATGTTTGTCTATGAATTTGCTGATGGATTGATGTAACTCGTCACCATCAATGCCGATTGGAAGAACATGCATGCATGCGTGCGAGGCACTCCCTTGATATGCTCATTGATGCAAGTCAAAGGTGCATGCACAAAAATTATATTCATACCTAGCATCTCCTCCGGGAAGAGCTGACTGCCGGTGGCATCTCGCCTCCGTCGCCACCGAACCCTGCTGGTTGCCGCATCTTGCCGTTGCCTGAGTTTGCCGTCGAACCGCCCAGTTCAAATCCATATTTCCTTGTTATCCGGCTACATCCAGTTTTTTTGGGGGATTCTGACGTAATCTATAGCCTGTTGGTGGCTTATCCCTATAAATATGGAACAACTTTTCAAACTGGACGCGGTCAGCAGATAATTAACTAATTATTAAAAGCTAAATGGCTTTATCGTGGAGCCAAAAAGCAGCGCCGGAAAATCAAACGACACACGTGAGTATGTACTCCTAGGTGTACCAACCCATTCTTCTATATATATATGTGTGTGTGTGTGTGTGTGTGTGTGTAATATTTTTGAAAGTTAATCAGGCATAATGCAAGGGAGTTTACGCTTGGTAATCCTAGAGCTTAAGCTAAGGACAAGTCTAGCCTATCCCCTAAAAATAAAGGGGGTCCGACGGGTTAAACCCTTAGTGGAGTATTTTACTCCACCCCAAGCGATGGAGTGTAAATATAAGGAGGGGCAGGGCTTCTTAAAAGGGACAAGATTCACAAGTTTCACAAGTTGGACAAGTTAGGGAAGATTGACAAGTTCTACAAATTGGATAAGTTAGGTTTATATAATAGCTCTCGAGATAGAGCTCTCTTGTAACCGTGATCATGATCATCAATATCAATAAAGCAGGATGTAGGCTTTTACCTTCACCGTGAGGGGCCGAACCTGGGTAAAACATCGCGTCTCTCGTCCCGCTCAACCCCTCTTAAGCTACCACATAAATGCGTTGGCCTCGCGACTAAGTCCTGACACTAAGGACATCTGCCGTGACAATTCCACGACAGTTGGCGCCCACCGTGGGGCTCGCGCACGGTGGTGTTGAGTTCTTGAAGGGATTTTCCCAAAGGATTGAAAGGTTCACAATTTTTCCGGATGAAGAATTACCGGATTGGAAAGATCTGCATCAGCGTCAAGTTTATCAAACTCAGACTTATATTTTGTGAGATTCAAGGGTCAAGAGAAAATTAGGATTTGGGTTATGATTGGTAAACCGCTGCAAGTCGCCGAGACCAAGCTGTCAAATCACTGGAATCCACGTTTTCCTCTGATCGACCAATGAAGATGCATACACACGAAGGAATCGGACCAACTGTGGATCCTTGAAATAATGGGAAGACACCTCTAGTCATGCAAGACAACAGGAGCAATTGTACTACCTCAATTAGTACTCGGTCACGTGATAATCAGGTTGATCTACAACTCCAGATTCTTTATTAGCTAAAACTGCCAAAGGGGAAGCAACCAGATCGGGATTGCCTTTGCAAATTGCAAATTCATATATAGAGTAAATACATGGACGCGTGCTGCCGTTTCACTTCGGACCAAGCGGCCTCAAGTCTCCGCTTCGGTCTCTGTTCCTAATCACAGCCAGCTTCTTTGCTTTGTTCGCCACTGTAGAATCTCAAACCGCTCCGGATTCACTTTACCATCTCCCGCGTCGAGCTACTATGTTGCCAAACCATCAGGCGCACCCCAAGTGGCCGATCCGCTTACACCGCGGGTGAGCCGCCTCCTACTCCGTTGACTCGCCGCAGCCGCCGTTCGAACCGGTCTGACAGGATCGCTAAACGCGCCTCTGTTTTCACGTGCCAAGTTGCCGCAGGCAAACCGTCGTCTCCATTGCGTATGACCCGCCCGCACTGGCCAACCCGCCGGTCATCCCGACAGGTGCCGGGTCGCAGTTGTCACTCTTGTTGGCCAGCCGCCTCCAAGCGTCGCCTTTGCCTCTGGGCCGCCTTGTCGAATCCGAGTGCTGCCTCAAAACGCCCGCGGTGAACCGACCTGCGTTGCCGAACCACCAGGCATAGACAAGCAAAAACCAATGAAGAATACTACTATACTATTGTAATAGTCAAACCAACCACCGGGGGTTGACAGATGCCCTCACACATCCAGAAGAAAACCGGAGACTGGGTGCAAGTTACTGGACCAAGCGCATTCACGGTTCAGGTTTCAAGGCTGTGTTGGCCGCAGAACAAGATGTACTTATCCGGAATGAGCGTCTGTGCTCATCCGATAAAAATATCAGGTGATACCCATCCTATCTATTTTATCTGTATACAATAATCTGTCTGCGAACAGTTATTTTGCCTTGTAATATTTTACGCAGGACAAAATCCACTACAAAGTAGTATTAGGCCACGGAGATGGGGCATGCCGACATCATTTCAGTACAGCTGGTCGTCGTTCCCGGACCGGTTTATAACACCGTGGCCGTCTCTCGCGACCGCGCCGGTTTACAACGCCGTGGCCGTCTCTCGCGGCCGCACCGGTTCACAACGACATGGAAAACTCGCCCGTCCACCCTCGCGGCCGGTTCACGCATCCGCGCCGGTCTACAACGTGGAGGACAATTTGCTCGCCCGCGCCGGTTTACAACACCGGGCTGGCTCATCTGCTTAGCTCCCGAGGCCGACTCACCTGTGAGTAATTTCAGCTTCACCCGGTGATCATCAACTCCGTGGTGATAATCTCTGACCTGACGCATCAGGTGAAATCCATCCGGACAAATTAAATCATAAAACTCTGAAACTCCCAAATCCGGTTTAAGATTTTCCGGTTCAAAAAGGAATTAACTTCTTGCAAGTTCGAGTTTAAGAGGCCGTCAGAAAATTTCCGGGTCATCAGAAAGTATTCTAGTTTACAATCCGGTTCAAGGGAAAGATGTCTTCCACGAAGCTTTGAAGCTCTCAGTATCCGATTTAAACATCCAGTTCAAGAAGGATTTATCTCTTGCAAAAAGTTAAAGGGTGCCAAAGAGGACCTGCTGCCATGATGCGCGGTTCAAACATGAGTATCATGCCTTATTGGCTTATCATATTCTTGATCACTCGGGGGCTTTTGGTCGTATCCGAACCATAGTCACACCTTTTGATCGGCGCAATGCCACAATATCACTTGGGGGCTTGGTCGCGTCCGAACCATAGCAACGCCATGTGGTAGGCGGAAAGCCGCAACATCACTTGGGGACTTGTGGTCACGTCTGAACCATAGTCACGCTTCTTGATAGGCGAGAGCTACCAGATCACTTGGGGACTTGGTCACGTCTGAACCAGTCATGCCTCTTGATCGGCCTAAGGCCACAGAATCACTTGGGGGCTTGGTCGAACCCGAACCATTGCCATGCCAATTGATTGGCATAAATGCCACGGTTTCATTTGGGGACCTGGCTGACTTGAACCATAGCTACACCTATCGGGATCTTGGTCGTGTCCGACCATGGTAACGCCATCTGATCAGCTCAAATAAGCCTCTTTTTGCAAACGGTTTTGTCATTGCCTTTGCTTCACATTTTTCTTTGAAAGATATTTCTTTCTTTTTATTGCGTTTTTAAAACCGACATTATTAATCCGGTTCGACTGTCAATTGCAAATTGGCGGAACACGGTCAAATCTTAATCCGGAGACTATCTGCCCGGTTTGATTTTATGTTACCATCTTATTATGGAGTAAACCGGTGTTTATCAACCCGGCTTGGCTATCAACTACAAGTTGTCAGTACATGATCAGTTATAATCCGGCGATTATTAACCCGGTCTGGTTGACTACAAATCGCCAGTATTATATATGGATAATCCGGTGTCTATCACAACCCGGCACGGTTTTATCATAAACCAGCACAATATGGAAGGAGTTATCAATACTCAAGATTGGGGTTATCACCTTTACTACAAAAAGTTGGCAAAACCAACAATGTGATTCAATGCCACAGGTATGATCTATTTCATATTTGATTATTCTTAAGTGCAGCCTTGGTTATAAACCCGGGTTATATGTTGGGCATTATGACCCGTCCGGCGGTAAACCGCCAGGACACTTTAAACTTGTTGTATGCAGAAACATGTTTGTTAAACCGGCCTGGCTTTGGACTATAAGTCGCCAGTATATATATTTGGATTGCGCCATTGGAATCATGCGCTTATAAATCATTGGGTTATATTATTCAAATAGCCAAACTTGGCTGGATTTTCATTATGATATTGAATGAATAAGGTTTTCATACCGGATTATATTATCTTGAATAGCCAACATGGCTGGATTTTTTTGGTTATTAATTACCGGTATTATTGAGTTTTCAAAGTCGATTTAGCGCAATGGTTATTATTTTATCAAAGGATATGATTTATTCTACAATGGAAGGAATAGTCCCGAGTCGCTGCAGGCTTACAACCCGGCACTTGGGGGCTACATTATTCAAATCGAGATTAAATGCAAGTCTCATGTCGCTGCAAGCATGCATCATGACACTTGGGGGCTAATGCCAAGTCATTTTTAGTCTTACTGAAGACCCGACTCATCATATTATAATGAGCCGGCCCTTGGGGGCTACCAATTGATCCTGTCAACAATTCAAGGTACACAAGTTTTTATCCATTATATTGAAGGGTCCACTCCTCAGTTGGTAAAGCACAAAGCTCTTAACCTTGTGGACGTGGGTTCAAGCCCCATGATGGGAGTTACATCATATGATGTTATTTTCAATGAAGTACATATAAAGTCCCAGCTCAATATTATCTTACTGAACCGGCCCTTGGGGGCTACACTGATTAAAGTTTTTATAAGCAATTACAAGTCCCAGGTTGCTGCAAGTATGACAACCCGGCACTTGGGGGCTACACTGATTGAAGTTTATATAAGCAATTACAAGTCCCAGATTGCTGCAAGCATGACAACCCGGCACTTGGGGGCTACATATATGGAGCATTCAGTTTATATGATTGAGATAAACAAACCGGATTTCTTCAAGGTTGAAACACTTATTGGAACAAATCTTAAGTTATCACTATGTTCTCCTCTTAAGACTTGGGGGCTACAGGTATTATGCATATAAAGGATGAACATCTTCATTTTATCAGTTTTGAGCAAATCAGGAAGATCAATTACATGACCCGGTGTCGACAACAATTATGACCCGACGCCATCAATATTTATAAACCGGCCATTTTGGTAATATTAAACCTGCAAGTTTTATATCTTCAAACCGGCTGAATATCAGATAAATATTTTCAGACCCATATTTCTTAAACCAGTGCTTTGGGAGCTGAGTTAAAGGAGTTATTCCTCACAATATTTCTCGGTGACAAACCAATGTCGGCAAATTGATTATGAAGCTGGTCTGTTGACCCGGATTTCCCAGAAGGAGGAAATAACAAGGACTTAAGTATGATCAGGTACCGGTTTGCAAAAATTCTAAACCCGGAGCATAACCTGTCAAATTTGTTCTTGTGTTTATTTTGCAGCATAAGTTTACCATGAATAAATCCAAGCTAAATTTGGGGGCTAATGTCGGGGATATACCTCGCGGCGTAAACCGGCCGGAAGTATAATCCGGCCGGACTAGGCGTTTCATTGGTAAACCACCAGAGGATTGGCGGTTTACATGATTGGCGGTGTAAACCGGCCGGAAGTTAACCCGGCCGGACTTGGCGGATTATCTGAAGACCCCGCTGACACTTGGCGAGTTACTGGCGACCCGCCTTGACCTGGCGGTTTACAAGCAACCCACCTGGTTATTATGACTCACTGGTGATCCGGCGTGCGGGACAGACAGATGACAAGGCCCAAAACCCAGAAGGCCGGTTCACGTTTAATGGTGGGCCGGTTTAAGAGGAAAGGCAGGAGGAATATTATCTTACAAGGAGCTAAGACCTGGACTTGTATTCGGTTTGTATTAGAGATAGACTAGTATAAGGAGGGGCAGGGCTCCTTAAAAGGGGACAAGATTCACAAGTTCCACAAGTTGGACAAGTTAAGGAAGATTGACAAGTTCTACAAGTTGGATAAGTTAGGTTTAGACAATAGCTCTCGAGATAGAGCACTCTTGTAACCGTGATCATGATCATCAATATTAATGAAGCAGGATGTAGGCTTTTACCTCCACCGTGAGAGGCCGAACCTGAGTAAAACATCGCGTCTCCCGTTCCGCTCAACCCCTCTCAAGCTACCACATAAATGCGTTGGCCTCGCGACTAAGTCCTGACTCTAAAGACATCTGCCGTGACAATTCCACGACAGGATGCGCGTCAGAGGATAAATTATCCTCCACTAACGGTTATTGGGGATCGTCTAGGTCCTGGTTAGAGGTGTAAAACAGGGTTTTAACTTCTCTAACCGGTTATAAGGGATCAATTAGAAATGCCCTAATGCCGTAGCTTCCAGTTAAAACCATGGTTTTTTTCTTTATGCAGAAATATGAGTGTTTCTACTCGATTTCATAAGTAAATTAAGACTGGGGTGTCTCTACTCTACATTCTTTTTTCACAGGGACTTAATTGGCTCTCACTTTTTTCACACTGAACTTAACTGCCTTTTTTTTCTACAGTGAACTTGTGAAGGCACCCCAAGAAAAAAATGCAATGCAGCAGGACCTCTGTTCTACTACTTCTTACCAAGGGCTCCGTTTGCACAGTGAAACAAATAATTGCATTGCGATCATCTCACGGGACACGTTCGATTACATGCTGGGCAACCGCAGCCAGAGCGGCTGCGAGGGCGGCGCCTTCTACACATACGACGCGTTCGTGCAGGCCGCGAACGCGAGCAAGCTCCGCGGCTTCGGCACCATCGGCGACGAGGATACACGCAGGCGCGAGCTCGCCGCCTTCTTCGGGCAGACCTCCCACGAGACTGCCGGTATGAATATGATATGCGCGACACTATGATTTTACTTGAATTTTTGTGTCGACAGAGACGAGTGTTATGCCTCTGCCGCAGGTTACTGCTGGGTCAAAGAGCAGAAGCCCACGATTGCGCGCTACTACGGACGAGGCCCCATACAGCTGACTCAGTAAGATTTTTTGTTTTGATGATGATGATATCGTACTCCATAGTGTTGCTTTCCGTCTAGTTTTGCTTAGGTCGCACTTGATTTCTACCCAACTTAGGCCTACTTTGGTTTGTAGGAATTTCATAGGATTTTTATAAGATAGAATTTGTAAAGAAAAAAATTCTTTTAAAGCCTTTTGGTTTGTAGGAATGAATTCCTATTCCTATGTAGGATAGGAATCAATTCTTCACATTTTGAAGGAAAAAAAAATTAGCTAAGACTCAATGGAAAAATTCCTATCTTATGCATCAAATGTCATATTTTTCTTTATAGAAATTGAGATGCATGTCATCTCACTTCTTATGATTTTCCTATTCCTATAGCATTCCTATCACATGAACCAAAGGAGGCCTAGCTTCCTTCGATTCAAATTAACTGTTGTAGCTTTAGGCCTTCTTTGGTTCATATGGTAGAAAAATCGTAGGAATAAGAAAGTCATAGGAAATGAGATGATATGTATCTCAAATCCTACGAGTAGGAATAGGAAATGAGATGCCCTTTAATTCACATCATATGATTTTTTTTATTGAGTCTAGACTAATATTTATTTTCCTATGAAATGTGAAGGATAGGAAGAATTCCTTCATAGGAATAGGATTCCATTCATACAAATCATAGGGCTCTAAAGGAATTTTCCTATAGAAATGCTATCCTATGAAATTTTACAAGATTCTTTTAAACCAAAGGAGGCCTTAGTATAAGTATTCCCTCCTTTCCTAAATATAAGTCTTTCTACAGATTTCTATATAGATTATATATGAATGTATATAGACATACTTTAGATAAATTTATTTATTTTGCTTTGTATGTAGTTCATAGTGAAATCTCTAAAAAGACTTATATTTACGAATGGAGAAATTAAATAGTACTAACAGTTTACAAATAACAGCGACTACAACTACCGGCAAGCCGGGGACGCGCTGGGGCTGGACCTGCTGGGTAACCCGGACCTGGTGTCCACCGACCCTGTCGTCGCGTTTAAGACGGCTATCTGGTGGTGGATGACACCGCAAGCGCCCAAGCCGTCGTGCCACGCCGTGATGACCGACGGCTGGACGCCGTCTACCCAAGAGCGCGACGCAGGCATGCTCCCCGGATATGGTATGACCACTTACATCATTAACGGCACCCTTGAGTGCGGCAAGGGCTACGGGACTGCCCCAGCCAAGGATCGTGTCCGCTACTACAAGATGTACTGTGGCATTCTCCAAGTCGGGTACGGGGACAACATGATCTGCAAGAACATGAAGTTGGCACAGCCACCCTTGTCTCCGCCGCCTCTCGGAGGCATGAACCAAATGCAAAGACGGCCAACACAGCCACCGTTGCCTGCACAAACTCTGGAAGGTCAGTTAGCTTTGCGGGCTTATTACAACAGACAGATGCTGCGCATATTTCGGCAAAATTCTGATACACTGATAATTTCTCGCAGAATCTCCAAAAACTGGGCTTCTGATCGGCATTTCTGTCGGTTCTGTGTTGTTCTTGATCATTCTCATCGCCTCGATTTGGTTCCTTCTACGGCAGCACCAGCGAAAGCACGAGAAAATCCGTCAGCAAACAACAGAGCAAGAGCTGGAAGAGGACAACTTCCTCGAAGATGATCAGGCCATGGAAGACGACTTCGAGAAGGGGACTGGTCCCAAGCGATTCCACTATAACGATTTGGCCGTCGCCACCGACAACTTCTCCAAGGACAAGAAGCTCGGACAAGGTGGCTTTGGATCGGTGTACAGAGGTTTTCTGAGTGAATCGAACCTTCATGTGGCCATCAAGAGAGTTTCCAAAGGCTCCAGGCAAGGGAGGAAGGAGTACGCATCTGAGGTGAGGGTCATAAGCAGGCTTCGGCATAAGAACCTCGTGCAGCTCATCGGCTGGTGCCATGGAGGCAGTGATCTGCTCCTCGTCTATGAGCTCCTGCCCAACGGCAGCCTCGATAGGCATCTCTACGGCGCCAATAACGTTGTGCTTCCATGGTCTGTTAGGTAAGCCCATCAGATAGAGTAGTCTCAAATTGCTTTTGGCCTTAGGCCGCTGATAATTAATGTAACATTAATTTCTTCCATCTTCAGGCATGAGATTGTGCTGGGATTAGGATCGGCGCTTCTCTACCTACACCAGGACTGGGAGCAGTGCGTCCTGCATAGGGACATCAAGCCAAGCAATGTCATGCTGGACGCGTCGTTCAATGCCAAGCTCGGCGACTTCGGGCTTGCCAAGCTCGTTGAGCACGGCCGAGGATCACTAACGACAGCTCCCGCCGGCACAATGGGATACATGGACCCAGAATGCATGACCACCGGCAGGACCAACACCGAGTCGGATGTCTACAGCTTCGGCGTCGTCCTCCTTGAGATTGCGTGCGGTAGGGGGCCTGTGGTGGTAGCTCAGCAGGAGGAGGACGCGATGCACTTGGCTCAGTGGGTGTGGAATTGGTATGGCAGGGGGAGGATTCTAGGCGCCGCTGATACACGATTGGGAGGAGAATTCAACGCCAGAGAGATGGAGTGTGTGATGCTGGTTGGGCTTTGGTGTGCTCAACTTGATTGCAACCTGAGGCCGTCGGTTCGACAGGCTGTCAACGTGCTGCGTGCTGAGGCGCCGCTGCCGGTCCTCCCTGCAAGGATGTCGGTGGCAGCTTACATGCCGCCGTCGGTTGACATACATAGTTATACTACTTCTTCGTTTGTAACCGTCGGCACTGGTGGTAGTGTGGACACAACTCGTCAAGCTGGACCGAAGCATCTTCTTTGCTAAAATAATACGACAAATCTTCAAATTCACAAGAAAAAAAAAATCTTGTTTCACAGGAACATTCAACCATTCAGTGTCATTTATTTCCCGTCCACGACAAGACGACTACGGTGACTTCGTAAATCCCAAGATGATATGCCGGCTCAGTTTGTCGAAGATGCTCATAGAGGTAAGGTGTGCTTGTGTGTGTTCATAGGGGTGATTGTATGCGTGTATGTATGAACCCTTGTGTCTGTACTGTGTTAAGAAAAAACATTCACAGTGTCATTCATTTCCCCCCAAGATGAGCCCTTTTTGTTTTTTCTCATTTGTAGCATCAAAACTGTTTCTTTGTATGTGCCAACTTAGCCCTTCTTTGTATGTGCCACCAAATGCATTTCTCCTTTCTTATTTTTGCAATTTTGTTCCCTTCCGGTCCATTGTTGGCCTCTTCATCATCCTTGTCATCCTCCTCAATGGATATGCTCAGCTTTGATCTCTTCGGAGTGGTCTCCGAAACTCTTTGGATCCACTTTTTGTTCTTGCATAGCACTTTGTAGAAATGATGCAACGTGAAGGGCTTGTGGCCGACTTTCGTGTTCCTATGCTTGAATAGTTCTTGGATGTAGGTGCTAGTTGTGGGTTGCGTTGGGATTTTCCCGGAAGATGAAGGATGGAGCAATATAGTAGCTGATAAGTATTTCCCTTAGTGAGAACCAAGGTTATCGAACCAATAGGAGAACCACACAAAGCCTAGTGAACAGTGCATGCATACACAAGAACAAATACTTGCACCCAACACGGGCAAAAAGGTTGTCAATCCCCCTGAACTCGTTATTTGCAAGGATCAAATCTATTGGTGGTAGATATGTAAATTGATAAGTAAAATAAAAGATAATAAATTGCCGGAAGGCATTTTTTTGTTTTTGTAATATGATAAAAGTAGACCCGAGGGCATAGTTTTCACTAGAGGCTTCTCTCTTGAATAAATAGCATATGGTGGGTAAACAAATTACTGGTGGCAACTGATAGAAAAGCGCATACTTATGATGTTATTCATGGCAATGATCTGGTATATAGGCATTATGTCTGTGACAAGTAGACCAAAACGATTCTGCATCTCCTACTATTACTGAACCCATAGACAAAGCGCCCATAATACGGCATATGCTCCTACCTAAATTAGCCTTTTGAACCTATTTAAAATTCCATCTAACCAATGACAAAAGATATTGGCAACACTTGTGGGCGGATAAAAATTGGACGCTATTTGGATGAGTGGCCACGTAGAACTCGCAAACTGGGGTGTTTGATTGTCTTGTCATAAGTACAAAACTACACTCCTTACTTTCTTGCCAATTGCAACGGGCGAGATTGTCTTTGGTTAGCACAACACCCCTTCGAAGATACGACATGAAGATTTTAAATTTTAGTGGCATCTTCGACATCCAAATTTTCTTATTATCATCCACTAGGACCTCTGAATGCGTGAGCACACGGTGCATAGAGTCGATTGTGAAAGACCCAGATGTTGTGAGGTTCCAGCAAAACACGTCCCTTCCTTGTGTCAGGTTAATTGACTCCAACCGAGATAACAGATTTTGCCATGAAATAAGACGGGGGCCAATCAAATCCCACCTGAAAGAAATATCCCGCGGGAATGAATTAAGTACCTGCGTCGGAGTATCATTCTTATTGCGAACAATACGGTACAAAGTTGGATATTGTTCTCGGAGGTTGGCATTGCCTAGCCAGTTGTCGATGCTATATGTATTCAGTGGACGGTGTTTGTGAAGACTATGTTCAAGCCCTGAGATAACAAACAATGTCTCCTTGAACAAATGCAAGAAGGTGCTAGCAAGAATGTGATGAGGGCTTTCGGAGTGCTCCAAGCTCGTGGATGTTTTTGAAACATAACTTGCAATGAATGTGACGTCCTACTTTACGTTTCAAGTGATAGCCTCTCATTTTTCTAATCAAAATTCGTGTTGATCAAAGAGAATATTAGAAAATAAAAGTGTAATCAATCATTTATTAATTCATGTGAGTTAGATTAAAGCACATATATATTGACATCATGTCTATTACAGTTTCCACAAATATCATGGTAGAGAACTACATAGAGAGAAGTCACCGAGGTTTCTAGAATGCAGGCTTGTCAATTTGCGCAAAAGTAAAAAGTAAAAAAGATAATTATCTATGGCACTAAATAGATTCGAGCATATGAAAATCGGGTTTGCTAATTCTTATTTGGATGATATTTAACAAAATCTTATCTAACTCATATATCATTTGGTTAATCAAATAAAGCAAAAGAAGCAAAAAATACCACACGAATCTTTGCGTAAAATCAAATACTGCGGGAGTTATATATGACTTAGTTAAATTTCATCTAGATGAGAACTAGTCACACCCTATAAAAATATATAGTAGTGATTTGTCCTAAAAATGTTGCACTCCTTGTTTAAATGTTCTTCCCTGGTCAAATATGTCTTACATGTTCTTGGGTTTAACAACCGGCTGATATCCATTCATTCATATTTTCATTTTCTTTTGCGAAGAAGAGTTCAGGTCTATTATATAAGTTCAGCAGAAGTACAAATCATCCCCAACATAATAAAATTACACCGAGGTCCATGGACCACCGAACGAACACTAGCTCCACCCGAATGAGCTGTCCACACGCCGATGTCGCTGGTCCACTACTAGAGCCGGCATGACCTTGTTGATGACAACCGTTAAGACTTAGTGCATGTGGCCCTAAGGACTAGTGCTCTGGAACAACAATCGTCATCGTTGAATCCTTGAATCGATCTTAAGTACCCGACACCACATGTCATCGTCGCAAGCACAAGGAGAGAAATCCTAACCTTGCAACACAAGGAGTCGACAAGAATTTACGCTGAAGCTCCATTGAATCCGCCCCGATGGACGAAATCGAGGAAGAATGGAACCCCGAAGACCATCTCGAAGGTAGGATGCCAGCATCCACACTTGAATGCCGCCCATGCGAGAAGAAAAACTAACCTAAGCTACTAGCTAGTTGAAGTCAGGCCCGACCCATAAGCCGGGGAAACGGGGCGCCCGCCCTGGGCCCCGAGGAGGCAGGGGCCTCGGCCCAGGTAGTATACCTTCACAGAGCCCAAAGAAAATACATGAGAAACAAAACGTCTAAGGAACCATACAAGGAAAAGCCCATTAGGCTGGTCATAGTGGGGAGTATCATATGGTAGTATCATGCATATGATACTAGTGTATGATACTACATCCATAGTGTATAATATTATAGATTAGTATCACATGTAGTCTCATTTATTGCCATGCATGACACATAGTAGTATAACATTTATTATGTTCGGTATCTACCTATGTTACTATAATCATCTCTCTCTTCTTTAATTACTTGCCACATAAACATATTTGCGAGTCCCAAGTGCATGTTACTACTTATGTTACCCCACTATGGCCAGCCTTAGGCAAAACCTCACGAAGGAATTGATCGATAATCAATCTGCTTGCACGGGACCCCAGACCGGCGATTCCTCTGCTTTGCCAAATCCCAGACTCAGCGCCGCCCCTCCGATGCCACTCCGATTCCGAAGTCGTGGCCGGCCATTAATGGATAGCTACGGCGCAAATCATTCCCCAATCAGCCCCCCTTCCTTTCTGAACGCGCTGCCGGTTTCCTAGACTTTGGAGAGACCGGGAAGGTACTTACATGTTCTTCTTTCCTGTAATTTCGTTCTTCAATTCCAAGATTCGTTGATAAGTAGCTCTGCGCACGATTCAACGTCGTACATCCGCTACATCTGCATGGATCTTCTTTTGTTCTTCATTGGATCCAAATGGGAGAGTGCTCAGGCAGGAGACTAGGGGAAGGGAGGGATTTATCCACTTCATCGTGTCGTCTTCTTTGTTCGTGCTAACTACTGCGGCGTATGGATCAAGCATCTACATCCACATCAATCAATATCCAGGTGCTTTGATCCCTGTATTACCTGTTTTTATGCAGCTTGTTCAGTGACATGTCTTCAAGAAATTATTTGACTGGTAGTAGAATCTCAAAAGAGATCAATTACTCTTAACTTTCTCAAAACTAGAACTCTTCTAGGGAATCTCCAATGTTTGGTCATCATAGTATAAACATGAAATACTCACTGTTTGATTTGCTATGCCTTATGCAGGATAGTTTGGAAGAGATGAATTATTATTTGGGTGAAGAATTTTGGAGTGGAGAAACATGGCAGATTGGGGGAGGATCCAGAACAAATGTAAGTACGCATTAATTTTATATCTCATGGTAACACAAATGTTTAAGTAGCAACCAGTTTTTACAAGGACATATTTTGTGCAAAAAAATTGATGTCTCTATTGACAATTAGAACATCGATCTTTTGTGGAGCTATATTGTTTCATTACTATCCCGATGCACTTCTCTTGATCAATAAATAGTGGTACTGCTAGTCTAAGAGTCCAAAGATCACCAATATATGCTATCTACTGGATATTTACATTACTTTTGAAAAAAGAACTGAGCTTTTGTGTTTCAAGAAGGGCCCCTTGTTTTTGTCTTGCCCCGGGGCCCCATATATCTGTGGGACGGCCCTGTGTGCCTCCTCCCGAATTGGACATGTTTCATGACGTACCTAAGAGTTGGCCCCACAAACTCCATGGCGAGGAAGGCCTCGCTGTCGAGGCGGCCGGAGGCGCGCGGCTGCACGATGGACGGGTGGCCTCTGCACGCCTCGAGGGCGCTGACCTCGGTCGCGAAGTCGGAGAGGTAGCGGCCGGCGTCGCCGTCGTCGCTCGCACGAAGACACTTCATCGCCACGATATCTCCTGTGCGGCGGTCCCTGGCCCGGTAGACGACGCCAAAGGTTCCTGCGCCGATCACCTCGAGCCGGTGGAAGCGGCCGCTGCCTGTGGCCGTGGGAGTTGCCGGCGCTCTTTGGCTCTTGCGCGCCGCCGGTGTGGCCGCGACCACGCCGTCTAGGGCAGCGACGCCCATACGCGGCGGGGTTGCAGTCGACCACCCATATCGATCTCGCCGAGACAAAATCCTTATTCGATCGATCCACTGGTCGCTAGACGGAGGAAGAGATTGATTTTGCTTTTCTCTCACACACAAGGCCGCCCGTATGCGTGTATGTATATATAGACCGCCAGGACGGAGGAAATCTAATCATACTCGGACACGGACCGCTCAACTCGTGCGTGTTAATTAGGTTTAGGCTAGCTAGCTTAAGCCTTAGGCCTAAGCTAATTAGGATCCTATACGAAGATTAGTTCCTTGCGTCCAGATGTACTGACGCATCGATCATGGAACACAAGCATGCATGCACACAATGACACAGCCCTCGTATCGTGAGAGTGAACCGGTCCATGCATGCATATGCAACTCGAGGCACGCTTACATTACGTACGGCCGGCCGCTTTCGGTGTGCAAAAGGCGTACTCTTGTTCTTATAATAAAAACAGATCCAGCGTGAATAAGATAGTTATTGCAATATAAATATCTAAAATGTTTACATTTTTATCATGGATTTTTAGGGCAATATGAATATCTAGAAAATGATAGGTTTTGAGTACACTTTAGCTATACTTCAGTCGACTGAAAAAACCAGTTAGGCTCAGTCGATTTCTTCTTCTTTCCAAACTGCACACTCGTACATACCACATGCATGCAGCGTGCAGCGTGCAGGTTGGGTGACGCGGCTGCTGAGAGCATTAATGAAGCATGCTACTGAAGAGTAATTAAGATCAATCCAGCAAGTTTATTTTAGTTTGAGTTTGAAGATATTTTTATGAACTAGCAAGGGCCCGTGCATTGCAACGGGGCATACACATTTTAGTGGGTTTCTAGCGGTTCGACATTTTGTAAAAGCAAAATAAACAAGCGTGTGCTTAGAAACCGGGAAAATAATTTACCATTCAAACAACTTCTGTTATTTGATGGTTCAAAATGAATGATGTCAAAGATACACATCAACATTGTCAACTAAAAGAATTTGCAAATAATGGTAGCTACTCCCTCCGTTCGGAACTATACATCTATTTCTGAGACAAGTAATTCCGAACGGAGGGAGTAGTAGTCATGTGACATGTTCCCAACTGCAACAGAGAATATTCTATTTTATCTTGTTACATGATTTTTTTCTAGAAGAACTATTGCCTATAAATAAATCAAATAATAATGATAAACTGGAGCACAATGCAATGGTTCATATTTTCTTAATTTAAGATGAATGATATGAAAGAGAAAAAGATGACCATACTAAGGCTACCGGGAAAGGCATAGGCAGCATAGCGTACAATTATATGAAACACCACGCCTTTAAACATTTCCAAATATACAAAACATTAAGGTACTGAATTCTTTTACATAGACTGATATGACTTGAAAATACAATGGTCAATGAGAGGGCAAAAAAAGCCACAGGATTTTCTTTTGTATATCAATACCAACTAAAAATAATAAGAATTGTAATTAAAAAAAGCGACAATTTTTTTTTGTTAAGAGCATTTGACTTGCACTCTGACTCAATGTTTTACTGGTACATTTCCTCATGAACAAATTTGCTTTACTAACCCTCCTCTAAACTTTCAGCTGGATGTCGGTGCCAACGAACTACCCGCTCAATTATAGGCTCAACTCCAACCAGCTCCATTCTAGGAATAGATGGATTTGTAGTTTTCGACTCCAAAAAGTTTGTTGGGCCTCTACTTTGAGTGAGAACCAGACAGTCATACTGCAAACACATAAAAAAGTAATGGTTGAAGTAAAGCAGAATAATATTCTCAAGTTTAATATACAAAAGGAAAATGAAAAGATCATGATAACAAACATGGAGAAAGGTTTATAAGTTCTATATTGGTGCTCACAAAGTCGCTGTCCAGGTCAGAAAGTCATTTTACTTTTGAGAGCATCATCGATTTAACCTTTATTTTCTCAAGTGGATAACAATTCCTCGTTGTCACCAACTACACATAGGAGATGTGAATAAAGAGGCTGCAATAAGATTTAAGGGAGAAGAACTCCAGGGAAGTTTAACCCCCACTCTCAAATGGCCTGATGTTGTCGTAATTCTTGGCGTACTTCACAGATGATCATGCTTCAGGTGAAAAAGATCTGACAGCACAGAGTTCAAAACTATGCTAGTCTTTGTACAATGGAGAATAAGCGTCTTCTTGCCATTCTCAACCTGGAAGAAACATTAGAGCAACAGCCTGATGTGGGAGTCAGGGAAAAGCACATTCGTACTAATTCTAGTTTCTTGAGATGGAAGGTTCGAAAGCAACCGTCTTTTGCAATAGCAACTAAATTAAGAATTACAGGTGGTTATTTGTACAAATCGTGGACTATGTGCCAGAAAATCTGGCCCTTTTGTGTGTGACTCGGTTTCTTTAAAAAAAATACAATGTTCAAACACACTACTTGAACTATATGGGAAATTGCTGAAAGATGTCGCTATGTCAGTTTATGCTTGGCCAGTGTCACAAGACAATAATGCTCAGATACTACCTATGAAAATACGAATACTTTCTTGTGTCCATAACAATAATGACTTGATGGTAGACAGGGTTAGTGTTCTTCTGGCATTGTAAACTGAAGGCAAATTTGCAACAGCTAAAGGGACCAAAGATATGAGAAGCTTACGAGGGCTTGGGGCGTGCTTGAGGAGCTCAAATGTGGTGAACATGGTCATGGGAACCCTGATGCCATCATCTTGATCCTACATCAATCTAGGGATGAGACCTCTGGCAAAGGGTTCATAACTCTGCCCAAACTTGAAAAATCACAAATGGAAGGCTCATTTGATGCCACACTTGAAAAATCACATAGACTATGTAAGCATGATCTTGGCTGGGCTCTTGAGATCACATAGACCAGGTAACCATTAGGTAGAGTAGAGCTTACACACAATGAAATAAGGTGACACATCATGCTCAATCAATTTCTGATCTTCTCACGAACGAGATACAACCTGCGTAGAGGTTAAATCAATAAATTTTACTCTTCACTACTAGGGAAAACCTTATACACAGAAGTTTATCAGTAGCGTGGTTTAAAAATGGGCGCTACTGCTAATTAGTAGTAGCGAGGGGTATAAAAACCGCGCTACTACTAAGTTGATAGTAGTAGCGAGGGATATAAACCCGCGCTGCTACTAAATGGTCTCCAACAATGCCCCCGGGATAGGCAATAGTAGTAGCGAGGGGTATAAAACGGGCGCTACTACTAAGTAAGTAGTAATAGCGCAGGTAAGACCCCCACGCTACTACTAAGCGTGTCCATCCCGGTCCGATCCACACTCCCACCCCACCACCACCTCCCACCCCACCAACCGTCCCACACCCCCCACCCCCCGTCTGTCTCAAAAAAAATGCAGCCCGATCCAGATCCCCAACCTCCTTTCCTGTCCCAACCCACTCGCCGCCGGCCTCCCTTCCA
>NC_041380.1:567009336-567022312 GCF_002162155.2 Triticum dicoccoides
GGCCGCGCGCCCGCCGCTCCTCGTCTCGCGCCGCTGCCCGCCCCCGCCCCGGCCCCGGTGCCGGCAACGAAGCCGTCCCCGCCCACCAGGTCCGGGATCCCGCCGCAGTACGACCTCGACGCCAAGTGGGACGCCTGCCTCGACCTCTCCATCCGCCACGTCGCCTACTCCTCCCTCGCCGGCGCCTTCGGAGGCCTCATCCTCTTCCGTAAGCCCCCAACCCCCTCCGCCTCACCTCTCCATTCCCCTCGCTGCATCACGAGATCTGTTCGCCGCGCCTCCGTGGGTATCTCATGATCTAGGGTTGCGCGAAAATAATGCTCGTGTTCCATCTCGATTGGCCTAATTTGATGAGGGATTCCCTAGCTGCATAGGTAGGGCGCGCTCCTCCAGGCAAAAACATTTGGGAACGTTACTAATGCGCATGCCCTGCTTTAGGGTGCTGTAGATTGATTGTTTCCTGCGCGATTGGAGCCCCAAATTTGCGTCGAGTGCTCTGAGATTCCGATGATTGTAAGCAAAAAATCGCTTACGTTTTATTTCTTGTATGTTTGTATTCTGCAGAGGCCAGAGTCTCATTTCAATTGATTCGTCAGCTAGTGTATGAATAGCAGGACGTGCTTGAATTGGGCTAGGCTATGTGATGGCTTTGACTGTTAGCCAGGGAAACTTTTGTTTGTGATTTTATTGGTGTGAACAATGCTTTCCTGGTGTTAGTCATGCTCTTGGAATGGTTATGGTGAATCATGGTTCTGAAAATAATTCAGTCTTACAATCATTTCCTCGTGTCTGGTATTTTTTTAGAGAAAGAACAACGCTTTGTCTGATTGGAATTGTGGTATTCAAGAAGAATGCATGAATAATTGCTAGGCAAACTGCTTACACCATACAGGCTGCAGTACGTGGAGTCCTAAGTCAGTTTCATTCTCGAACTTTAGGGGCTTGTCCATTGATGTCTATGTGATGCTTGTTATCAGCTAATCTCAAACTGTTTCCCTGTATCCTATTCTGTTGAATAACTTGGAGTCCTTTTATTTGTATCCAGAATGAGTTTGATTTCACAAGTTCTATAAAGTAAGCAATGCAACTTGTTACTGTGTATCTGATGTTGGTAAGGGAACTATTAAAAAAGTTATTTGGCTATGTGAATTGTCTGTTTTCCACCCGATAATCCATAATTATTAGTTTGCCTAGCAATTATTCATGCATTTTTCTTGAATGTTCTCAAATTTTATAATCTTATTTACTTGTTAATTATTCAGAGTTGGCATATGCCGAAAGAAACACTTTGAGAAGAACTCAAATTTACACTTCGTGAAGTAACTGTCACTAAATCTATGGTCTAATGCATGTTTGTGACTTGTGTTATTTTATACAGGTAGCCCAACAACCCGCTGGGCATCAGTTGCACTTGGAGCTGGTGTGGTGATAGGGGCTGCGTTCACCAAACTGGTCGACCCCTGAATGCTCATACATATTCAATGGTTCTCCTCCAAAGTGGGGAAAGGTAAGCATTTCTCTTCTGCCCCTTACCCTCTGTCCGTCTCCTTCCTCCGATTGCTTGCTGCACCACAGCAAGTAATTATTTTTTCAGATAGGAGAAGAGGAGAGGTCTTGCAATCCAACTTACCTGTATTCTTGAACAAATGAAGCACAATACTTTGCAACACCTCAAGTTTCAAACTAAATAAATTACGTTGGCCACCTGTATTTACAAAATTTACCTTGTATATGCATTGTGCTTGTCTTTTGTTAGTTAGCAACTCAACTCGACTCATGCTGGTGGCAAGATTTGAAATCACTCTAGTGCAGTTTGCATCTTTGTAACTGAACATGTTATAACATCAATATTAACAGTAAAAAAATAGACTTTGTATGTGTAGTATAAGCAAGTTCAAGTGATTTTGCGAATCTGCTTTCCTTTGGTTATGCCTAAGATTTCACAATCATTTTGTATTTAGTTTAGAAACTGAAAAATGAAGAGAGTTGCCTTTCCTTTTGTTATACATGCAGCCATGTGCTTGACGCCACCTGATGCGTGCGTTTTGTGCTCCTATCTGCTTGTCAAGCAGAAATCTGCTGCTGTGATAGGAGGACGACGAGGCGAGTGGCTGCTCCGACCCTGCTACTGCCCACACGATAGAAGGTCCTCTCTCTCTCTCTCCCTCTCTCTCTCTCTCTCTCTCTCTCTCTCTCTCTCTCTCTCGTTTTTTATTCCTCCCTCCGATGAGAGTTTGGTGCAACCTACCTCATAGTTGTACCCTTGGTAGAGTGATTTGTTTGACATGTTGATCTGAAGTAAAACCACTTAATCATCCTCTTCCTTTTTTTTAAAACAAACCAGTCTTGTCATTGTTTCCCCGTGTATGGTAATTTGAAGAAAGAACAACACTATTCCTGTCTGGGATTGTGGTCTGTTGGGGACTTGAACACTGCTCTGTTCTTCAAAATTACAGCGTGTTTGCTCCTAGTGCTCAATCATATTCTGTCCTAGATCGTTATCCACCTAGGCCATTGATCTGCATAATGCAGACTTTCATTGTAATATGTAAGATGCGTATGATATGTTTCGAATATGATAGATGGTAAACTTACTGACTTACTGATTCCTGAGTTCTATCTTGATGCTTTTTGTTCCAAGTGTTAAGCAGGAATTGATAGGGCTGTCATATGATTTTGTTTAATCTTTGCTAATGTGAATTGTGAAATGTTGGTTAAACTTAATATGATCATCACCAAACTCTCTACCTCAGTTCTGTTTTAGTAGTGACGCAAACTGCTTACAGCATATAGGCTGCAGTATGTGGAGTCCTAAGTCCAAAAAAGAGGTCTGGACACGTTTATTATTATAGTTATTACTTGGTAAATTTAGTAAGAACAAGTAAGAACTAGTAAGAGTTAAATCAACTGTGTGGGCAGCATTAACATAGGTGCTCCTGTGTCGTGCTGCTACGTACTTGGTAGTTCGACCTTCTCCACCGATTAGTGAGCTCCGCCACCGAACGTAGCTCCTGTGCTGTGTTGCTATTCTAGCCAAAGGTTTTCTCTCAATTTATGCACTTTTCCGTTGAGTGCCTTTGTTTTAAACTATGAGATATGCCTATGTTTAATTCTGAAATCTCAATGCAATTTTATGTTGTTGCAAAAGGTAATTTTGGAAAAATTTCCATTGCTGCAGGATAATGAGATGTTGAAGCGGCAGACGGAATCCATGACACCGAAGTGCAAGTGCGGCAGATTATCTCTATTTTTCCTTTTCCTTTTTCTTATTATTGGAGTGAGAACAAGTAGAATGAGGAACTGTGTGATAGTAGATACAAAGAGACTTATGTTTGCAATTGTTAATGACATACATACTTGCATGTTCTTTGAAGTGGTCAATCGTGAGTACCAATGCATAATGATGGGGTTTTGGCTCATTTATTGGCTTCGGTGTCCAGTTAACCATGAAATAGGACCCATGTCAATTATGTATGCTCTTACTGGATGTGTTCTAATGCTGGTGTAATAATGTGTACTGGTTTATTTTTTTTAATTTCTAATAAGTTAGTAGTGGCGTGGGGAGGAAACTGAGCGCTACTAGTATAAATGATACTAGTAGCGTTGGTTGTTAACACACGCTACTGCTATTTCATTAGTAGTAGCGCGTGTACGTAATAGCAGTAGCGTGGGTGGCACACGCTACTACTAACTTTAGTAGTAGCGTGGGTTTAACCCACGCTACTACTAACTATTAGTTGTAGCGCCTTATTGGTAGTGCGGGTGCCCGCGCTGCTGATAGGCCTAAAACCCACGCTGCTGCTAGGCTTTTCTCTAGTAGTGCTCGTTGTGAAGTCCAAAAACGAATCTCACGCGTACTGAATAGCCAAACAAGTAAACAACACAGTGGGTAGCATAGTATAGTAGTGCTTGTTAAGGGAGTTGTTTATCAATATGGTAAACAAAAAAATATATTAATTCTTTTGACACAAGCAAAATAGCATCAATATAATTAAAAAACGAATGAACAAGCACTCAGTAAGCAAGAATGATAACAAGGATGAAACATGCACCTCTACAGATCAGTTGAAAATTTAAAATCGTAGGAGAAAGGATTTAACGGCAGCCAAATTTTAAGTGAAATTGTAGCCTAAGTCAGCGTGATCTACCGCAATCTCCTGTGATTTTGTACTGCATGAAAATCGCGAGCGATTGCGGCCAAATTGCAGGCAATTTAAAATCGCTCTCATGATTAATATAATATCATGCACTTGGAACTTGCAAACACTTAAAAACAAAGGAGAATCAAATCATGGTGTGGAACGATTTCTTTTGGTAGCCCAACAACAATTTTCACATAGCAGCAGCATTCGCACAGTACGTTGACCAGTTCTATGCTGGGTTGCTGGCACATCGTGGCTTCCAAAATGGACCCTACTTATGGCGACATACCATCAGAATACGAAAGGAGGGATCCATGTGCTTACTTTGCTTTTCATGTAGCTTCAAAATAATGTATTGCTTGTCGTAGATTTTTACTCGTTCTCACTGCGATTCTACTGGCAATTCCACGAGGCAAATCTATGCCTTCTTCTTTCATAGCAGTGAACTCTGAACCTGGACCTCAAAGAGAAGATAATTTCTCATCAAATTGTCCAGCACTGTAATGAGAAGAGAAGGATCCATAAAGTAATAAAAAAACGAATCTGAATGTACCTCATCAAATGAAGGTGGCACCATGACCAATTATTTTTTAGCAAGTGACTTATCTCAGATCAATTCAAATAAACTGACAAAATTAACAGCAGCAAGCTGCCTTGGCATGCAGAAACAGAGAAGCATGTTGCTGGATCAACAATACAACTACCTATGACAGCTATATGGGTTACAGTAAAACGCACTGCTTGGCAGTTGTGGCCTGGTGGTATTATAGGAGTCCATCAGGAGGCCCCTAGAGACAAAGCACGTAAAGAACACCCAAGGATGCTTACTGCCCGTAAAGCACACAAAATCAGAGAAAACTAACTGTGAAGACTGCCAGAAACTTAAGAATAAAATTCTCGCATAAAAATAAATTTGCTACTTTCTAAATACTATTGGAATCTTAGAATCAACATGCTGCTAAGAAAGAGCAGAATAGCAGACAGAGAGACAGGGGACAGAAACAATAACTAAAACAGGGGATCAACATGATACTACTTGATCAGTATCAAACCAAGATGCGTAACCATGGTGCCTGGTGCTGAAGTCAGATATACATACTAAATGTTCTGATATGCCAAAATAAACGCATTAGAATCTTTTTAATTATCCCAACTATTTTTCAGAGGTTGCTCTGCCGTTGCTAATTATGATGTTGTGCTATACTGCTACTTCATATAGAGGGAGATCAGGGAGGTGTTCTGATATGCCAAGATAAACGCATTAGAATCTTTTTAATTATCCCAACTATTTTTCAGAGGTTTCTCTGCAGTTGCTAATTACGATGTTGTGCTATAATGCTACTTCATATAGAGGGAGATCAGGGAGGAGAGCAGCAGCCTGCTGCTGCGATTTTGTTCAATTTGCTGCTTGATTACTACTACACATCTATACAGAGAACACACAGAACACACATAACAGAAGACTGCTGCTTGCTGCTTTCAAGGGGATACATACATCTGTTGTAGCCGTCGAGGGCGACATTGGACGGCTCGACAGATGTTTTGTTCCTCCGGCGAAATCGACGACGACATTGTACGTTTCACGGAATTTTCGTCGGGATTTGATGGAGATTATGGTCCAAAGAGGCAACCCGATGGAGATTCCGGCCGAGAACCCTTCCTTCTTATAGCAGGCAAGTAAAATCCGGGCACCTCAGGTACTGCTTAACACAGTTGTGGTGAGTTGCAGATGCCATCAAGGAACGATAAATTCCAGTGCTAAATTCTGGCGCCAGGCCCATAGATGTATCACATTAATTCGTGGGTGTCAACTGATTCATAATCCCCCCATCATAGTATGAATTTACTCTAATGCAAGCTTGATAAAAGATGCAAGATTAAGACATTGCAATGCAAGGTAAAGACGTCTCGGTCAATTCATAAGTTGGCCTCACCCCAAGCATCTGCTTCGACCAGGGAGACAGCTGATGTTGCACCATGGCCATGCTCTAAAACAGCCATGGAAAGATATAGAGGAATTTGCACCGTGGCCATGCTCTCGTCCCTTCTTCATCTTCAGGCCAGCGTCACCCTCTCGTTTCCTGTCCATCAGGCCGCCCCCCACAAGCTTCTTTTATCTCTCCTTTGTCACCTTCCCGACAGAAGCTAACCCACAGCCAGGTTCATCAGTGGGATTAGATGTGTGTATGACGACTCTGTCCAGCGCACACGTCGGCTCTGTCCATCGGAGTGTCGACACCATAGACCACCTCTAGCGAGCGACTTGTTTGTCTGTGACGCCTGACCTCTGCGCCAACACTCCCCCTTGGTCTCTCTGTCGATCAGATCTCTCGCCGCGGGAGCCAAGCGGATGGGTCCGACGGCGGGCCGAGTGCGCCGGGAAGGAGTGGCTGGTGGTGAAGCCGTTGGGGTTGAGGAAACCATTGTCGATGTGGAAGCAGCGGGGAGGAGTCCTGACGGCGCCATGGTAGCAGGGACGGGGGATCCATCACCGCAGCGTCGAGAGTTGCCGGCGGTGGAAGGCCGTCGTTGGGTCGCTGGTGGTGGAAGGCCGCGGGTGTGGGGGCGCTTGGGTGGGGGTAGGCGCGCCGACAGGGTAGGTGGTGGAGGAGAACGACGACGGTAGGCGGTGGCGGAGCGCGGCGGCGGGGGCCGGTCCGGCGGAGGGCGGCGACGGGGGGCGGCTGTGTGTGGCGACCGGGTCGGGCCGGCGGCGTGCGGCGAGGCGGGGCGGGAGGTGGCGGAGCGCTGGAGTGGGGAGATGGGATTGGGAGGCTCGGTCGTGCGGGCGGATGTGTTTTTTTTCTTTTCTCTCACCCGTAACTGTTCCGATTTGACTTATTAGGAGGGCTGCGCGTCGAATATACAAAACAACAGGGTCGTTTTTGCAAAAAGGCCGGCGACGTACAACAAGAAGCAATAGCTGGTTTATTGGTAGGTAGAGATTTCTCTATCGTGTCAACATAGAAAGTCTGAACATGTTTTCTATGTATCTTCTTTTTTTTTCTTTCTTTCCTTTTTAGTATTTCGTGTGTGTGTGTGTGCGTGTGCGTGTGCGTGCGTGCGTACGTGTGTGTGTGTGTGTGTGTGTGTGTGTGTGTGACTTTTTGTGTGCACGCACTCATGTGTGTGGGTGCGCGTATGTGCGTGTTGGGGGAGATGACAACATCGATATAAGATGCAACTTTTTTTTGATGTGTTGAGAGACGATTAATCTCCAACATTGGTGTTTTGTTATTTGAACATGGAGTATAAGATGAATGTATACATGTAAATTATTTTTACTTAGTGTGCAAATTATCTTCGAGATGTTAGGTGAGCACCGATGCGACTAGTTAATTCTTTCTCAGAGAACTTCCTTTTTTATTCCGTTTTAGCTTTTGTTTCATTTCCTTTCTATTATTAATAAGTGCAATACCAATGCCAATCTTAAATGAATTTTTTGGAAAATTCTAATAATACATGCTTATTCTTGAATATTATAAAAGAGGTATTTCTATGTAAATGGTTTGCAAATTTACCATTATTTATCTTTGTTTGTTTCATTTTCTTTCTTTTTATAAAGGGTAATACCAATGCAACCAACTTATTTTTTCTTAGAAAACTTCATTATTTTGGTTTTCTTAAAGGGTAATACTAATGCCACTAATTCATTTCTTCTCAGGAACTTTATGCTTTTGCAAAAAATTCAATATTATATGTTTATCCTTGCATATTATAAAAGACACAGTTTCTGTATAAATTGTGTAGAAATTTATCATTATTTGTTTAAATTTTTAATTACCTTTCTTCTTTGAGGGTAATAATAATGACAGTAATTCATTTCAGCTTGGACCTTTTTTGCGAAAATTCCACAATTACATGTTTACTCTTGCACATCATTCAAAAACACAAATTTTCTATAAATTCTGTGCAAATCGTGTCATTATTTATTTGAGGCTTTTATGCGACTTGTTCATTTTTGCTTAGAAAACTTTATTATTTTGATTTTGTTTGAGCTTTTATTCCATTTTCTTTCTTCTTTAAAGGTTATACCAATGTCACTAATTCATTCCTTCTTAGGTAACTTTTTTTTGCAAAAAATACACTATAATATGCTTATTCTTGCATATTATATAAAAAATAGTGAATTTAGTTCAAAATAATTCATTATTTGATTTAGTTTTTTTCCATTTTGTCTCTCCTTTACCATTAATACCAATGACATCAATTTATTTCATATTGGAAAAACTTCTTTTTGCAAAAATTCCACTATTACATGCTTATTCTTGGATAATGTAAAAAAGATGCAATTTCATTGTAAACTGTATGCAAATTTTGTCATTATTTGTTTTAGTTTTTCATTTTCCTTTCTTCTTAAACGGTAATACCAATGTAACCAATTCATTCTTCCTTCGAAAACTTATTTATTAATTTTTTTATTTTTTATTTCATTTTCTTTTAGCCTTAAGGATAGTAGCAATGCCACAAATTCATTACTTCTTAGGAAATTTGTCTTTGCAAAAAAGTCCACTATTATATACTTATTTTTGCATAGTATAAAAAACACAAATTCTAAGTAAATAATGTTTAATTTTTATTACTATTTTGTTTCTTGTTGAAGGGTAATACTAGTGCCAATAATTTATTCTTTCTTAGAAAACTTCAATATTTTTATTTTGTTTATTTCTCTTTCTTCTTTATCGGTAATACCAATGCCAGGAATTCATTCCTTCTTTAGAGAACTTAATTTTTTTAAAGAATTTCTCTATTATATCCTTATTCTTGCATATTGTAAACAATCATAATTTTGTGTAAATTATGTGCAAATTTTGTCATAATTTTTTATTTTTTTCATTTCTTTCTTCTTAAAGGGTAATACCAATCCCGCTAATTCATTCTTACTTAGGAAACTTCGTTGGTTTAAACTTCACTTGATAACCTTGGAGGTTGGAGAAGGCCTCTGCAATATCATTTGGATGGTTGCTTGCAAGGCGGCTCTTTATTGACAATTGTTAAGTTATACTTCGACATTCCTTCCAAGTACTTCTTTGAGGGTGGTAGCTTACAAGAAGTTGAAGGTAATCTCTACATACCAACTAAGTGCCAAGGCCTAATAGTAGGTTTCAGTAGACACAATAATGCACACACACTAGGGTCTGTTTATTTTTCTTGTGACGAAACTAACAAATACGGGGGCAAATGACGAAATATTTTTTTATAGGGCCCAAAAACACTATTTCTCCCAACTTCTGCCAGCCAAAACAGAGTTTCTTCACAAAAAATCCATGAACGGTGATCAGACCGAGACCGACACGCAGTAGAGTGCAAAAAGAAGGACCGACCTGCAGCTTGACTTGTCTCAGGCGTGCTATCTGACCAGCCCGACGCAGTTTCTTCGAACTGTCCGATCTCTTCCTTTTTGTTTGCTCTTGCAGATTTGTATCCAGTCCCATGCACGCACGTCCGTCCGTCCGAAAGATAAACAAGTGGCCGACGTGAAAGCAAGCAAAAAAGAAATGGAAGCAAATGGTGGATGCCAACAGGGACATGCACATTGCACGTCAACAGAGCATACTGCGAAGTTTAGCGAAGACCCAGGTCAATGCCGACGTGGACGCGCACGTCAACAGAGCGTGACGTGTCCGTGTGGAAGGATAGCATGCATAAATAGTTTCACCAAGCTATTGTAGACAGCATCGTAGCTAGGCAGCAGCAAAAATCGATCCATCGAACATGTCTGGGTGTTGGGAGAGGGACGAGCCCAACGGCTCCAAGGCGGTGAGCCTGCTGCTCCGCCTCTCCGCGCTCATCCTGGCGCTCGCGTCCGCGGTCATGATGGCCACGGCCGACAACTGCACCGTCGCCGGCGCGACGCCCACGGCCGTCAACTACCGGGACTACGGCGCCTTCGTGTACCTGGTGTGGGCCAACGTGGCCGCGGCGGTGCTGGAGGCCGCGGCCGTCTACCTGCAGCTCAGCGGCGCCGGCGACGACGACGGTGACGACAGGGGCAGCCAGGTCCCCGGGGTCGTGCTGGTCGTCGTCGACGTGCTGGCGCAGGCGCTGCTCTACTCGTCGACGGGCGCCGCGTACGGTTGTGGGAAGGTCGGCGTCGACGTCTGCCTGGCGTTCGGCCAGCAGGTGGGGCGGTCCAAGCTGCTGTCCTTTGGCGCCAGCGTCTCCCTCGGCCTCGCCGCCGTCGTCAAGGACGTCTCGCTGCCGTTCAATGTCTGGCCCGGCTAGCTCGTCGGACTGAGATGCCAAAGACGGGCAGAGCACCGTGTACCGTGTGTTGGTGTGCGCGTGCATGGTACGTACAGAGGGAGTATATTGTAAGCATCGTCTACTTTTTTTCACTATTAAACAATTTTTTTACCACTGGGCTCAGCAATATCGCTGGCTACCAAGTCTAATACAAAAACTGGCATATCCTCCCCCCAAACAAGTGAGGATTCAGCTCCACCATACCCATGTCTCGCTAAAGCGTGAGCGACAGTGTTACAAGTGCGTTTAGTTTACAGTGCATAAAATCATGACTGTCGAAGGCCATTATGCATAAACTCTCGCTATAGCCTCCCTGATCAGGACACCAATAGCTGAAAAATCTGCATCCCCTTTCTTAAGTGCATGGACAAGTGTTTGGGAATCAGATTCCACTAACACCTGATGCACACCAATGTCTGAAGAACCTTCAATTGCTGCTAGACATGCCAAAGCTTCTGCATGAAGCGCATTCTTCACGTACTTTAGCTTTCCCGCCCCAGCAGCAATGGCGTTGCCCGTTTCAGTTCGCACCACAAAACCATAAGCTCCATTGATCACCTTGTTGCTCGTGAAACACCGCATCAAAATTTATCTTGAAGAAAATTCGTATGGGCGCTTCCAGAACTGAACCGGCACACCAGCCGCGGAGTGCGATTCAATTACACCAGCATCCTGTACTGGTTGGCTATTGATCACGCGAACGCGACTTATTCCCCGAGGGTTTTCTTTCTTTTCGTAGAAGAAAAAGGGCCATCTAGCCGCTGCAAGGGTACCGTGCCGTCCTTTTTCGGTGGCTTCCCTCCGTTGATGACCTCTTGATGGCCGGCGATGAGGGGTCGGGGTTTCGGATCATTTGTGTGCGGACCTGTGTAGCTCTATATAGGTTTAGGGTGCTGGTAGTTTAAGTTTTGATAGTTTGGAGTCCACGATGGCGACGGGGCATAGTAAATTAGTAGTAGTGACGTATATGATGTGATTCCAGATTACTGTAAAATTGGTTGTCGTGGTGGAAGCTTTGTATACCAAAGTGTGATGGTGGTTTACGTTTTCGTGACCTACACTCTTTCAACTTGGTGCTGCTTGCAAAACAGTGTTGGAGATTGATTATAAATCCGGAGTCAATCTGTGCTCGTATTCTGAAGGCGGAATATTACCCCAATACAGATTTGTTGCATGCTGGGCCAAAAGTTGGGTCTTCATTTACATGGCAGAGCCTGGTAGCAGGCTTGACTACATTTAAAAGAGGGCATATTTGGCGAATCGGATCGGGAGAGAATGTGAGCATATGGAATGATCCATGGATTCCCTCCATCCTGGACAGGAGAGTAATAACTCCTCGAGGACATATCTTAATCTCAAGGGTGGTAGAGCTAATTGATCCAGTTACCTCGCAGTGGGATGAACAATTGATACGGGATATTTTTTATCATGTGGACGCAACTAGAATTCTGCAAATACCACTCCATTTCCAAGCCTTTGATGATTTCATTGCATGGCATCTGACAAAGCACGGGAGATTCACGGTTAAGAGTGCATATCATGAACAATGGTCGCATAAGTATAGAGGTCAATATCTTACAAATTCATTGTCAACTAGTAACATGCAAGCAGCGATTTGGAAGAAGCTATGGGAGCTTCAAGTGCCACGGTAAATTCAAATCTTCTGTTGGCGGGCATTGAGAGGAATCATCCCGTTGAAATCCATTCTCGCTAATAGACATATACCTGTCGATGGTGCATGCCCAGTGTGTCACAGGGGCGCTGAAGATTTGCATCATATGCTGTTCCAATGCGACTTAGCAAAGAGCCTATGGGTCGGGCTGGGTCTATCAGGGCGTATTGACTTTGCTGTACAAGTAGACAGATCAGGGTCGGCAATTCTGGAATTTCTATTGCTGGAGTCAGACCAACCTTTGCTAATGATGCCAAACTTGAAGGAAAAGGAGGTGATTGCAACCGGATGCTGGTATCTCTCGTGGCTGCGTCGACGACACACTCATCATGATTCTGTTCCTCCTAACTTCAGGTGGCACATCTCTATTCTGGCAATAGTGAAAAACTATACAAATTCCGTGATGCAGAAAAGGACACTGGTGGAGCATAGGTGGAAGAGACCGGAGCCAAGGTTCATAAAACATAATGTTGATGCTTCATTCCATGCGGATGAGGGGGCAGGCTCTGTTGCAGGTGTGCTACGAGATGATAGAGGAAATTTCATTGCAGGGTTTTGTAAATTTATACCATTGGCAGCAGATGTTGTGACTATTGAAGCAATGGCATTGCGAGATGGATTATTTCTGGCGAACTCATTGGGTTTCAACGGAGTAGAAGCGGAGTCGGACTCGTTGAACGTCATCAATTGTTGTCGAGGACAAGATCAATGGTGGGATGCAGCTGCAACGGTCTTCGCCGAGTGCATAGATTTGTCTACGTCGATAGAAAATGTCATCTTCTCTCAATGTTTTCGTGAAGCAAATTCTGTTGCTCATGAGCTAGCAAAGTTTAGTTTTTGTAATAAATGTGATGACAGTTGAAATAACGAACCTCCTGAGTTCTTAGTTAGCCAACTGGTGAACGATGTAACTATT
>NC_041380.1:567022508-567028061 GCF_002162155.2 Triticum dicoccoides
AAAAGATAGTTATTGCAATATAAATATCTAAAATGTTTACATTTATATCGTGAATTTTTAGGGTAATATAAATATCTAAAAATGATGGGTTTTGAGTAAGCTTTATCATCATTTTAAGTATTTATGGCGCAACAACCAATACAGAAACAAAATCTACACATTATAGTACTTCCTCCGTTTTAAAATAAGTGTCTTGGTTTTAGTTCACACGACACTTGTTGTTGATCTACTATGTTTCAAGTTTATATGTGGTGTTGTTTGAGATTAAAAATAGGGAGAGAAACGTTTACTAAGTGAAGACTAAGATTGTGTATTCCAGAAAAAGACTGAGAATGGAAGTGTCACACTAACTGCGCTCTCGATTCCTGTAGTTACATATCTATACCCCTATATAGTATGCGAATAACTTTGAAAGATGGTTGTTGAATAAAGCCAATCCGACGGTGCAGAGATGGCAAATCCGAGCACTACTGGCAGTTGGATATCATCTACACTCCATCAGATTTTGCCACATGTACAATCTAGAAGACTCCATGGTTGAATTTAAGCAGAATGCACAAACCTCAAAACACAAGCACTTCTCTTTTGTTCAAGAATCTTCCGTATCATAATTGCCCAATTTTTTTCTAGATGAATCGTCATTATTATTGTTTTACTTTATGCTTTACAACGCACAATTTCATGAATCTTAAAATAGATTAGCTTTTATATAAAAACTAATTGATTTTGAATGAGATGAACTATAATAATTAAACGAATATCAACATCATGCATATATGACTCAAAGCTTACATGCTATAATGTGGTATTTATTCATAATTTGGTTGCCAAATTTCATGCGTGCAATGCACGTGTACCTTACTAGTATTTTTATAATCAAATCTTAAATCCACAAATTTCAGACAAATCTAATTGTTCAAAAAGCTCAGAATCTTTGAACTGAGAATAGATATACTAAAACATGAACTGTACTAGCAAACCAGTCAACAAAAGTTGTGACGACACTTCAATATCTTCGCCAGAGCTATGTGAGCATGATTGGTTTGATGCCAAAAATTGGCATGCTAACTTTTAGCAAATGCCAAATATTGGCTAGTGCTTGGTTGGTTACCAATTTTACCTGCCAACCTCACAAGAAGTTGCCAATTTTTGGCAAATTTTAATATTTCCAATTGTTGGCTTATCAAGTATTGGCAATGCCAAATTTTGGCATTAAACCAATTAGCCTCTATGAGCATGATTGGTTTGATGCCAAAAATTGGCATGCCAACATTTAGCAAATGCCAAATATTGGCTAGTGCTTGGTTGGTTACCAATTTTTGGCAACTTTTAATATTGCCAATTGTTGGCTTATCAAGTATTGGCAATGCCAAATTTTGGCATCAAACCAATTAGCCTCTATATCACCCATTGCGAGGCAGAATTCCATCTCGCCTATGGCGGGTGCTCTACTGGGCCAGCCCTTTACTGCAGCACCAATTTTTCGGTTCCACTGTTTTGCACGTTTTCTTTGGTTTCCTTGCATTTTTTTGTTTCACTTTGTTTTCCATCGGTTCTCTTCCTTTTGTTTCCTTTTCCTTTTCATTTTTCCTCCGTTTTCTTTGTTTCTTTCTCCGCTTCTTCTTTCTTTATTTGGTTTTCACCAGATTTCTTTGGTTTCTCTTCTTTTTTTCGACACATGTCTACATTTTTCTCATGCATTGTATATTTTTTGTATACATCAGAAATACGTTTTTATACATGCTTAACAATTTTAAAATATACTCTTTGATGTCTACGTTTTTCATACAAACTGTATATTTTTTGTATACTTCTGAAATATTTATATATACCTTAAAAAAATTTAGATACGTGATTAACATTGTTTCAAATAATCTTTTCTGAAAATTCAGTATGTGTTAAACATTTTTGAAGTACGCGTCGATTTTTTTACATTGGATAATTTTTTAAAGAAAAATCACAAACATTTTGTTTGAAATGCATGAAAATTTTGTAAATGTTGCATGCATTTCTTTAATGGTATGACTTTTCTTTTAGAATTAAACGAACATTTTTTACATTGTATGACATTTTGAAAAATATTCAAATCATGAATTGTTTTTTGAAATCTCACATACATTTTTTGAATGGTATAAACATTTTTATGAAAGTTGAGCGAATAGTTTCTTAAAGTGCATTTACATTTTTTAATGTGCAATGAATATTTTTTTTTAAAAATTAACATTTTTATAATATAAGTATTTGTTTTATTTAAAATAAAATTTAAAAAACACACATGCGACTTCAGCATGGCAGGACTCGTGGTTAGTGAGCCGGCCTACTGCCAGTTCCCTTAAGCGACGTGGTCTACTGTCTCATATGAAGTGACACATAGACGCGCCCCAATATCTTTGCCAACAAGACAAATTGCCAGTCTTGGCAAGGCAGAAACACGAGCAAATTGTAGGCCTATGGCCCAAGGAGTGGCATGAGGGTTGGGAAGCGCAAACGTTATTCCCTGCGTAACGCGACGAGGGTGAGCAATCGCAGGGGGGGAGGGGCCCACACTGGTGAAAATCAGTGGGGCGAGAGAGTTTGTTAGGCAGGTTAAGTAACTCTTCGTACCAGCTTTCGTATGTGTAGGATTATTGAATTGTGCTCCCCCCCCCTCCCATATGTGGTTTTTTCCTTGTGTTTCTTTTTGCTGGGTTACGTTCTGCTTTTTCTTTTTGGGAAAAGCTTCTCTTCACCCGGCTGATTACAGCCTGTACGTCAACCGCTTGGGCTGCTTGACGCGTGTCCACATATCTTCGTTGCTCAACCTTATCCCCCCAGGCCTTCATCTCCAAGAAATCTCTCTCGGGAGCAAGCGCCACATACCTCTCTCCCTTCACTCCCTCCCTCGCAACTCCCATATAGCGCTGCCGGAGGACGCAGCCTACAGCCTCTGGCCGAGCTCCCATGGCGCTCCACCGCCGGCCCCTTTTTCCTTCCCTCCTCTCTCTCCTTACCCCTTTCTTTCTCTCCAAAAACAAGCTTCCATGGCGTTCTCTCCTCGGGTGCTTTTCTGCAACAAGATCTATGTTGCAAAATATTTCTGCAGCAAGTGCTATGTTGCGAAAATTTGTAAAAAAAGTTCTGCAACAAGACTTCTGTTGAAAAAAGAATTACAACAAGATCTCTGTTGCAAAACTTTTCTATAACGACCACTGATTGCAAGGTTTTTTGTTTGTTTCTGCAACAAGCTTCTTGTTGCAGAGGGAGCGAGCGCAACACTACGTTTGTTGGAAAGGGGCCAACAACGAAGTATTTATTTTTTCTGCAACAGAGGTCTTGTTTCTGAAACATAGGCTTTGTTTCAAAGAAAAATGGTTCAGCGAGAGCGCAACATGGTTCGTGTTACAAAGCGCCGAGTGCAACACAGGCCTTGTTGCAAAGATTGATGCACGCGCACGAAAAGAAGATCAGATGGTTGTCGAGCTCGGGATCCTACGGCTACCGAGGCGGCGGGTGTTTTCTAAACATCACCCGGACGACGCGTAGCAGGCCCCTTTCTTTTTTATTTTAAAATTCGTGTACATTTTAAAATCTTGTGGACAAAATTTGTGAACATCTTTTGATATTTGGGAGTCATTATTTATTTATTTTTATCTGGAACATTTCTAAATATTGAACATATTTTAAAAAAATAAGATCCTTGAATGTTTTAAATTTTAGAATTTTCTTTTAGATTTTTGGGCTTCTTTTTAAATGTTAACATTTGTATGAATTTCATTAAAAATAAAAAAGGAAAAAAGAAACAAACGGAAATAAGAATACATGCGCTTTGTGCCGCACTTGGGCTGCCTAAAGCGAGCACATGGAGGGTGTGCATGTTTGGTAGCTTCGCACCACCCTATGAGCAGATTAGGGGGTTTCCGGGCAAAGGGTCGGGCATGAAGGACGCTTAGTCTGCTAGTGCTTACGTATGTTTTGAGTTCTTCAAAAGCTAGCTTTAGAGTGGAGCCATTGTTCTGGTGAGGCATTGCACCATTCTTGAAGGATCTTTGCAGCTACATGTCCAATATGTCATTGACTTTCCTTGGATTTACTTTGAACCCTCTTTGACATCAAGGATGTAAAATTCCTCCATGAACTCCCAAGGCACACTTTGTTGATTTAAACTTCACTTGATACCCTTGGAGGTTGGAGAAGGTCTCTGCAATATCATTTGGATGGGTGCTTGCAAGGCGGTTCTTTATTGAAAATTGTCGAGTTATACTTTGACATTCCTTCCAAGTACTTATTTGCGGGTGGTACCTTACAAGAAATTGAAGGTACATAGCAACTAAGTGTCAAGGCCTACTAGTAGGTTTCAATAGACACAATAATGCACACACTAGGGTCTCTTTGATTAGAAAAATCATAGGATTTTTGGGGTGTTCGAATTCTTCCCCTAAGAATCCATTGCACTACATTTAATAGGAAATTTACTATCCACTCAACCTCTTGAAAATAATTCTTTATTTTTCTTGTGATGAAACTAACAAACCCGTTCTAATAAGCATGGCTTCCCAATCCCGTGTTTTACCTATTTATGCATTTTAAATCTTGAGAACCAAGAAGGACCTAAAGTCACTAATATATAACTACCATTTTGCAATCATTTGAGGACAATAGTATATATTGGCCTTACTATAAAAATTAATCACTTAATATGATGTAGAGTAGACCAGTAATCTGTACATCTCAATATTCATGTCCTGCATGGCACGTAAGAATCGTAATTTCACGGCAGCGAGCTCAAATTAGTTAACAATTGATAAGGAAGAGGCGGATGCGATGCAATATATGCAAGGAAAAAATGCTGGGGTATTGTGTCGGGGTTGAGGATTGTGTGCCATAGAGATACCCCTCACTTTCTTAGCCCCTCACAAACCTCCATCTGTGGTGACAATGAGAAAACTGTTGGGGAACGTAGTAATTTCAAAAAAATTCCTACGCACACGCAAGATCATGGTGATGCATAGCAACGAGAGGGGAGAGTCGTCCACGTACCCTCGTAGACCGTTAAGTGGAAGAGTTATGACAACGCGGTTGATGTAGTCGTACGTCTTCACGATCGACCGATCCTCAGTACCGAACGTACGACACCTCCGCGTTCAGCACATGTTCAGCTCGGTGACGTCCCGCGAACTCACGATCCAGTAGAGCTCGAGGGAGAGTTTCGTCAGCACAATGGCGTGGTGACGATGTTGATGAAGCTACCGTCGCAGGGCTTCGCCTAAGCACCGCTACAGTATGACCGAGGTGGATTATGGTGGAGGGGGGCACCGCACACGGCTGGGAGAGATCAATGATCAAGTTGTGTATCTAGAGGTGCCCCATGGCCCTGTATATAAAGGAGCAAGGGGGAGAGGCGGCCGGCCAAGGAGAGAGAGCCAAGGGAGGAGTCCTACTCCCACCGGGAGTAGGACTCCTCCTTTCCTAGTAGGATTGGAGAGGGGGAAGGGAAGGGAGAGAGAAGGAAAGAGGGGGGCGGCCCCCTTTGCCCTAAACCAATTCGGTTTGGGCCTTGGGGGGCGTGCCCCACAC
>NC_041380.1:567028353-567033015 GCF_002162155.2 Triticum dicoccoides
ATTTATCCGGTAACCCCCGGAACCCTTCCGGTTTCCGAATATAACCTTCCAATATATCAATCTTTATGTCTCGACCATTTTGAGACTCCTCGTCATGTCCTTGATCACATCCGGGACTCTGAACTACCTTCGGTACATCAAAACATATTACCGATCGTCACAGAACTTTAAGCGTGCGGACCCTACGGGTTCGAGAACTATGTAGACATGACCGGGACACGTCTTCGGTCAATAACCAATAGCGAAACCTGGATGTTCATATTGGCTCCTATATATTCTACGAAGACCTTTATCATTCAAACCGCATAACAACATACGTTGTTCCCTTTGTCATCGGTATGTTACTTGCCCGAGATTCGATCGTCGGTATCTCAATACCTAGCTCAATCTTGTTACCGGCAAGTCTCTTTACTCGTTCCGTAATGCATCATCCTGCAACTAGCTCATTAGTCACATTGCTTGCAAGGCTTATAGTGATGTGTATTACCGAGAGGGCCCAGAGACACCTCTCCGACAATCGAGTGACAAATTCTAATCTCGATCTATGCCAACTCAACAAGTACCATCGGAGACACCTGTAGAGCACCTTTATAATCACCCAGTTACGTTGTGACGTTTGATAGCACACAAAGTGTTCCTCCGGTAATCGGGAGTTGCATAATCTCATAGTCATAGGAACATGTATAAGTCATGAAGAAAGCAATAGCAGTAAACTTAAACGATCAAGTGCTAAGCTAACGGAATGGGTCAAGTCAATCACATCATTCTCCTAATGATGTGATCCCGTTAATCAAATGACAACTCATATCTATGGCTAGGAAACTCAACCATCTTTGATCAACGAGCTAGTCAAGTAGAGGCATACTAGTGACACAATGTTTGTCTATGTATTCACACATGTATTATGTTTCCGGTTAATACAATTATAGCATGAATAATAAACATTTATCATGATATGAGGAAATAAATAATAACTTTATTATTGCCTCTAGGGCATATTTCCTTCAGTCTCCCACTTGCACTACAGTCAATAATCTAGATTACATAGTAATGATTCTAACACCCATGGAGTCTTTGTGTTGATCATGTTTTGCTCGTGGAAGAGGCTTAGTCAACGGGTCTGCAACATTCAGATCCATATGTATCTTGCAAATCTCTATGTCTCCCACCTGGACTTGATTCTGGATGAAATTGAAGCGTCTCTTGATGTGCTTGGTTCTCTTGTGAAATCTGGATTCCTTTGCCAAGGCAATTGCACCAGTATTGTCACAAAAATTTCATTGGTTCCGATGCACTAGGTATGACACCTAGATCGGATATGAACTCCTTCATCCAGACTCCTTCATTTGTTGCTTCCGAAGCAGCTATGTATTCTGCTTCACATGTAGATCCCACCACGACGCTTTGTTTAGAACTGCACCAACTGACAGCTCCACCGTTCAATGTAAACACGTATCCGGTTTGTGATTTAGAATCGTCCGGATCAGTGTCAAAGCTTGCATCGACGTAACCATTTACGACGAGCTCTGCTACCTCTTGAGCACTGCGTTGGTTTTCCCCGAAGAGGAAGGGATGATGCAGCAAAGTAGCGTAAGTATTTCCTTCAGTTTTTGAGAACCAAGGTATCAATCTAGTATGAGGCTACGCGTGAGTCCCTCGTACCTGCACAAAACAAATAAATCCTCGCAACCAACGCAAATAGGGGTTGTCAATCCCTATAAGGCCACTTACGAGAGTGAGATCTGATAGATATGATGTAAATAATATTTTTGGTATTTTTGTGATAAAGATGCAAAGTAAAATAAAGGCAAAGTAAATAACTAAGTAGTAGGAGATCAATATGATAAAGATAGACCCGGGGGCCATAGGTTCACTAGTGGCTTCTCTCGAGAGCATAAGTATTCTACGGTGGGTGAACAAATTACTACTGAGAAATTGACAGAATTGAGCATAGTTATGAGAATATCTAGGCATGATCACGTATAGAGGCATCACGTCCGAGACAAGTAGACCAACTCCTGCCTGCATCTACTACTATTACTCCACTCATCGACCGCTATCCAGCATGCATCTAGAGTATTAAGTTAAAAACAGGGTAACGCCTTAAGCAAGATGCATGATGTAGAGGGATAAACTCATGCAATATGATGAAAACCCCATCTTGTTATCCTCGATGGCAACAATACAATACATGCCTTGCTACCCCTATGTCACTGGGAAAGGACACCGCAAGATTGAACCCAAAGCTAAGCACTTCTCCCATTGCAAGAAAGATCAATCTAGTAGGCCAAACCAAACTGATAATTTGAAGAGACTTGCAAAGATAACCAATCATACATAAAAGAATTTAGAGAAGATTTCAAATATTGTTCATAGATAGACTTGATCATAAACCCACAATTCATCGATCTCAACAAACACACCGCAAAAAGAAGATTACATCGAATAGATCTCCACAAGAGAGGGGGAACATTGTATTGAGATCCAAAAAGAGAGAAGAAGCCATCTAGCTACTAACTATGGACTCGTAGTTCTAAGGTAAACTACTCACACTCATCGGAGGGGCTATGGTATTGATGTAGAAGCCCTCCGAGATCGATGCCCCCTCTGGCGGAGCTCCGGAACAGGCCCCAAGATGGGATCTCGTGGATACATAAAGTTACGGCAGTGGAATTAGGGTTTTGGCTCCGTCTCTGATCGTTTTGGGGTACGTGGATATATATAGGAGGAAGGAGTATGTCGGTGGAGCAATAAGGGGCCCATGAGGGTGGAGGGCTTGCCTGGGGTAGGCAGGCGCGCCCCCTACCTCGTGGCCTCCTCTCTTGTGCCTTGACGTAGGGTCCAAGTCTCCCCGGGTCTTGTTCGTTGGTAAAATCACGTTCCCGAAGGTTTCATTCCGTTTGGACTCCGTTTGATATTCCTTTCCTTCGAAACCCTAAAATAGGCAAAAAAAACAGCAATTCTAGGCTGGGCCTCCGGTAAATAGGTTAGTCCCAAAAATAATATAAAAGTGGATAATAAAGCCCAATAATGTCCAAAATAGTAGATAATATAGCATGGAGCAATAAAAAATTATAGATACGTTGGAGACATATCAAGCATCCCCAAGCTTAACTCCTGCTCGTCCTCGAGTAGGTAAATGATAAAAAACAGAATTTTTGATGCGGAGTGCTACTTGGCATAATTTTAATGTAATTCTTCTTAATTGTGGTATGAATATTCAGATCCGAAAGATTCAAGACAAAAGTTCATATTGACATAAAAATAATAATACTTCAAGCATACTAACTAAGCAATTATGTCTTCTCAAAATAACATGGCCAAAGAAAGTTCATCCCTACAAAATCATATGGTTTAGTCATGTTTCATTTTCATCACACAAGAATGCTCTCATCATGCACAACCCCGATGGCAAGCCAAGCAATTGTTTCATACTTTAGTAATCTCAAACCTATAAACTTTCACGCAATATATGAGCGCGAGCCATGGACATAGCACTATGGGTGGAATACAGTATAATGAGGGGGGTTATGTGGAGAAGACAAAAAGGAGAAAGTCTCACATCAACGAGGCTAATCAATGGGCTATGGAGATGCCCACCGATGGATGTTAATGCAAGGAGTAGGGATTGCCATGCAACGGATGCACTAGAGCTATAAATGTACGAAAGCTCAACAAAAGAAACTAGTGGGTGTGCATCCAACTTGCTTGCTCATGAAGACCTAGGGCACTTGAGGAGGCCCATTGTTGGAACATACAAGCCAAGTTCTATAATGAAAAATTCACACTAGTATATGAAAGTGACGAAACAAGAGACTCTCTAACATGAAGATTAAGGTGCTACTTTGAAGCACAAGTGTGGTAAAGGATAGTAACATTGTCCCTTCTCTCTTTTTCTCTCAATTTTTTGGGCCTTCTCTTTTTTATGGCGTTTCTCTTTTTTTTTTATAATTCCTCACTTGGGACAATGCTCTAGAAAATGATGATCATCCCACTTCTATTTATTTACAACTCAATGATTACAACTCGATACTAGAACAAAAGATGACTCTATATGAATGCCTCCGGCGGTGTATCGGGATATGCAATGATGCATGAGTGACATGTATGAAAGAATTATGACCGGTGGCTTTGCCACAAATACTATGTCAACTACATGATCATGCTAAGCAATATGACAATAATGAATGTGTCATGATGAACGGAATGATGGAAAGTTGCATGGCAATATATCTCGGAATGGCTATGGAAATGCCATAATAGGTAGGTATGGTGGCTGTTTTGAGGAAGATATAAGGAGGTTTATGTGTGAAAGAGCGTATCATATCACGAGGTTTGGATGCACCGGCGAAGTTTGCGCCAACTCTCAATGTGAGAAAGGGCAATGCACGGTACCGAAGAGGCTACACTGGTAGAAAAAGGGCCTGTTGTCCCGGTTCGTAAGGGCCTTTTGTCCCGGTTCTGGAACCGGGACTAAAGGGTCGGTACTAATGCCCTGTCCCTTTAGTCCCGGTTCAATCCAGAACCGGGACAGATGGGCCTCCACGTGGCCTGTGCGCGGAGCGCAGGCAGGAGACCCTTTGGTCCCAGTTGGTGGCACCAACCGGGACCAATAGGCATCCACGCGTCAGCATTTCTGTGGCTGGGGTTTTTGTTTTTTTG
>NC_041380.1:567033190-567038725 GCF_002162155.2 Triticum dicoccoides
AGAGAGAAGTGATATCGACCACCTCTCCTTCTCCGAGAGATTGGTCGAACAACAAGTTCTCGTATATCTATCCGACACTACCGGCTACATATATACAATAATTATCTCTTACAAATATAATCATACGGACTCAGGGTCCACATAGAATTCTCCGTCTTCAGGGATCACGTGGTCAAGAAAGAATGCCGCCAATTCCTCTTGAATTGCTCGCATGCGAGCTGGTGCTAGGAGTTCATCCCGCTTCCGAAACATCTAATTTAAAGAAGGGGGTCAATACATATATATATGAATGAATGAAACTCAACACAAATGATGGTAATAAAATAAAATTGTGAATGTTGTTATTTACGTACTTCATATTGTTCGTCAGTGTAGCCCCGCTCACAGGTCGTGTGGCGGATGGACTCGCAAACGTAGTATCCACAGAAATCATTCCCTTGTTCCCGCCACAATCACTTTACAAGAAATAGAGGTCAATCAAACTGATAAGCAAGAATGCCAAATGGTATTGATGAAACTAGCGCTTGAATGACTAGTAGATGCGCGGAACATGCTACTATAGTACTTACTTTCGGTGTCTAAATTGCAGCTCCTTCGGCAGTCCCGGAGCTTTTCTGGTGAATTTTCTCCAAACCCTGCCGGACAAAGAAAACAATTACTTGATATATCAGGAAATGAACAAAGTTGCTGATATGGTGGATAATGATCGATTTAACTTACTTCTTGAGTATTTGAGTCATGTCTGCATAGTCCTGGGGATCTTTTCGTCTTGAGTCTAAGACGGTCACTAGTCCCTGCTCAAGCTTAATCTCTAGGAGAATATAGTGGAAACTGCACACGCATGCATAATTCATCAATTACATTACTATAACCTTGACTAATATATAAGGGAAACCGAATACGCACAAGACAGTAACACTCACTTGAAGTTGTAAGGAAAGAGTATTATATCTTTGTTTTCATTTATTACGAACGATCATAGCAAGTTGGCCTCGGTAGCTGCGGCATGAAATTTAACCTGAGTTGCATCTATGAGATATGTGTTAATGAACCCAATATCACTGACTTGTCTTTTCTTCAATTCGGCGATCTTCAATCTGCATAATATAGTGAGGATGATTATAAATACATGCAATGAAAGAGCTGAGCTATATAGAGAGACTTAATGATAGAAGTAGTACTACTTACAGACAGTAGCAGGCGACCGTTGTTTTATCGAGGGCCAATTGATTGAAAAACTGATAGAACTCCTCAAATGGAACAGGTAATAGTTCAATTCCAACGAGGTCATGCTCCTTTTTAACTTTCACATACAAAGTACTCCTCCCCCCAGAGTCTCTGCAGATTTTCAAGTACCAATCATGCAATCTTCGCATCATCATTGATAGAGATCTTTCATCTTTGACGAGAGGCTTCCCGTACTCGTATCTTTGTATCTGCATGTCCATGGGTTCATAATGTACATCGTCGGGCAGGTAATCTGCAAGATTGCTATAACCGGGCACCATCCTCGGATCATTAGCGACGTTGTGGCTAGGCACCTTGAGCGGGGGGCACGATTGCTTCGCTTGTTCGCCGAGCTGGGCAATTTGTTTCCCAGCTCGTCGTTCTTTCAGCCTTTGATCACTGACAGTACTTCCCGACTGCTCTGCTTCGGCAAATTCCTTTCCAATAATGCGCTCATAGTTTCCTTTTGGCTCAGACTTCGGTGGTTTTGTCAGGGCAGCCAGAGTGCACTTCGCTTTCACCGGATCTACCTTCTCCTCCGGAAGTGGATGTCTCTTTGCTTTCAACCCTTGAAACCAGTCATCCACTTCGGTACGTGCGATCTCGGCGTTCTCCTCCGGGGTCCTCTCGTATGGTAACTTCTCTGGAGTCTTCAGAGAAGGACCGAATCTGTATGTCCTCCCGCCTCTGGTTGTACTGCTAGACATCGACCGAGCAGACGGAGTGGTTGTCTTCTTTACTTGCTTACGAGGCGGAGGAGAAGGACTACGACGCGCCGTAGCAGCTGGAGCGGCGGCAGGTATCTTCCGCCCTTGCTGACGAGGCGGAGAAGGAGGAGGCTGGCTGCTCGGGCGCATCGGCGTAGGCGGGGAAGGAGGCGGAGTGGCGCCACGCGCTGGAGAAGGAGCCGGTCGAGTGCCATGATCGTCACTCGCTGGAGGAGGAGGCGGTGGAGGAGGCGGAGTGCCCTGACTTGCCGGAGGAGGAGGAGGAGGCGGTGGCGTCCAGTTCGGAAGGTTGATGAGCTCCTTCCGCCATAGGCATGGAGTCTTCAGAGCAGACCCCAGCCTAGTCTCCCCTTCACCGGTAGGGTGGTCAAGCTAGAGGTCCTCAAATCCCTCCGTTATTTCATCCACCATCACCCTAGCATATCCTTCTGGAATCGGCCGGTAGTGAAAAGTTGCGCCGGGTTCAGTAGGATAAACAGAGCCAACATCCGCCTTGACCTTCAAATTCATCCATTGCGTCATAAGGTGGCAATTTTGAGACTCCGTGATAGCATCCACGGGATAGCTGGCAGGAGCCGTCAAGGCATGCTCCGGCTGAAGCAGCTCGGTGGAAGCCACGCTGCTTCTGCGCTGAGATGGCGGGGTAGCTTCGGGGGAAGCTTCGGAAGTACGTTTGCTGCGATTTGCTTCTCGTTCCTCTATCGCGTCTACCCTTGCTTGCATCGCCTGCATTTGGGTCTTCTGCACTTTTTTCCTCCTCTCATGGGATTTGTAACCGCCTGCGTCCGGAAACCCAACCTTCCACGGAATGGAGCCTGGCGTGCCTCGTGTCCGTCCAGGGTGCTCAGGATTCCCGAGGGCCATTGTGAGCTCGTCGTTCTCTCTATCTGGAAAGAACGTCCCTTGCTGCGCTGCTTCGATATACTGCTTAAGCTTCCTGACTGGTATGTCCATTTGATCATTCGTCCAAATGCACTTCCCTGTTACAGGGTCCAAGGTTCCGCCAGCCCCGAAGAACCAAGTCCTGCAACGGTCTGGCCAGTTAATTGTCGCTAGTTCGATCCCTTTATCAACCAGATCATTCTCAGTCTTGGCCCACTTAGGCCGGGCTACGAGGTAGCCACCTGACCCCGTGCGATGGTGATGCTTCTTCTTCACAGCATTTTGCTTGTTTGTCGCCGACATCTTCTTACTCTTTTTCGATGTCTTGTGGGCCACAAATGTGGGCCAGTGATCTCCGATCTTCTCATATCTGCCCTTGAATTCTGGTGTCTCATCATTTTCGACAAACTTATTCAGCTCTTTCTTCCACCTCCTGAATAGTTCTACCATCCTCTTAAGAGCAAAAGACTTGATTAATTGCTCTTTAACTGGGTTCTCTGGATTATCCTGTGGCGATAGGGTGAAATTTGACTTTAGCTCAGTCCAAAGATCATTTTTCTGCATATCATTGACATAAGACACCTCAGGGTCTTCTGTAGCCGGCTTAAACCATTGCTGGATGCTGATCGGGATCTTGTCTCTAACCAGAACCCCGCACTGAGCAACAAATGCGTTCTTTGTTCGGATGGGTTCAATCGGTTGTCCGTCGGGCACGATTGCTATGATCTCAAACCTTTCATCCGAGCTCAACTTTTTCTTTGGGCCTCGTCTCTTTACCGAAGTTGTGCTCGATCCGGAGGGCTAGAAAAAAGAACAAAGACTTAATTAATATGTGTACATACCAAAACAATGAATGCATCAATTAGCTAGTCAGCACAGGCTTAACTAATATATATATACCTGGCCGGACTCGGTTCAGTCACCGGAGCCGTCATCACGGCCTCTTTCTTGCACCGGCATTGGGTCACCGGAGCCGTCCTCATGTTCTTCTTCTTGCACCAGCATTAGGTCACCATAGCCAGCTTCTTCACCCTCTCCTTCCAAACCATCAGTGTCGTTGAGAAACAACGAGACGGCATCACTTCCTTCTGCGATTATGTCCCTCAACAACGCTTCTTTTGCTTCGTCTCGGGCGGTGTCCATAGTTTCTACAAATATTTACAACATGGCAATTATTATTCAAACATGACAGATGGATATATTAGTGGCAAACGTAGAACTAGCTACCTAATCATAGTAAGGAATCATATATATTAATTAGTGGCCTCGACGCTGCTTCTCTAGGGTTTGGGGTGGCCTCGACAACGCTTCAAGGGTTGGGGTGGCCTCGAGAACGCTTCAAGGAGGGGGTAATATCGACCCCCCCCCACGTGTTGAAGCTATCGGGAGGGGGTATATATCGACAACGACGACACTACATCTATGTCCCTCGACGACCCTCGTTCCCGATAAAAAAAGAGGAAGAAGAAGAAGAAAAAGAGGAGAAGAAAGAATAGAGGAGAAGAACTCCTCTATTCTTTCTTCTCCTCTTTTTTTCTTCTTCCTCTTCTTTTTTTATCCTCTTCTTCCTCTCATGTTCGAGAGGATCGCCGAGGGGTCGGGAGGTTGCCTAGTGTCAAAGTATTCAACAAAACCATGTCTTCATCATTAGGCAAAAGTAACAGGTGCATGATGGTACGAAGCTCTCCAAAGTTATTTTGGAACGGAGTCCTAGATAGGATAATTCGCTTTTTGGTACAAAGTTTAGCAAGAACCTTCCAAATATCGTTATTTGGAAGGCCTTTGCTGAAATTCATACAAAAAGGCAAATTATCCTATCCGGGACACCATTCCAAAATAACTTTGGAGGACTTCGTCATGCCCTGGTTACTTCCGGCTAATGATGAAGCCATGGAATTCTTCAATACTTTGACACTAGGAAACCTCTCTCGACCCCTCGGCGATCCTCGACCCCTCGAACCCTCGATGACCCTGGAACCCTCGACCCCTCGGCGATCCTCTTCTTCCTCTCATGTTCGGGAGGATCACCGAGGGGTCAGGAGGTTGCCTAGTGTCAAAGGATTCAACAAAACCATGTCTTCATCATTAGGCGAAAGTAACAGGTGGATGATGGTACAAAGCTCTCCAAAGTTATTTTGGAACGGAGTCCCAGATAAGATAATTGGCTTTTTGGTACAAAGTTCAGCAAGAACCTTCCAAATATCGTTATTTGGAAGGCCTTTGCTAAAATTCATACAAAAAGGCAAATTATCCTATCCGGGACACCATTCCAAAATAACTTTGGAGGACTTCGTCATGCCCTGGTTACTTCCGGCTAATGATGAAGCCATGGATTTCTTCAATACTTTGACACTAGGAAACCTCTCTCGACCCCTCGGCAATCCTCGACCCCTCGAACCCTCAACGACCCTGGACCCCTCGAACCCTCGACGACCCTAGACCCCCTCTCGACCCCCTCATGTCGAAGTTATCGGGTAGGGGGTATATCGACAACGACATACCCAATACATGCATACATACATACATATCACATGCATCCATACATATATGAACAAAATTAATATCTACTAATTAACAACCTAAATAAAAAAACTACTACATATAGGAAGAAGAAGAAAAAAGAATAGAGGAGAAGACTTCCTCTTCTTCCTGTCCTCTTCTTCTCCCTCTTCTTCCCCTTCTTCCTCGCCTCTCTCAT
>NC_041380.1:567039841-567040685 GCF_002162155.2 Triticum dicoccoides
GGGGGGCATTGGTCACGGTTGGTGCCATGAACCGTGACCAATGCCCCCCTTTAGTCCCGGTTGGTGCCACCAACCGAGACCAATGGCCTTGTGCTGCCTCGCGCCCAAAAGTTTAGTCCCACCTCGCTAGTTGAGAGGGCTCGTGAGTGGTTTATAAGCGCTGCTGCGCCCACCCTCTCGAGCTCCTCTCAACTGCAGGCTTTCGGGCCTAATCTGTCACTGTAATGCCTGTGGGCCTACTGGGCCTGCTGCGGGCCTGAATCCTGGCCCATGGTTGGGTTTCTAGTCGTATTCAGGCCGTGGTGGCCCAGCAGGTGGCATTTTTTTGTTTTTTTGTTGCTTTATTTTTTAATTCTTTATGCTTTTAGTTTTAGAAAAATTATAAACTTTTTGTTAATGCCATTAGTTTTCAAATTTGAAAACACTTTTTTAGTTTTTTTGTTTTCTTTGTTGCTTTATTTATTTTATTTTGTGATTAACTTTACTATAAAAATAGTTTTTTCCTGTTTTTTTGATTTGTTTTTTGCATTATTTATTTTCTTTTGTTTTTTGCTTTAATTATTAATTCTGTTTGCTTTTAGGTTAGCAAAATTATAAACTTTCTGTTAGTGCCATTAGTTTTAGAAAAATTATAAACTTTCTGTTAGTGCCATTAGTTTTCAAATTTGAAAACACTTTTTTAGTTTTTTTTCTTTGTTGCTTTATTTATTTTATTTTGTGATTAACTTTACTATAAAAATAGTTTTTTCTTGTTTTTTTGATTTGTTTTTTGCATTATTTATTTTCTTTTGTTTTTTGCTTTAATTTTTAATTCTGTTTGCTTTTAGGTTAGCAAAATTATAAA
>NC_041380.1:567040904-567142635 GCF_002162155.2 Triticum dicoccoides
CCTGTTTTTTTGATTTGTTTTTTGCATTATTTATTTTCTTTTGTTTTTTGCTTTAATTTTTAATTCTGTTTGCTTTTAGGTTAGCAAAATTATAAACTTTCTGTTAGTGCCATTAGTTTTAGAAAAATTATAAACTTTCTGTTAGTGCCATTAGTTTTCAAATTTGAATAGTTAAAATTTGAATTCTTTGAAAAAAATTTGAATCACAAGTTTGTGATTAACTTACTAAAAAAATGAGAATAGATGTGCTTATAGAGAAAATTCAACCTAAATTCCTAGTAAATTTCTATGAATTTCAGAGAAATTCACTATGAATTTAGGTTAAACTTTTCTCTATTAGGGCATCTATTTTCACTTCGAGAGGAGCTCAACAAGGTAGAGAGGGAAGGGCTTATAAACCGGTGTGAGCCCCCTTCAGTTGGCGAGGTGGGACTAAACTCTACCCGCAACGAGGACCAACCCTTTAGTCCCGGTTTGTGGCACAAACCGGGACTAATGATCATGGGCCAGGGGCGAGGAGCAAAATTATAAACTTTCTATCAGTGCCATTAGTTTTAGAAAGTTGAAAGTTGAAAGTTGGCATGGGCCAGGGACTAATGGTCATGGTATTACGAGGGCCGAACCATAAGACATGAAAGCATTTCAAATGAACTCTGAAAAAGTTGAAAGTTGGGATGGTATCATATATAATTTCACCCACATAGCATGTGCATGTACAAAACGGACAATGGTAGCATGTTCGTGTGTTACAAAGTTGGCATGGTATCATCATAATAGTTGCGGGGGAAAGTCTTCACTTTTTCTTCGCTTGTGTCATTTTCTTATTGCGCCGTAACCATGGATAATCTTCATTGTTTATCAGGATGCTTGGGTTAGCCTTGACATTGAAGGGAGGAATTTCATGAAACTTTTCATAATCTTCAGACATGTCTGTCTTGCCGTCCACTCCCAGGATGTCCCTTTTTCCTGAAAGAACTATGTGGCGCTTTGGCTCATCGTATGATGTATTCGCTTCCTTATCTTTTCTTTTTCTCGGTTTGGTAGACATGTCCTTCACATAGATAACATGTGCCACATCATTGGCTAGGACGAACGGTTCGTCAGTGTACCCAAGATTTTTCAGATCCACTGTTGTCATTCCGTACTGTGGGTCTACCTGTACCCCGCCGCCTAACAGATTGACCCATTTGCACTTAAACAAAGGGACCTTAAAATTAGGTCCGTAGTCAAGTTCCCATATGTCCACTATGTAACCATAATATGTATCCTTTCCGCCCTCGGTTGCTGCATCAAAGCGGACACCGCTGTTTTGGTTGGTGCTCTTTTGATCTTGGGCGATCGTGTAAAATGTATTCCCATTTATCTCGTATCCTTTATAAGTCAATACAGTCAAAGATGGTCCTCTGGACAACAAGTACAACTCATCACAAACAGTGTTGTCACCTCTGAGACGTGTTTCCAACCAACTGCTGAAAGTCCTGATGTGTTCACATGTAATCCAGTCGTCGCACTGCTCCAGGTGTTTGGAGCGCAGATTGTTCTTGTGTTCATCAACATACGGGGTCACCAAGGTAGAGTTCTGTAGAACTGTGTAGTTTGATTGAGACCAAGAATATCCGTCCCTGCATATTATTGAGTCTCTTCCAAGAGTGCCTTTTCCAGTCAGTCTCCCCTCATACCGCGATTTAGGGAGACCTATCTTCTTAAGGCCAGGAATGAAGTCAACACAAAACCTGATAACATCCTCTGTTTGATGGCCCATGGAGATGCTTCCTTCTGGCCTAGCACGATTACGGACATATTTCTTTAGGACTCCCATGAACCTCTCAAAGGGGAACATATTGTGTAGAAATACGGGCCCCAGGATGACAATCTCGTCGACTAGATGAACTAGGACATGCGTCATGATATTGAAGAAGGATGGTGGGAACACCAGCTCAAAACTGACAAGACATTGCGCCACATCACTCCTTAGCCTTGGTACAATTTCTGGATCGATCACCTTCTGAGAGATTGCATTGAGGAATGCACATAGCTTCACAATGGCTAATCGGACGTTTTCTGGTAGAAGCCCCCTCAATGCAACCAGAAGCAGTTGCGTCATAATCACGTGGCAGTCATGAGACTTTAGGTTCTGAAACTTTTTCTCTGGCATATTTATTATTCCTTTTATATTCAACGAGAAGCCAGTCGTGACCTTCATACTGAGCAGGCATTCAAAGAAGATTTCTTTCTCTTCTTTTGTAAGAGCGTAGCTGGCAGGACCTTTATACTGCTTCGGAGGCATGCCATCTTTTTCGTGCAAACATTGCAGGTCCTCCTGTGCCTCAGGTGTATCTTTTGTCTTCCCATACACGCCCAAGAAGCCTAGCAGGTTCACACAAAGGTTCTTCTTCACGTGCATCACGTCGATTGAGGAGCGGACCTCTAGGTCTTTCCAGTAGGGTAGGTCCCAAAATATAGATTTCTTCTTCCACATGGGTGTGTGTCCCTCAGCGTCATTCGGAACAGCTAGTCCACCGGGACCCTTTCCAAAGATTACGTAGTGTAAATCATTAACCATAGCAAGCACGTGATCACCGGTGCGCATGGCGGGCTTCTTCCGGTGATCTGCCTCGCCTTTGAAATGCTTGCCTTTCTTTCGACATTGATGGTTGGTTGGAAGAAATCGACGATGGCCCAGGTACACATTCTTCCTGCATTTGTCTAGGTATATACTTTCAGTGTCATCTAAACAGTGCGTGCATGCGTGGTATCCTTTGTTTGTCTGTCCTGAAAGGTTACTGAGAGCGGGCCAATCGTTGATGGTCATGAACAGCAACGCCTTAAGGTTAAATTCCTCATGTCTGTGCTCATCCCACGTACGTACACCGTTTCCATTCCATAGCTGTAAAAGTTCTTCAACTAATGGCCTTAGGTACACATCAATTTCGTTGTCGGGATGCTTAGGGCCTTGGATGAGAACTGGCATCATAATGAACTTCCGATTCATGCACATCCAAGGAGGAAGGTTATACATACATAGAGTCACGGGCCAGGTGCTGTGATTGCTGCTCTGCTCCCCGAAAGGATTAATGCCATTTGCGCTTAAAGCAAACCATACATTCCTTGGGTCCTTTGCAAACTCATCCCAGTACTTTCTCTTGATTTTTCTCCACTGCGACCCGTCAGCGGGTGCTCTCAACTTCCCATCTTTCTTTCGGTTCTCACTGTGCCATCGCATCAACTTGGCATGCTCTTTGTTTCTGAACAGATGTTTCAACCGTGGTATTATAGGAGCATACCACATCACCTTCGCAGGAACCCTCTTCCCGAGGGGCTCGCCGTCAACATCACCAGGGTCATCTCGTCTGATCTTATACCGCAATGCACCACATACCGGGCATGCGTTCAGATCCTTGTATGCACCACGGTAGAGGATGCAGTCATTAGGGCATGCATGTATCTTCTCCACCTCCAATCCTAGAGGGCATACGACCTTCTTTGCTGCATATGTACTGTCGGGCAATTCGTTATCCTTTGGAAGGTTCTTCTTCAATATTTTCAGTAGCTTCTCAAATCCTTTGTCAGCCACAGCATTCTCTGCCTTCCACTGCAGCAATTCTAGTACGGTACCGAGCTTTGTGTTGCCATCTTCGCAATTGGGGTATAACCCTTTTTTGTGATCCTCTAACATGCGATCGAACTTCAGCTTCTCCTTTTGACTTTCGCATTGCGTCCTTGCATCAACAATGACCCGGCGGAGATCATCATCATCAGGCACATTGTCTGGTTCCTCTTGATCTTCAGCAGCTTCACCCGTTGCAGCATCATTGGGCACATCGTCTGGTTCCTCTTGATCTTCACCAGCTCCCCTCGTTGCAGCATCACCGTATTCAGGGGGCACATAATTGTCATCGTACTCTTCTTCTTTGCCGTCTTCCATCATAACCCTATTTCTACGTGCCTCGTCCAAACATTATAGTGTGGCATGAAACCCTTGTAAAGCAGGTGGGAGTGAAGGATTTTCCGGTTAGAGTAAGACCTTGTATTCCCACATTGAGTATATGGACAACACATAAAACCATTCTGCTTGTTTGCCTCAGCCGCATCGAGAAACTCATGCATGCCCTTAATGTACTCGCGGGTGTGTCTGTCACCGTACATCCATTGCCGGTTCATCTGCGTGCATTATATATAATTAAGTGTCCAAATTAATAGAAGTTCATCATCACATTAAAACCAAAGTGCATACATAGTTCTCATCTAACAACATATAGCTCTCCAGAGCATCTAAACCATACATTGAAACTATGTAAAACATTTCAATGCGAAAACAAATGCGATCATAATCGCAACCAAGGTAACAATTGATCCAACGGCATAATGATACCAAGCCTCGGTATGAATGGCATATTTTCTAATCTTTCTAATTTTCAAGCGCATTGCATCCATCTTGATCTTGTGATCATCGACGACATCCGCAACATGCAACTCCAATATCATCTTCTCCTCCTCAATTTTTTTCCTTCAACAAATTGTTTTCTTCTTCAACTAAATTTAACCTCTCGACAATAGGGTCGGTTGGCATTTCCGATTCACATACATCCTACATAAATAAAATCTATGTCACGTTGGTCGGTATAATTTTCATAAACAATAAATAAACCAATAGTTGTAAAGATAATATATATACCACATCCGAATCATAGACAGGACGAGGGCCGACGGGGGCGGATACCAAAACCATCGCACTATATAAGATGCAATAATAAAAGTAAGAAAATAATACAAGTATCTATGTAAACATACAAGTAAGAATATTTTTCCTTTCAGAAAGAAGATAAGAACAAGAGGCTCACCACGGTGGTGCCGGCGATGAGCTCGGTGCGGGTGATCGACGGCGGTGAAGACGGGGACGGGGCGTGACGGACCGCTAAACCTAGACAAATATTATGGAAAATGGAGCTTGGAGGTCGAGCTTGGAGAGGAGAAAGCTTAAGTAGTGTGGCTCGGGCATTCCATCGAACACCTTGTGTGCATAGGAGGTGAGCTAGAGCACCACCAAGCCCTCTCCCCCTTGGCCAGAGAAAAACAGAGCACTGGGGTGCTCTCCTAGGGGTATATATAGGCACCTCATTGGTCCCGGTTGGTGACATGAGCCGGGACTAAAGGGGAGCCTTTGGTCCCGGTTCAAGCCACCAACCGGGACCAATGGTGGTGGGCCAGGAGCGAGGCCCATTGGTCCCGGTTCATCCCACCAACCGGGACCAAAAGGTCCAGATGAACGGGGACCAATGGCCCACGTGGCCCGGCCGGCCCCCTGGGCTCATGAACCGGGACCAATGCCCACATTGGTCCCGGTTCTGGACTGAACCGGGACTAATGGGCTGACCCGGCCTGGACCAAAGCCCTGTTTTCTACTAGTGCTAGCAAGGATGGAAGGGTGAGAGTGCGTATAATCCATGGACTCAACATTAGTCATAAAGAACTCACATACTTATTGCGAAAATCTACAAGTCATCAAAAACCTCGGTACTACGGCATGCTCCTAGGGGGATAGATTGGTAGGAAAAGACCATCGCTCGTCCACCGCCACTCATAAGGAAGACAATCAAATAACACCTCATGTTTCAAATTTGTTGCATAACATTTACCATACGTGCATGCTACGGGACTTGCAAACTTCAACACAAGTATTTCTCAATTTCACAACTACTCAACTAGCAGAACTTTGATATTATTACCTCCATATCTCAAAACAATCAAGCATCAAACTTCTCTTAGTATTCAAAACACTCTTAAGAAAATTTTACTAACTTTGAATACCTAGCATATTCGGATTTTAAGCAAATTACCATGCTATTAAGACTCTCAAAATAATCTAAGTGAAGCATGAGAGATCAATAGTTTCTATAAAACAAATCCACCACCGTGCTCTAAAAGATATAAGTTAAGTACTAGAGCAAAATTATATAACTCAAAAGATATAAGCGAAGCACATAGAGTATTCTAACAAATTCCAAATCATGTATGGCTCTCTCAAAAGTTGTGTACAGCAAGGATGATTGTGGTAAACTAACAAGCAAAGACTCAAATCATACAAGATGCTCCAAGCAAAACACATATCATGTGGCGAATAAAAATATAGCTCCAAGTAAAGTTACCGATAGAAGTAGACGAAAGAGGGGATGCCTTCCGGGGCATCCCCAAGCTTTGGCTTTTATGTGTCCTTAGATTATCTTGGGGGTGCCATGGGCATCCCCAATCTTAGGCTCTTGCCACTCCTTGTTCCATAATCCATCAAATCTTTATCCAAAACTTGAAAACTTCACAACATAAAACTTAAAGTAGAAAATCTCGTGAGCTCTGTTAGCGAAAGAAAACAAAATACCACTCCAAGGTACTGTAATGAACTCATTATTTATTTATATTGGTGTTATACCTACTGTATTCCAACTTCTATATGGTTTATAAACTATTTTACTAGCTATAGATTCATCAAATAAGCAAACAACACACGAAAAACAGAATCTGTCAAAAACAGAACAGTCTGTAGTAATCTGTAGCTAGCGCAAGATATGGAACCCCAAAAATTCTAAAATAAAATGCTGGACGTGAGGAATTTATCTATTAATCATCTTCAAAAATAATTAACTAAATATAACTTTTCAAATAAAAATGGCAGCAGTTCTCGTGAGTGCTAAAGTTTCTGTTTTTTTATAGCAAGTTCAACAAGACTTTCCCCAAGTCTTCCCAACGGTTCTACTTGGCACAAACACTAATTAACACAAAAAAACACAAGCAAAACAGAGGCTAGATAAATTATTTATTACTAAACAGGAGCAAAAAGCAAGGAAAAATAAAATTGGGTTGCCTCCCAACAAGCGTTATCGTTTAACGCCCCTAGCCAGGCATAACAAGCAAGCATAGATCTAGGTATTGCCATAATAGTAAGATAGAATATTAAAACTATCACACCCTAGCTAGTTCATGCATTAGAGTGTTGCATCATGTCTACCTTTCCAGAAAACTGAAATGGGGATGATAGAACCCCCAGCACCCCCCTGGAAACAACTAGGGTTTACTAAAATCTTTTTCAATGAACCTGAAATGCCCTTCTAAAAAGTCCACCCTTTTTGTTTTGGGGTTAGAACCTCTGACAAAAGGGGTTCACATTTTTCCAGGACACATAAGGTCATTGGATTAAATCATTACTATTTTCATTTGGGCAATTTAAATCCTATAAATATTTTAAAATGACCAAATAATCTTGAAAGTATTTTTAGGCTGTTGAGAATATTTCCAAATGTGCCTCTGAATATTTTCAGGTTTTTCCTAAATGGAATAGTATTTTTACTATTTCAAAACATAGAACAGGAATAAATAAAAAAGAAAAATAGAAAGCAGAGAGAGTAGAGGATTACCTGGCGCTCACCTAGCAGACCCATCTAGCTGGCCCAGCCCAGCCACCGCTCCAGCAAGCTGCTTGGCTCAGCCCGGCAGGCAGGCAGGTGCTCGACGCCGGCACCAGCGCACGCCACGCAGCCGCCCGCCGCGCTGCTTCTTCCCCTCGCCGTTCTGCTACCCTGGTTCGGTCACCCATTCCTCCCCCGAGCTCGCAGACACGCCTCTTCCTCCCCAGCTCCTCTCCCTCGCTCTCCTGCACCATGGCCGACGCTGCCGCGCCCACACCACCATGATAACAACGTCTGTCGTCGTCCCCGTGCCGCGTCACCGTGTCCGTTCGCTCCGCTGTCGTCGACTAGGTCGAGCAGGCCGAGCCCCGAGTGCTCGCCCGCTCTGGAGTCGCCCCGACCCCGTCTTCCCCAACTCCGGCCGCCGAGATCGCCATCGTTGCCCCGCTCAGCTCCGGCCTTCCCCGAGCCCGCTTCGACGCTTGCTGCAACCGCCGTGAGCTCAGCTCCGTCCTCCCCCTCTCTGTTAACTCCCTCCTACACCGTATGCACCGCACCATGTTCACCCGCACCCGCCGCCATCGAGCTCGTCGCCGACGTGACTCCGGCCACCCACCGGCCACACCACCGTGACCAACGCACTCACCGCACTCGTAGGAACTCGTAGCAACACTCCACGCACCTCGCCGTGCCCCGTAGCCTCGGGTTCGACCTCACTCGAGCTCCGGCAGCTGCACAGCTCATCGTCGGCGACGTTTCCGGCCACCCCGAGCTCCACCACTGCCACCCAACGACGCAGCTTGCTCCCAGCTACGAGTAGATGCTCTCCGCCGTCCATTTGGTCGCGGAAGCATGAAACCCGCACTGCCCCGCCGCGTCTGGCCTCGCCGGCGGCTAAACGCCGGCGAGATTGACCTTGTTTGACCCTGGTTGACCCCGTGTGGGCCTAGGTTGACCTCCCCTGAGTCTATGACACGTCGGACCGCTCTGCTAATTAACTTAGATTAGCACTAACTAAATTTAGTTAGTTAATTAACTACTGACATGCGGGTCCCACTGGTCAGGTTTGACCTGGACCGGCTCCGTTGACCACTGACGTCACCCTGACGCAATAATTCAATTACTGGAATTATTCTTATACAGGAAATTCCAGAAAATATTACAAACTTCAAAAATTTATAACTTCTAATCTGTAACTCCAAATGCAGAGATTTATATATGAAATTTGATCAGAAAAATTCAATCTTTCCATCTGTAATGGTTTCATGCATGACAAAACACTTTAACCTTGCTGTTTAGGTGAAACAAGCTAATGCACTTATATGGCTTAAGAACATACGCTTTCATTTGAAACCTTGATTCAAATAGACTCAAACCAGCTTGTTTCACAATGCATTAGGCAGGACACCTCATATTGCCATGTCATAGCATGCATCATATTGTTGCATATTGCCATGTGATGATTGTGTTCTGTGGTGTCTTTCGTGGTAGGTTCTGCCTCCGAGGATATCTCCAAGTATCCAACTGAAGGGAAGTACCCTGCTACTACTCCATCAGGCAAGCAGCCCCATTGATCATATCGATACAATCCCATGTTCTCGCTCCTACTCTCATTTACTGCATTAAGACAACAACGTTTCAAACTGCTGTGTGCTGCGGTAGTTGAACCCTTATCCTCTGCATGACCTGTCATTGCCACAGTAACTAGATGAAACCCACTAGCATGTGTAGGAGTTGATTGAGCCATGTACGTGTTTCCTACCTTGCTATGCCTGCTATGCTTAGGTTGTGTCAGGTCTAGTTCATCTGGGTGATGGGCTAGAGTGAAATGATTACATCGGTAATGTGAGGGATGTGTTGAACATGATTTGGTAAAGGTATCGATGAGAGGCCATGTAGGAGTACATGGTGGGTTGTTTCATTGAGGCTGTCCTTAAGAACTGAGATCTATATGTGTGATTCAAGAATCAGTTACTACCATACATTGGGCCCGAAACCAATGGACCCTCTCGGCTTGTTAATCACCCTAGTACTCTGTCCAGGAGTTGCAACTAGTTTCTGGTGTTTGTAGGTTATGTGTTGGCGGCCGTGCGTAGCGCTGAACCTAGGGGTGGGCTATGATGCGGTAGATACACCGTGGCACAGTGTACCTAGTCACCCGTCTGGTGTCTCGGGAACCCTATTCACATCGTTCGGGGCCGTATATGGAAACCTCGGCCGGACTCCCTGTGGATGGAACCTGGATAGGCGATAAACCTGGACTAGAGACTTGAGTGTTTAGGTACGCCGTGGCCGACACCCTCATTGGGCTTCGGCTTGAAGGTTGCCGAGTACATGTCGTGTAAACGAAGGTAAGTGGTGAGAGCGTGTGTGAAGAAGTACACCCCTGTAGGGTTAACATCATCTATTCGAATAGCCGCGTTCGGGGTAAAGGACTACTTGGTTGCCTATACAGTTCATAGACAAGTTAATGGTTACTACTAAAAGACTTAAGATAAGTGTGAGTACCGAGGATGGCCCTCTCATAGGATGATGAGGGAGGATCCTCGGTGGAGTATTGTGTTGGTGATTAGTGGACTCGTGTGCGAAAAATATTTTACAGTGATGTCTCGTAGGATAGCTTAGCCAAGAGTCAAAGCTGGCTTGCTGCAATAACTCCACCACCTTCTTGAGAATGAGCATGTATAGTAGGATCTATTGTAAGTCTTGATGAGTACCTCTGTACTCATGTTGCTTCAATTACTGTTTTCAGACGACAACACCGCCCCCTCCGATGGGTTTTACATAGACCTCGATGTCGATGAGTGACTTGCCACCCAGGTGGTGATTCTGGCTGAGGAAGTCCTGGATTAGGGGTGTTCGGGTAGCCGGACAATACCTTCAGCCAGACTCCTGGACTATGAAGATACAAGATTGAAGACTTCGTCCCTTGTCCGGATGGGACTTTCCTTGGCGTGGAAGGCAAGCTTGGCGATGCGAATATTCAAGATCTCCTACCATTGTAACCGACTCTGTGTAACCCTAACCCTATCCGGTGTCTATATAAACCGGAGGGTTGTAGTCCGTAGGACATCAACTCCATATACAACAATCATACCATAGGCTAGCTTCTAGGGTTTAGCCTCCTTGATCTCGTGGTAGATCTACTCTTGTACTACCCATATCATCAATATTAATCAAGCAGGAGTAGGGTATTACCTCCATTGAGAGGGCCCGAACCTGGGTAAAAACATCGTGTCCCTTATCTCCTGTTACCATCCGTCCTTGACGCACAGTTCGGGACCCCCTACCCGAGATCCGCCGGTTTTGACACCGACACTGGCCATGGAGGGCCCTATGTAGATAGACAGGCTTCGTCAAGCCTTCTTTCTTTCTAGTGTCTGTACTCAGACTAATTTGCTTCCGCATGTGCTTGTATGCTTGTATGACTTGAGTGTCGGGTCATGTGACCCCTACCTGTATGAACATGTTATGTATGGCTCTCCAGAGCCTTTAAATAAAGTACCTTGAGTTGTAGAGTTTTGTTGTGATGCCATGTTGTATTTACACATATCGAGCATATTGTGTGTATGATTGAAATGCTTGGTATGTGTGGGATCCGACAATCTAGTTGTTTATCCTTGGCAGCCTCTCTTATGGGGAAATGTAGTCTAGTGCCTCCATGAGCCATAGTAGTCTGCTACAGCCCAGTTCACCGGAGTCCTGCTAGCCCAACACTACTGCTCAGGACACTTGACTGGCCGGCATGTGTTTCACTTTGTTCCGGTGTTTGTCCCTTCGGGGAAATGTCACGCGGTGACATCCGGAGTCCTACCTAGCCTGCTACAACCCGGGTTCCCGGAGTCCTGTTAGCCTAGTGCTACAGCCCGGATTCACACGCTCATGACCGACATGCTCGATGTGATTCTTGTATGCCTGTCCCCATGGGTTAGTGCTGCTTTGGGTTCACGACTAGCCATGTCGGCCCGGGTTCTCTGTCATATGGATGCTAGCGACACTATCATATACGTGAGCCAAAAGGCGCAAACGGTCCCGGGCCATGGTAAGGCGACACCCGTGGGGATACCGTGTGTGAGGCCGCAAAGTGATATGAGGTGTTACCGGCTAGATCGATGTGACTTGGAATCGGGGTCCTGACAGCGTTGGCATCAGACCGGACTGCCTGTAGGTTCGTTGAGCCAAACTGGTCGATGTCGAGTCTAGAAATGCTTTAGTTATATGTAGGGGAATTGATTGTGGGTGGGAACGTAAGGCTCTTTTACTCCTTTACCTTATGCCCTCTGATCTAAGTCATTCTCTTCTCATTCTACGTGGGTTAAGGACTAGGCTCTCCTCTCCCTATCAGGTTCACGTGTTACTAATCCGTAGTAGCTTATAGGATTGTTGTTACAAGCCTCTGTACAGTTTCTACTACTTTTAGTATGTTGTCAGTGGAACCAGAACCTTGATATGATGTTGTTGGGTGGTTTTGCAAACTGTTGTGAATGTCTCAAATCTTTTTCTGAGCATTTACAGCCGTTATGATGTCTGATTTCTCCTAGAAAATTCTAATGCCTTTGCATTATTCTGTGCTTTCAGATGGCCACCCGTTCCTAGAACCAAGTGGTTCGTCTGACTCAGTGCCTCGATGTACCCGGTCACATGGCCATGCTGGTCCGGGTGATGGTCGAGACAGGTTATCGATGGTATCGTGAGTATACCGTTGAGGAGTAGTTCCGAGACTTCAATCAGAGCCAATACCTTTGTACCGTCAGGATATATCCCTCTTATCCTGGAGCCACTGAACCCCTCCACTGCTCTTATGGACTTGGGGTTACTATTGAGATGTCCGTGCAGGACGCAGCTTACTCAATGATGACTATCATTCGAGCCAGGACTGCCTTGCTCCAAACACCGATTTTCGCTACATGCCAGCCTCACTCCCTGGAGCACAGGGGTACTATCAGGCTTTATACTATGACTCTACACATGAGGAGTCACTACTCCGCACCACTGCCGAGATGCTCGAGGACAAGGACCGCAAAAATCGGGCCTTGCGTATGGAGCTCTTTAACTCTCGTTCTGATCACTGGGCCACTTTGACTCGGTTTGCACCTGTTGTGCAGGCGGAATACATGGACATGAGGGACCTGTACCCCGTACGGCCTGGATTGCCAGATTGTATGGACTAGCGTGATGTAGGAGGCATCACCCCTCCTCGTGGTCCCCGTCTGCCACCGTTTGTGGGACCAAGGCCACATCCGAGTCCCTATGGCCCGCAAGCTCCACAGGACCATTTGTTCCCAGATGATCATGTTCCGCTTCCAGGTTTTGGTGGTGAGTTTTATGAGGATTACTACGGAGCTGTCTGAGCTAGTAGTAGTTTCACTAGTTCTGTAATAGTTGTATTCTCCATAGTCCTGCGTGACCCGTGGGATACGACTTCGTGTGTATCACGTTCCGGAGGTGTAGAAAAATAATGTATAGGAGCTTGGAATGCCTTCGATGAGATGTAACGTCTTTCACCGTAGTTGTACTTTAGCCTGGGCTTGTACTAAACTATGTACGGTGTGTATGACCGATGGTATATATATGGAAGTTTCTATATTACCATGTCGTGCAATGAACATCTCAGCATTCCATGTTATCCAGTACATTCTGCACTTCCTTGCTAAGATTGTGCCATCCTTGTCTAAACCATTGTCTTGTTTTTCCTAGGATGGTCAACACCCGCAGCAACCCTGCTGCCCCGGAGCAGGGGGAAGCCAGTGCAGCTAGGGATGAGAATCTGCCTCACCCACCTTCTCTAGCCGAAGTTATGCTGGAGGCATAAAGAAAAAAGCGCGAGACTAACCACTTGCTGGAGCGGATTGAGCATAACACTGCACGTCATCAGCGAAACGACTTGGTGTCAATCAATGACTTTATCAAGTTGTACCCACCAAAGTTTAATTATTCTGTCGAGCCCCTCGACGCGGATGATTGGCTTCGCAGCATCACCCATAAGCTACGTTCTGCCAACGTAGCCGAAGGTGATAAGGTTACCTATGCTGCCTATCAGGTCGAAGGCCCTGCTAGCCTTTGGTGGGAAAACTTTGAGGCTATGCGCCCGGTCGGCCAAATCACTACTTGGGCTGAATTCAGTGAGGCTTTCCGTGAGCATCACATCCCGGAAGGTCTCATGGATCGTAAGAGGGAAGAGTTCTGCAATTTCACCCAAGGCAGACTGACTGTGGATGCATACAGCCGTGAGTTTGGAAATTTAGCACGTTATGCTCCTGAAGAGGTATCCACCGACGCTAAGAAGCAGGCAAGGTTCCGCAAGGGACTTAGCCCTGAGCTTTGCCGCGATCTTCGTCTGCACGAGTGAACCTCCTTCCAGAAGCTGGTTAATAAGGCCATCAGTGCTGAGACAGGTCAGACTGACTATGACGCTTCACGCAAGCACTCCCATGATTTTGGTTCTTCATCCGGCTCTGGATCTCAGAAGCGCCGGGTGTGGATTCCAAGCACAGCGCTGCCACCCAGGTTCACCCCGAGGCCATCCTTTGAGGCGCCTCGCCCCAACCAGCATTTTGCACCGCCTAAGCCCTATGGTGGCCCCGCTGCTAATGCTGCTCCATGCCCCAATGTTGTGACATGTTTCAAGTGTGGAGAGTCGGGTCACTACAGTCGAGAGTGTCCCTAGAACAACAACCCCAACCAGTCTGGAAAGTCCGTTTGCCGTTGTAAGCCAGCGGGAAAGACATTCTATGCCAAGCCAGCCACCACTACACGTGGCCATGTCAACTATGTCTCAGCTGAGGAGGCTCATGATGATCCTAACGTCGTCCTTGGTACGCTCCTTGTTAATTGTCATCCGGCATCTGTTCTTTTCGATACTGGAGCATCTCATTCATTCATATCTGAGAGCTATGCTCGATTGCATAACACGACATTCTGTGACATGCCCACTTCCATGGTAATTCAAACTCCGGGTTCCAAATGGCAAACTTCTAGAGTAAGCCATGGGAATGAAATTCTTGTCGATAGACTTGTCTTCCTTGCATCTTTAATAGCTCTCAAGTCCTCAGATATAAACATCATCTTGGGTATGGACTGGATGTCAGCTCATTACGCTAAGATTGATTGTGCCACTAGAACCGTTCAACTTACTCACCCATCGGGCAAGACAGTCAATGTCTTAACTCGAGTGGCCAAGCGCCAGCTTTACTCCCTAAATGCCAACCCCCTTCTAGACCTTGAAGATATTCCGGTAGTCTGAGACTTCCCGGATGTCTTTCCAGAAGAACTGCCAGGTGTTCCACCTGACAGGGATGTCGACTTCGTGATAGACCTTGTTCCAGGAACCGTCCCAATTTCTAGAAGACCCTATAAGATGGCACCCTTAGAACTAGCCGAACTTAAAGAAACAACTCGATGTGTCCTTGAAAAAGGGTTTCATCCATCCTAGTTCTTCTCCTTGGGCTTGCCCCGTCCTCTTTGCCAAGAAGAAGGATGGAACGGATCGGATGATTGTAGATTACCGACCTGTCAACTTGGTCACTATCAAGAACAAGTATCCGCTCCCCAGGATCAACGATCTGTATGATCAGCTCGCTGGATCCTCAATCTTCTCCAAAATGGATTTGAGGTTGGGCTACCATCAAATCAAAATCAAGAACGGGGACATTCCTAAAACGGCTTTTGTTACTCGTTATGGCCACTACGAGTACACCGTTATGTCCTTCGGTTTAACCAATGCCCCAACCACCTTCTCTTGGTTAATGAACTCGGTCTTCATGGAGTATTTGGATAAAATCGTCGTGGTATACCTCGATGATATACTCATCTACTCCAAGAGTGAGGAAGAACATGCCGAACATCTAAGGATGGTATTGACCAAACTTCGAGAGCATCGCCTTTATGCCAAATTCTCCAAGTGTGAATTTTGGTTGCCAGAAGTGACCTATCTAGGCCATGTAATCTCTGGTAAGGGTATTGCTGTCAATCCCGAGCGAGTTCAAGCCGTCCTTGATTGGACTCCACCGGAAACGGTCAAGAAAGTTCAGAGCTTCCTTGGCTTAGCGAGCTATTGTCGCTGCTTCGTCGAGAATTTCTCCAAGGTTGCTAAACCTCTAACTGAACTCCTCAAGAAGTATAAAAAGTTTGAGTGGACCCCACAGTGCGAGTTCAGCTTTCAGGAGCTGAAAAGACGCCTAACATCTGCTCCCGTACTGGTACCACCAGATTTCTCCAAGGACTTTATTATCTATTGCGACGCCTCGCGACAAGGACTAGGTTGCATACTCCTGCAAGATCGTCAGGTAATTGCCTATGCTTCATGGCAATTACACCCCCATGAGGAAAACTATCCCACACATGGTCTAGAGCTTGCAGCTGTAGTCCATGCACTTAAAACTTGGCGACATTACCTTCTCGGTAATCGTTGCGAGATCTTCACTGATCACCAAAGTCTGAAATATATCTTCACCCAACCGGATTGAATCTCAGGCAAAGATGTTGGGTCGAGTTGATCTCGGATTACGACTTTGGAATAACTTACACCCCGGGAAAAGCCAATGTCATGGTTGATGCACTAAGTTGTAAATCCTATTGTAACAATCTGATGTTACAACAAGGTCAACCACTTCTCCATGAGGAATTTCGGAAGCTTAACCTTCACATTGTTCCTCAAGGATTCATATCCACCCTGGTGGCGAAACCTACCCTTACGGATCAGATCATCAAAGCACAGAAGGTAGATTCGGGAATCTCCCGTATTAAGAGAAACATTAAGAAAGGAGTCGTCAATTATTTCTCCGTTGATGATCAAGGTGTCGTATACTTTGGAAACCGCTTAGTGGTTCCCAAAGCATGAAACCTGAGGTGGCTGATTCTTAAGGAAGCTCATGAATCCCCTCTCACCATTCATCCCGATAGTACTAAAATGTATCAAGACCTATGCCAGAGGTTTTGGTGGACTAGGATGAAGAGAGAAATTGCTCAATACATTGCTAGTTGCAACGTCCGTCATCGTGTTAAAGCAGAGCATCAACGGCCTGCTGGCACCCTTCAACCTTTGGCTATTCCTGAAAGGAAATGGGATAAAATCAGTATGGATTTCATTACTGGGTTTCCCAGGACCAAGAGAGGGAATAATGCTATCTTCGTCGTTGTCGATCGTCTTTCCAAAGTAGCCCACTTCCTACCTGTTCGTGAGAGTATTACCGCTAGCCAGCTAGCTGACTTATACATCTCCTGAATAGTGTCTCTTTATGGTGTCCCATTGGAAATTAACTCAGACCGTGGAAGTCTCTTCACCTCTCAATTTTGGGAAAGTTTCCAAAATGCTATGGGAACTCGTCTCTCTTTTAGCACCGCCTTCCACCCCCAATCAAGTGGTCAAGTAGAGCGAGTAAATCAAATTCTGGAGGATATGCTCCGAGCTTATGTCATCTCATTCGGAATGGATTGGGAGAAATGCCTTCCATTCGCGGAGTTCTCTTATAACAATAGTTATCAAGCTAGCTTGGGCAAAGCTCCCTTCGAAGTTCTCTATGGACGAAAATGTCGAACGCCTCTTAACTGGTCAGAAACCGGGGAAAGACAACTCTTTGGCCCGGATATGATTCAGGAAGCAGAAGAGCAGGTTCGCGTTATTCGTGAGAAATTGAAAAAGCCCAATCTCGTCAAAAGAGCCAATATGACCTCAAACACAAGCTCATGGCTTATGAAGTCGGTGAGAAGGCTTACCTTCGGGTTACTCCTTTAAAGGGAACCCAATGTTTCGGTATCAAAGGCAAATTGGCTCCTCGTTACATTGGACCCTTTCGCGTTCTTGACAAACGAGGAGAAGTTGCCTGCCAGTTGGAACTACCTCCGCATCTTTCCAGAGTTCACAATGTCTTCCACGTTTCTCAACTCAGGCGTTGCTTCGCGGATCCTATCCCTGGAGTGGACCACGAAACGCTTGATCTACAAGATAATCTCACATATCGGGAATATCCCGTTCGTATCCTTGATCAAGCCGAGCATACCACTCGACGCCATAACATCAAGTTTCTCAAGGTTCAATGGTCACACCATTCCGAGAAAGAAGCCACTTGGGAAAGGGAGGATCGTCTTCGACTTGAGTACCCCACCTTCTTCCTAACGGATCCTAAATCTCGGGAGGAGATTCTTTTGAGTGGGGTGTGAGTTGTCACACCCTAGCTAGTTCATGCATTAGAGTGTTGCGTCATGTCTACCTTTCTAGAAAACTGAAATGGGGATGACAGAACCCCCAGCAACCCCCTGAAAACAACTAGGGTTTACTAAAATCTTTTTCAATGAACCTGAAATGCCCTTCTAAAAAGTCCACCATTTTTGTTTTGGGGTTATAACCTCTCACAAAATGGGTTCACATATTTCCAGGACACATAAGGTCATTGGATTAAATCATTACTATTTGCATTTGGGCAATTTAAATCCTATAAATATTTTAAAATGCCCAAATAATCTTGAAAGCATTTTTAGGCTGTTGAGAATATTTCCAAATGTGCCTCTGAATATTTTCAGGTTTTTCCTAAATGGAATAGTATTTTTACTATTTCAAAACACAGAACAGGAATAAATAAAAAGAAAAACAGAAAGCAGAGAGAGTAGAGGATTACCTGGTGCTCACCTAGCAGGCCTAGCCCAGCCACCGCTCCAGCGAGCTCCTTGGCTCGGCCAGGCAGGCAGGCAGGTGCTCGATGCTGGCACCAGCGTGCGCCACGTTGCTGCCCGCCGCCCTGCTTCTTCCCCTCGCCATTCTGCTCCCCTGGTTCGGTCACCCATTCCTCCCCCGAGCTCGCAGACACGCCTCTTCCTCCCCAGCTCCTCTCCCTCGCTCTCTCGCACCATGGCCGACGCTGCTGCACCCGCACCATCGTGATAACCGCGTCCGTCGTCGTCCCCGTGCCGCGTCACCGTGTCCGCTCGCTCCGCCGTCGTCGACTACGTCGAGCAGGCCGAGCCTCGAGCGCTCGCCCGCTCTAGAGTCACCCCCGACCCTGTCTTCCCCAACTCCGGCCATCGAGATTGCCATCGTCGCCCCGCTCAGCTCCGGCCTTCCCCGAGCCCGCTTCGACGCTTGCTGCAACCGCCATGAGCTCAGCTCCGTTCTCCCCCTCCCCGTTAACTCCCTCCTACACCGTATGCACCACACCACGTTCACCCGCACCTGCCGCCGCCGAGCTCATCACCGACGTGACTCCGGCCACCCACCGGCCACACCACCGTGACCAACACACTCACCGCACTCGTAGGAACCCGTAGCACCACTCCACGTGCCTCGATGTGCCCCATAGCCTCGGGTTCGACCTCACCCGAGCTTCCGCAGCCGCACAGCTCGTCGTCGGCAACGTTTTCGGCCACCCCGAGCTCCACCACTGCCACCCAACGACGTGGCTTGCTCCCAGCTACACGTAGATGCTCTCTACCATCCATTTGGTCGCCGGAGCACGAAACCCGCATTGCCCCGCCTCGTCTGGCCTCGCCGGCAGCTAAACGCTGGCGAGATTGACCTCGTTTGACCCTGGTTGGCCCCGTGTGGGCCCAGGTTGACTTCCCCTGAGTCTATGACACGTGGGACCGCTCTGCTAATTAACTTAGATTAGCACTAACTAAATTTAGTTAGTTAATTAACTACTAACATGCGGGTCCCACTAGTCAGGTTTGACCTGGACCGGCTCCGTTGACCACTGACATCACCCTGACGCAATGCTGACACAATAATTCAATTACTAGAATTACTCTTATACAGGAAATTCCAGAAAATATTACAAACTTCAAAAGTTCATAACTTCTAATCTGTAACTCCAAATGCAAAGATTTATATATGAAATTTTATGAGAAAAATTCAATCTTTCCATCTGTAATGGTTTCATGCATTACAAAACACTTTAACCTTTCTGTTTAGGTGAAACAAGCTAATGCACTTATATGGCTTAAGAACATAAACTTTCATTTGAATCCTTGATTCAAATAGACTCAAACCAGCTTGTTTCACAATGCATTAGGCAGGACACCTCATATTGCCATGTCATAGCATGCATCATACTATTGCATATTACCATGTGATGATTGTGTTCTATGGTGTCTTTCATGGTAGGTTCTGCCTCCGAGGATATCTCCGAGTATCCAACTGAAGGGCAGTACCCTACTACTACTCCATCAGGCAAGCAACCCCATTGATCATATCGATACAATCCCATGTTCTCGCTCCTACTCTCATTTACTGCATTAAGACAACAATGTTTCAAACTGCTGTGTGCTGCGGTAGTTGAACCCTTATCCTCTACATGACCTGTCATTGCCACAGTAACTAGATGAAACCCACTAGCATGTGTAGGAGTTGATTGAGCCATGTACGTGTTTCCTACATTGCTATGCCTGCTATGCTTAGAGTTGTGTCAGGTCTGGTTCATCTGGGTGATGGGCTAGAGTGAAATGATTACGTCGGTAATGTGAGGGATGTGTTGAACATGATTTGGTAAAGGTATCGATGAGAGGCCATGTAGGAGTACATGGTGGGTTGTTTCATTGAGGCCATCCTTAAGAACTCAGACCTGTATGTGTGATTCAAGAATCAGTTACTACCATACATTGGGCCCGAAACCAATGGACCCTCTCAGCTTCTTAATCACCCTAGTACTCTGTCCAGGAGTTGCAACTAGTTTCTGGTGTTTGTAGGTTATGTGTTGGCGGCCGTGTGTAGCACTGACCCTAGGGGTGGGCTATGATGCGGTAGATACACCGTGGCATGGTGTACCGGGTCACCCGTTTGGTGTCTCGGGAACCCTGTTCACATCGTTCGGGGCCGTATGTGGAAACCTCGGCCGGACTCCCTGCGGATGGAACCTAGTAGGCGATAAACCTCGACTAGATACTTGAGTGTTTAGGTAGGCCATGGCCGACACCCTCGTTGGGCTTCTGCTTGAAGGTTGCCGAGTACATGTCGTGTAAACGACGGTAAGTGGTGAGAGCGTGTGTGAAGAAGTACACCCCTGCAGGGTTAACATCATATATTCAAATAGCCGCGTCCGCGGTAAAGGACTACTTGGTTGCCTATACAGTTCATAGACAAGTTAATGGTTACTACTAAAAGACTCAAGATAAGTGTGAGTACCAAGGATGGCCCTCTCGTAGGGTTACGAGGGAGGATCCTTGGTGGAGTATTGTGTTGGTGATTAGTGGACTCGTGTGCGAAAACTATTTTACAGTGGTGTCTCGTAGAATAGCTTAGGCAAGAGTCAAAGCTGGCTTGCTGCAATAACTCCACCACCTTCTTGAGAATTAGCATGTATAGTAGGATCTGTTGTAAGTCTTACTGAGTACCTTTGTACTCATGTTGCTTCAATTACTGTTTTCAGACGACAACACCGCCCCCTCCGATGGATTTTACGTAGACCTCAACGTCGATGAGTGACTTGCCACCCAGGTGGTGATTCTGGCCATGGAGGGCCCTATGTAGATAGATAGGCTTCGTCAAGCCTTCTTTCTTTCTAGTGTCTGTACTCAGACTAATTTGCTTCCGCATGTGCTTGTATGCTTGTATGACTTGAGTGTCAGGTCATGTGACCCCTACCTGTATGAACATGTTATGTATGGCTCTCCGAAGCCTTTAAATAAAGTACCTTGAGTTGTAGAGTTTTGTTGTGATGCCATGTTGTATTTACACATATCGAGCATATTGTGTGTATGATTGAAATGCTTGGTATGTGTGGGATCTGACAATCTAGTTGTTTATCCTTGGGAGCCTCTCTTATGGGGAAATGTAGTCTAGTGCCTCCATGAGCCATAGTAGTCCGCTACAGCCTAGTTCACCGGAGTCCTGCTAGCCTAGCACTACTGCTCAGGACACTTGACAGGCCGACATGTGTTTCACTTTGTTTCGTTGTCTGTCCCTTCGGGGAAATGTCACGCGGTGACATCCGGAGTCCTGCCTAGCCTGCTACAGCCCGGGTTCCCGGAGTCCTGTTAGCCCAGTGCTACAGCCCGGATTCACACGCTGATGACCGACATGCTCGATGTGATTATTGTATGCCTGTCCCCATGGGTTAGTGTCGCTTTGGGTTCATGACTAGCCATGTCGGCCCGGGTTCTCTGTCATATGGATGCTAGCGACACTATCATATACGTGAGCCAAAAGGCGCAAACTGTCCCGGGCCATGGTAAGGCGACACCCGTGGGGATACCGTGCGTGAGGCCGCAAAGTGATATGAGGTGTTACCGGCTAGATCGATGTGACTTGGAATCGGGGTCCTGACAAAAACTCATTTCATATTGTCTACGTTCAGCAGCAAGTTTTCTTTGAGGCAAGCAAAAGTAATCAAAAGGGCTAAATTTAATGGGATAAAAGTCCCCAAGATCAACCTTGGGAGGTATAGGTTCCTCCTTTGGTCATTCATATTGCACAACCAATTCATCATTATAAGCATTCTTTTGATAGAACTTTGTGAGCCTATATTCAAGAGAATATCCTAGTTTGTTCTTTCGAATAGCCAAATCATCATTAAGTTCAGAAATTGTATAAACTAGAACATTGGTAGGAACCCTTTTTCTAAGATTTTCATTGAAAGCAACATAGTCTAGAGATTGAAAATGCATTATTTCTTCTTGATCAAAGAGGATAGCCTCTATGGGAGGACGGCAAGCGTCCACCCTATAATGTGCAAAGATTTCTTTGGCCTCTTTTTTTATGAATCTAAACTCATGAGCCAAAAATATAGTAGCGGCACGCTTAACAGAAGAATGCTCAATATTAGAAAATTCCAGAAAAATCCTTTGTATGGAAGGATGCATGTGCATGAATTGTCTTTCAAGTTCAACTACAAGCATGGCAATAGCATCCGCAAGACTACTAGTTCTATGAAGGATAGAACTACCCATAGAGGGTAAAGCACCGACACAAGTAAATAAATCTTGAATAACTCCTTTTCCAATAATATTACCACTACCAACACGGAATCTTTTTGTATGTGAGATAGTGGGTTCTTTAGTAGGAGCATCAGAATTATTATCGACCATAGTTTCCCCAATTTCAGACATAGAGACAGAAGGTAAAGGACTAGCCATAACGACAAGCAAACAAACTAACACACAAGCAAACAAAAAGCAAGCGGACAAAAAGAGGCAAATAGAGAAAGAGAGGGAGGATAGAGAGAGAGGGAAAATAAAACGGAAAGGGTGAAGTGGGGGAGAGGAAAACGACAGGCAAATGGCAAATAATGTAATGCGGGAGATAAGGGTATGTGATGGGTACTTGGTATGTTGACTTTTGCGTAGACCTCCCCGGCAATGGCGCAAAAAATCCTTCTTGCTACCTCTTAGCACTACGTTGGTTTTCCCCGAAGAGGAAGGGATGATGCAGCAAAGTAGCGTAAGTATTTCCCTCAGTTTTTGAGAACCAAGGTATCAATCCAGTAGGAGGCTACGTGCGAGTCCCTCGTACTTGCACAAAACAAATAAATCCCCGCAACCAACACAAATAGGGGTTGTCAATCCCTATAAGGCCACTTACTAGAGTGAGATCTGATAGATATGATATAAAATAATATTTTTGGTATTTTTGTGATAAAGATGCAAAGTAAAATAAAGGCAAAGTAAATAACTAAGTAGTAGGAGATCAATATGATAAAGATAGACCCGGGGGCCATAGGTTTCACTAGTGGCTTCTCTCGAGAGCAAGTATTCTACAGTGGGTGAACAAATTACTGTTGAGCAATTGACAGAAGAGCATAGTTCTGAGAATATCTAGGCATGATCATGTATATAGGCATCATGTCTGAGACAAGTAGACCGACTCCTGCCTGCATCTACTACTATTACTCCACTCATCGATCGCTATCCAGCATGCATCTAGAGTATTAAGTTAAAAACAGAGTAACGCCTTAAGCAAGATGACATGATATAGAGGGATAAACTCATGCAATATGATGAAAACCCCATCTTGTTATCCTCGATGGCAACAATACAATACGTGCCTTGCTGCCCCTACTATCACTGGGAAAGGACACCGCAAGATTGAACCCAAAGCTAAGCACTTCTCCCATTGCAAGAAAGATCAATCTAGTAGGCCAAACCAAACTGATAATTCGAAGAGACTTGCAAAGATAACCAATCATACATAAAAGAATTCAGAGAAGATTCAAATATTGTTCATAGATAGACTTGATCATAAACCCACAATTCATCGGTCTCAACAAACACACCGCAAAAAGAAGATTACATCGAATAGATCTCCACAAGAGAGGGGGAGAACATTGTATTGAGATACAAAAAGAGAGAAGAAGCCATCTAGCTACTAACTATGGACCCGTAGGTCTGAGGTAAACTACTCACACTTCATCGGAGGGGCTATGGTGTTGATGTAGAAGCCCTCCGTGATCGATGCCCCCTCCAGCGGAGCTCCGAAACAGGCCCCAAGATGGGATCTCGTGGATACAAAAAGTTACGGCGGTGGAATTAGGGTTTTAGCTTCGTCTCTGATCGTTTGGGGGTACGTGGATATATATAGGAGGAAGGAGTACGTCGGTGGAGCAACAGGGGGCTCACGAGGGTGGAGGGCGCGCCTGGGGTAGGCAGGCGCGCCCCCCTACCTTGTGGCCTCCTCTCTTGTGCCTTGACATAGGGTCCAAGTTTCCCGGGTCTTGTTCGTTGAGAAAATCACGTTCCCGAAGGTTTCATTCCGTTTGGACTCCGTTTGATATTCCTTTCCTTCGAAACCCTAAAACAGGCAAAAAACAACAATTCTGGGCTGGGCCTCTGGTTAATAGGTTAGTCCCAAAAATAATATAAAAGTGGATAATAAAGCCCAATAATGTCCAAAACAGTAGATAATATAGCATGGAGAAATCAAAAATTATAGATACGTTGGAGACGTATCAAGCTCTTTGTCACCTCCATAAACGAGAAACATATCCTTAGTCCTTTTTAGGTATTTCAGGATGTTCTTGACCGCTGTCCAGTGATCCATTCCTGGATTACTTTGGTACCTTCCTGCTAAGATAATAGCGAGGCACACATCAGGGCTGGTACACAGCATTGCATACATGATAGAGCCTATTGCCGAAGCATAGGGAACACTTTTTATTTTCTCTCTATCTTCTGCAGTGGTCGGGCATTGAGTCTGACTCAACTTCACACCTTGTAACAAAGGCAAGAACCCTTTCTTTGCTTGATCCATTTTGAACTTTTTCAAAACTTTGTCAAGGTATGTGTTTGTGAAAATCCAATTAAGCGTCTTGATCTATCTCGATAGATCTTGATGCCCAATATGTAAGCAGCTTCACCGAGGTCTTTCATTGAAAAACTCTTATTCAAGTATCCTTTTATGCAATCCAGAAATTCTATATAATTTCCAATTAGCAATATGTCATCCACATATAATATCAGAAATGCTACAGAGCTCCCACTCACTTTCTTGTAAATACATGCTTCTCCAAAAGTTTGTATAAAACCATATGCTTTGATCACACTATCAAAACGTTTATTCCAATCCCTGAGAGGCTTGCACCAGTCCATAAATGGACCGCTGGAGCTTGCACACTTTGTTAGCTCCCTTTGGATCGATGAAACCTTCTGGTTGCATCATACAAGTCTTCTTCCAGAAATCCATTCAGGAATGCAGTTTTTACATCCATTTGCCAAATTTCATAATCATAAAATGCGGCAATTGCTAACATGTTTCGGACATACTTAAGCATCGCTACGGGTGAGAAAGTCTCATCGTATTCAACTCCTTGAACTTGTCGAAAACCTTCCGCAACAAGTCAAGCTTTGTAGACAGTAACATTACCGTCAGCGTAAGTTTTCTTCTTAAAGATCCATTTATTCTATATGGCTTGCCGATCTTTGGGCAAGTCAACCAAAGTCCACACTTCGTTGTCATACATGGATCCCATCTCAGATTTCATGGCCTCAAGCCATTTTGTGGAATCTGGGCTCACCATCGCTTCTTCATAGTTTGTAGGTTCGCCTTGGTCAAGTAACATGGCCTCCAGAATAGGATTACCGTACCACTCTACTACGGATCTTACTCTGGTTGACCTATGAGGTTCGGTAGTAACTTGATCTGAAGCTTCATGATCAACTTCATTAGCTTCCTCACTAATTGGTGTAGTTGTCACAAGAACCAGTTTCTGTGATGAAGTACTTTCCAATAAGGGAGCAAGTACAGTTACCTCATCAAGTTCTACTTTCCTCTCACTCACTTCTTTTGAGAGAAACTCCTTCTCTAGAAAAGATCCATTCTTAGCAACAAATGTCTTGCCTTCATATCTGTGATAGAAGGTGTACCCAACAGTTTCCTTTGGGTATCCTATGAAGACACATTTCTTCAATTTGGGTTCGAGCTTATCAGGTTGAAGCTTTTTCACATAAGCATCACAGCCCCAAACTTTAAGAAACGACAACTTTGGTTTCTTGCCAAACCACAGTTCATAAGGCGTCGTCTCAACGGATTTCGATGGTGCCCTATTTAACGTGAATGCAGCCGTCTCTAAAGCATAACCCCAAAACGATAGCGCTAAATCAGTAAGAGACATCATAGATCGCACCATATCTAGTAAAGTACGATTACGATGTTCGGACACACTGCTACCTCTTGAGCACTGCGTTGGATTTCCCCGAAAAGGAGAGGATGATGCATCAAAGTAGTGTAAGTATTTCCCTTAGTTTTTGAGAACCAAGGTATCAATCCAGTAGGAGGCTACACGCGAGTGCCCGATTCCAAGTCACATTGATCTAGCCGGTAACACCTCATATCACTTTGCGGCCTCACGCACGGTATTCCCGCGGGTGTCGCCTTACCATGGCCCGAGACCGTTTGCGCCTTCTTGGCTCACGTATATGATAGTGTCGCTAGCATCCATATGACATAGAACCCGGGCCGACATGGCTAGTCGTGAACCCAAAGCGGCACTAACCTATGGGGACAGGCATACATGAATCACATCGAGCATGTCGTTCAGCAGCGTGTGAATCCGGGCTGTAGCACTGGGCTAACAGGACTCCGAGAACCCGGGCTGTAGCAGGCTAGGCAGGACTCCAGATGTCAGCGCGTGACATTTCCCCGAAGGGACAGACATAGGAACAAAGTGAAACACATGCTGGCCAGTCAAGTGTCCTGAGCAGTAGTGCTGGGCTAATAGGACTCCGGTGAACCGGGCTGTAGCGGACTACTATGGCTCATGGAAGCACTAGACTACATTTCCCCATAAGAGAGGCTGCCAAGGATAAACAACTAGATTTTCGGATCCCACACATACCAAGCATTTCAATCATACACACAATATGCTCGATATGTGCAAATACAACATGGCATCACAGCATAACTCTACGACTCAAGTATTTATTCATTAGGCTCCAAGGAGCGAGATATTACAAACATGGATCTCATGACCCAACAATCATAGCATACAAATCAAAGCACATGCAGAAGCTTAACATGTCTGAGTACACACATCTACAAATGAAAAAGGCTAAGAAGCCTGACTATCTACCAGATCCTACCGAGGGCACAAGATCATAGCTGAGGTATCAAGCTAAACGTCGAAGTCCACGTGGAACTACTAGCGAGACTGAAGTCTCTCTGCAAAACATAAATTAAGCAAACGTGAGTACAAATGTACCCAGCAAGACTTACATCAGAACTATCTACATATGCATCGGTATCAATAAAGGGGGTGGTGGAGTTTAACTGCAGCAAGCCATCTTTGACTCAGTGGCTAACCTGAACTACGACTGCAAGCAACTCTTTTGAGGTGGCGCACACGAGTCCACATATTCACCATTCAATACACCACTATGGATCCGCTCCCGTCTCCCTACAAGAAGGCCATCCATAGCACTCACACTTTTCTTGCGAGTTTTAGGGTATCCACTTTCACTTGTCTATGAACTGTTATAGGCAACCCAGAAGTCCATTACCGCGGACATAGTTATTCGAATAGATGATGTTAACCCTGCAGGGGTGTACTTCTTCACACACGCTCTCACCACTTACCGCCGTTTACACGACATGTACTCGGCAACCTTCAAGCGGAAGCCCAACGAGGGTGTCGGCCACGGCCTACCTGAACACTCAAGTCTCTAGTCTAGGTTTATCGCCTATCCAGGTTCCATCCACAGGGAGTCCGGCCGAGGATTCCAAAAATGGCCCCGAACGATGTGAACAGGGTTCCCGAGACACCAAACGGGCGCCCGGTACATCGTGCCACGGTGTATCTACCGCATCATAGCCCACCCCTAGGGTCAGCGCTATGCACAGCCGCCAAGACATAACCTACAAACACCAGAAACTAGTTGCAACTCCTAGACAGAGTACTAGGGTGATTAAGAAGCCGAGAGGGTCCATTGGTTTCGGGCCCAATGCATGGTAGTAACTGTTTCATGGATCACAAACACACAACTCAGTTCCTGAGGACGGCTTCAATGATACAACCCACCATGTACTCCTACATGGCCTCTCACCGCTACCTTTACCAAATCGTGTTCACACACTTAGCTCTCAACAGTAGGACATGTTTACACACCTCCAATTCATCCCCGATGAATCAGACCTGACTCAACTCTAAGCAGTAGCAGGCATGACAAACAAACATGAATGAGCAGGCACATCAGGGCTCAAACAACTCCTACTCATGCTAGTGGGTTTCATCTATTTACTGTGGCAATGACAGGTCATGCAGAGGAAAAGGGTTCAACTACCGCAGCATGTAACAGTTGAATCGTTGTTGTCCTAATGCAGTAAAGAGAGCAAGAGCGAGAGAGTGGGATTGTATCAGAATGAACAAGGGGGTTTTGCTTACCTGGCACTTCTAAAGATATCATTGGGTCTTCATCAGTGTCAACGATCACAGCGTTAGTACACGGTCAGCGGGGTCAAGCCCGCTGGCGACTCGACGCCGACGAGGCCCGAGACGGTGGCGCGGCTTGGAAAACGCCCACAGGGCACGGGTAAGGCCGTTCTTGGGCTCGTTGGAGAGCTCTTGCAGGCGCGCATCTAGTAGGGGTGGAGGCCGGGTCTATCGTGGCCGGAGCCAATGACGGCGAGCTCCAAGGCGGCGGCCGGAGTTCGGCCATGTGTGCAGTTTGGGCTACAGCATGCAATCGCGGGAACTGAGGCGCTAGCGACGCACTACGCGATGCAGCAAGCATGTTGGGTAGCACGGGATGACCAAATGGTCGTCGGAGCGACGCCGACGACAAGCTCGAGTGGAGACGAGCTCCGGCCATGGTGGAACTATGGCCTAGAGGGTGCAAACGCGTGGGAAAGAAGAGGGGAAAAGCGGCGGAGCTCACAGGGAGGTCGATGAGCAGATCAGTGGGCTCGGGGGCGAACAGAGCGAGGCGAATCGATGAACGGCGTCCGGCGGGTACCGAGGTTGAAGACGACCCGATGGCGGCGATGTAGGGTCTCCGACAAAGTGTGGCTCGGTGGGGAGGGCGAAGGCATCGCGGCGGAGCTTCTGGACATGTCAGAGAGGCGAGGGGGAGGCGGTGGCCGCGGTGGTGCACGCCGGCGGCGGCGGGCGCGTTCGGGGAGAGAGCAGAGGAGGGGGAGGAAGCCGTGGGAGAGTGAGTGGGTCCAGGGGAAGGTCGATGCACGTGGCGCTCGGGGTAGACTCCAGCAGCGGCAAGCAAGCAGGAGGTGGCCGGACGCGTGCTCGCGCGCGCCGGCCACACGCTTGTCCTCCTGGCAAGGGGGGAGACGACAGGGAGGAGCCCTTGGTGGACTGGGCCAGCCAGCTATAGTGCTGGGCCGGTTGGTGGCCAGGTAAATTTTCTCTTCTCTGTTTTATTTCTTTTTTTTTGTTTTTATTTATACATTTTGCCACTGATTCAAAATTCAAAACAAATTCAAAACAGGGCAAAACCTTCTGAATATTTTTATGTTGCCATTATGGACTTTTCCAGAGGCACATAAATAATTCCAGGGCCTTTTGAATTATATTCTATAAAAATGAATATAATCCAAAACTCAAATACTTATTGATTTAATTTCAAAGTCCCAAAATAATTCCTTCAAAAACGTTCACTATTTTTGGTTTGGTCTCAAAGCCTTGCCAAATTTATCAAACATTTATGAAGTCATTTTGGAAGCAATGAATGCAATTTAAAGGGTTCTTGCCCTTCTTTTAAAATGATTTCTGAGGCTTTCAATTTCCTCATTTCAAGTTTCTTGAAAATAACAGGATGCATGATGCTCACTGATGCAACTATCTACAACCAATGCTAGGGCTGTGACAACTCACCCCCACTAAACAAGAATCTCGTCCCGAGATTCAAGACGTGAGCTAAGAAGACAGAGGGAGCACAAGCTAACACGGTCTTCACGATCCAGGTTGCACTCCATAGGAACGTTGACACGATCACCATCTTTGTCTCGATGTCTTGCTCTAAGAACTCCATCCAACACGATAACAGAAAGAAAAGAAACTCTCGAAGAATCGATCTTCTCGAAGATCGAGCAACCGACGATCAACCCTCAGAATGAGACATAGCGACATCTGTCGAGATGAGACACGATACACACATCAAGAATGATGGAAATGAGCATATGACAAGGTTTAAATAAGTAGCAGAATTCCCACACCTAGGAGGGTGGTGAACGGTGTCAACATAGCGAGGAGTTGGGTTGCCATGATACCACAACGAGACACCTTAAAGAAGGTGACTCGCGGAGATATTCCCTTAAGTGGCAAAAAGAATTACTTTTGATCCATAGATCATTGAAACTCTTCATTCCAGCTTAAGGCAATTTACAACTGATCGTTTGAAATAGCTCGAGGAAATGGCATACTCGGACTAGGATGGATGATGTGGACTACCTTGTTGAAGACAACGCAAGGGATGATTTTGCTTGCCCGTGCTCTCAGGAACTTGAGCATTTCCATATTCATCAAGGTTCTACCAACATCCACGTCGAGGATCCTGGCAACACATCTTACTACCTTGACAAATAGTGGTGGACAATGCAGATGCATAGAAAGACACCCCTTTCTCAGATTTCACCTTAGCGAGGCCAAGGGAACGAAATCTGGATGATCGACCGAGAGACATTTAGCACCCCTCTTCTAATGTTCTCCTTGATGTGCTAGCGCAACCCATTTGTAGATATGGTTTGATAACTAGAACATCAAGTAAAAGGTCGGACTTCGGAAGCTTAAGAATCCATAAGGAATAACTACGGAGGCAGATCCTACGAGATCCTTATGGGGAGGTGACCAACTTCTTCAACCAAGATATTACAATAATAGACCTTCCGGCTAGGTGGGTTGGCCACGACATCCACGTTACCGGGTTACCGAGAGACCAATATTATAATTCTTGGGACACGTTCCAACCATCATATCTGCCTGAGATTCAGATCTGGTTGGTGTCAGGATATTCCAGACTCATCAAATCTAGAAAGAAAAGTGAAAGTTTGCAACACAAATCGACGAGATGACGTTGCGAGATTCTCAGGAAATAAACTACGATAGCAAGCTCCAGAACATGAGCTGGTCCTGCTAAACACATGTGAACATGCTGTCGTAGACAAGCATGACCACATAGTAGTCTTATAGTAAAACACTACCGAGTTCAGATTGGGAACCATCATCAAGGATAACGAAGTCCTAACATAGGTCATGACTAGCTCTTATGAAGGAACTCCTTCTTCTTGAACAAATCAATCAGTGGCTTGGTGTGCTAGGGATACGTATGGAATGAAGATGATCAGTCTATCAGACTATAGAATACTTTGCACGTGCATGACTGGCTTGGGATGATTCCAGAGGAGGTAAAACAAGCCTTCTCAAATTCATGGCAGCAACTTGCATCAAGTGCACATGAATTAGAGGGACTCACTTCTTTAGTCCAAACATATGCTTCATGAACGGGTCATGAAGAAAATGCTTACACAAGTTTCCAACACTAGTGCAATGTTCAACCAAATCATGGAGGAGACCAAGATGTTGTCGATGGGCTCAACAACTATTCATCCAGGTTTCCGTATAAATGGAACTCCACAATCATGTGAACAAGGTGTTAGCATTAGTCAGCCCCAAAAGATATAATGGTGTATGCTCAAGGAACAACCACGAGTAAGACAACATTACGATTATCGTTGGTTCTCATTTGATTTGACGCTAGCCCATACTCAAATCAAGGATTGGTTAAGACAATAGCACCGACGGTTGATCACGAGGATCAATCGATGAAGATGTCATCTTTCTTCAACACACACACACCAAAGATATCCCTTAACATGATCTAATTCAGACAAGCTTTTATCTTCCAACTCTCCAAGTTATTGTTTAGCTTAACCAACTAGCTCAGGGGTATCCAACACAGATTCTTGGAGAATGGGTGGTTTGGAGGAAAAACCAGCATGATCACAAACTCAACATAGCGGTCAGGTGACAACCTGGTAATACTTCCGAGAAGATAATTGGAACATCATGAACCAGCGATATGTTACTAAGCTCGAGAACAATCTTGCTTTTCAGAGCAAGACAATATGAATAAATGAGCAAGGGATTGAATAATCCCAACTCATTGATCGAAGAGTGCACCAGAAATAAGGACAAGGTAGCACGATCAATCCTAGAATAGTGTTTTGATAACCAACACGCTAAGAATGATATTAGTGTCCATTAACTACCGAGCAACACAGTTGCTAGGAGTATTGATTTCACACATCATGGTTCACTTGTCGGCATTCCGGTTGCGACAACACGGAACCGAGGAATGAAAAATGATGGCAAGAAGTATCACTGCGTCAAGAATTCATGAGAGATGGTGCAATTCTCATGACAATCCTGACATAAAGGGGGTAATACTCCAGGGTAGAACAGAGCAAAAGCTGGATGGGCATTTGATCTGCAGAACACAACTACTTTGACTCAATCCTGGATATGGATGAGGTACTAGAGTTTGTTTTTCCTAGTCATCCTAAAATAGGATGGATTAACGGACCACAAGAATAATAAGCATCGATAACATGGATGCACAATTACTCCTGACTATCAATTGATAGACGATGGTCGGAATACAAATGAAGAGGGACAACTCAAGAGGACATATATCTTTTTGAGTTGTGGATGCATAGATTAACATGTCGAACCAAGTTCAACAGGTTTCTTCCAGATAACCCATGCAGAAAGCTAGAACTGGCAGAATCACAATTATGAATGGAGGACTCCTCAAGAGTACTCTGATTGTGATATTTTGGTTCAAAAAACTTCTGCCTTAATGGTTCATGGTATTTGGAAGAAAGAAATACCACGGATCTCGAGGACTGTCGCAAGGTTACTAATATCCTAAAGGAACGAGCAAACACTATCAACAGGAGGTAAGTAGGGTGAATCTCGGGTTCAAGAACCCAGGAATGGAATACCTACTACTAAATGGCATCACGGGATGCTTTCGAGAATGGTGGCCAGAATCATCACACCGGGAACACAAAACATGGCTAGATTACTAGGTGACTCCCTAAAACACCTAGGGTCATAATAATAGCTCCAACATATATGTCGAGGCAATAAAGTACCTCAACTGACCGGTAGTGTGATTAATCTGGCCCAAATGGACATCAGGAACAGGAGGAAGGGGTTTGCAAATGCATCAGACTACTTAGAAACCTGGGATGACTCGGACAGCATAACGGCTGTAAATGCTCAAAATTATTTGAGACATCCTGCAAAATAGTGGCATAACCACTCAGCAACACAATATCAAGGTTCCGAGATCAACTGTCAACATACGGAAGTAGTAGGAATGGAACTGAGGCTTGAAACTATCAATTCTATAAGTCTATGGATTAGAAACACGTCATCCTGATAGATAGATGAGAAGGCCTAGTTCTTAATCCCCGTAGAAAAGAAGAGGTTGACTCAGATCAGAAGGACATAAGGTAAAGGAGTAAAAAGAGCCTTACGTTCCCTTCCACAATCAATTCCCCTACATAACTAAAGCATTTCTAGACACAACTTCGACCAGTTTGGCTTGGTAATCCTACAGGCAGTCAGGCTCTGATACCAAAGCTGTCAGAACCCCGATTCCAAGTCACATTGATCTAGCCGGTAACACCTCATATCACTTTGCGGCCTCACGCACGGTATTCCCACGGGTGTCGCCTTACCATGGCCCGGGACCGTTTGCACCTTTTTGGCTCACATATATGATAGTGTCGCTAGCATCCATATGACAGAGAACCCAGGCCGACATGGCTAGTCGTGAACCCAAAGCGGCACTAACCTATGGGGACAGGCATACATGAATCACATCGAGCATGTCGGTCAGCAGCGTGTGAATCCGGGATGTAGCACTGGGCTAACAGGACTCCGAGAACCTGGGCTGTAGCAGTCTAGGCAGGACTCCGGATGTCAGCGCGTGACATTTCCCCGAAGGGACAGACATAGGAATGAAGTGAAACACATGCCGGCCAGTCAAGTTTCCTGAGCAGTAGTGCTGGGCTAATAGGACTCCGGTGAACCGGGATATAGCGGACTACTATGGCTCATGGAAGCACTAGACTACATTTCCCCATAAGAGAGGCTGCCAAGGATAAACAACTAGATTGTCGGATCCCTCACATACCAAGCATTTCAATCATACACACAATATGCTCGATATGTGCAAATACAACATGGCATCACAGCATAACTCTACGACTCAAGTATTTATTCATTAGGCTCCGAGGAGCGAGATATTACAAACATGGATCTCATGACCCAACAATCATAGCATACAAATCAAAGCACATGCGGAAGCTTAACATGTCTGAGTACAGACATCTACAAATGAAAAAGGCTAAGAAGCCTGACTATCTACCAGATCCTGCCGAGGGCACAAGATCGTAGCTGAGGTATCAAGCTAAATGTCGGAGTCCACGTGGAACTACTAGCAAGACTGAAGTCTCTCTGCAAAACATAAATTAAGCAAACGTGAGTACAAATGTACCCAGCAAGACTTACATCAGAACTATCTACATATGCATCGGTATCAATAAAGGGGGTGGTGGAGTTTAACTGCAGCAAGCCAGCTTTGACTCAGTGGCTAACCTGAACTACTACCGCAAGCAACTCTTTTGAGGTGGTGCACACGAGTCCACATATTCACCATTCAATACACCACTATGGATCCGCTCCCGTCTCCCTACGAGAAGGCCATCCATAGCACTCACACTTATCTTGCGAGTTCTAGAGTATCCACTTTCACTTGTCTATGAAGTGTTATAGGCAACCCAGAAGTCCATTACCGCGGACACGGTTATTCGAATAGATGATGTTAACCCTACAGGGGTGTACTTCTTCACACACGCTCTCACCACTTACCGTCGTTTACATGACATGTACTCGGTAACCTTTAAGCGGAAGCCCAACGAGGGTGTCGGCCATGGCCTACCTGAACACTCAAGTCTCTAGTCCAGGTTTATCGCCTATCCAGGTTCCATCCACAGGGAGTCCGGCCGAGGTTTCCACATACGGCCCCGAACGATGTGAACAGGGTTCCCGAGACACCAAACGGGCGCCCGGTACACCGTGCCACGGTGTATCTACCGCATCATAGCCCACCCCTAGGGTCAGCGCTACGCACGGCCGCCAACACAGAACCTACAAACACCAGAAACTAGTTGCAACTCCTGGACAGAGTACTAGGGTGATTAAGAAGCCGAGAGGGTCCATTGGTTTCGGGCCCAATGCGTGGTAGTAACTGTTTCATGGATCACAAACACAGAACTCAGTTCCTGAGGACGGCTTCAATGATACAACCCACCATGTACTCCTACATGGCCTCTCACCGCTACCTTTACCAAATTGTGTTCACACTTAGCTCTCAACAGTAGGACATGTTTACACACCTCCGATTCATCCTCGATGGATCAGACCTGACTCAACTCTAAGCAGTAGCAGGCATGACAAACAAACATGAATGAGCAGGCACATCAGGGCTCAAACAACTCCTACTCATGCTAGTGGGTTTCATCTATTTACTGTGGCAATGACAGGTCATGCAGAGGAAAAGGGTTCAACTACCGCAGCATGTAACAGTTGAATCGTTATTGTCCTAATGCAGTAAAGAGAGCAAGAGCGAGAGAGTGGGATTATATCAGAATGAACAAGGGGGTTTTGCTTGCCTGGCACTTCTGAAGATATCATTGGGTCTTCATCAGTGTCAACGATCACAGCGTCGGTACAACGTCTAGAGAGGGGACAACCACCGGCAATAGAGAAGAACACAATCAATGCATATGCGACAATATGATGCATGATCATGACATGGCAATATGCTGTGATTTGAGCTAATGCATCTAGTTATGATTTAAATGAAGTTGGTTTGAATACAAGATTCAAATTCCAACTCCATATATGATTATTTAAATGCCCTTTATTTGTTTTTTCCAAAACAGAGGACAAACATTGTTCAAACATGCATGAAAATGGTACAAATGGATTCCTTGAATTTTTCTAATAATTTTTCATATATAATTTATCTTATTTGGAGTTACGGTTGAATTTTTATGATTTTTGGAAGTTTAGGGGATTTTTTGAAAATAAATAAATCATTTAGATTTATTTAAAATACCGAAAAGCATTATTGCGTCAGCCTTGCATCATGCTGATGTCATCTGGTCAACAGACGCAGTCCAGGTCAAACCTGACCAGTGGGACCCACTGGCCAGTAGTTAGTTAACTAACTAAAGTTAGTTAGCGTTAAACTAATACTAATCCTAGTTTAATTAGTGGCCTGGGGCCCACACGTCAGTGACCCGGGGAGTCAAACTGGGCCCACCCAGTCAATGGTCAGCAGGGTCAAATCCGCTGGCGACTCGACGCCGGCGAGGCCCGAGACGGTGGCGCGGCTCGGAAAACGCCCACAGGGCACGGGGGAGGCCGTTCTTGGGCTCGTTGGAGAGCTCTTGGAGGCGCGCATCTAGTAGGGGTGGAGGCCGGGTCTATCGTGGCCGGAGCCAATGACGGCGAGCTCCAAGGCGGTGGCCGGAGTTCGGCCATGTGCGGGGTTTGGGCTACGGCGTGCAATCGCGGGAACTGAGGCGCTAGCGAGGCACTACATGATGCGGCAATCATGTTGGGTAGCAGGGGATGACCAAATGGTCGCCGGAGCGACGCCGGCGACAAGCTCGAGTGGAGACGAGCTTCGGCCATGGTGGAACTATGGCCTAGAGGGTGCAAACGCATGGGAAAGAAGAGAGGAAAAGCGGCGGAGCTCACAGGGAGGTCGATGAGCAGATCAGTGAGCTCGGGGGCGACCGGAGCGAGGCGAATCGATGAACGGCGTCCGACGGGTACCGAGGTTGAAGACGACCCGATGGCGGTGATGCAGGGCCTCCAGTGAAGCGTGGCTCGGTGGGGAGGGCGAAGGCGTCGCGGCGGAGCTTCTGGACATGTCAGAGAGGCGAGGGGGAGGCGGTGGCCGCGGTGGTGCACGTCGGCGGCGGCGGGCGCGTTCGGGAGAGAGCAGAGAAGGGGGAGGAAGCCGTGGGAGAGTGAGAGGGTCCAGGGGAAGGTCAGGCGATGCACGTGGCACTCGGGGTAGACTCCAACAGCGGCAAGCAAGCAGGAGGTGGCCGGGCGCGTGCTCGCGCGCGCCGGTCACGCTCTCGTCCTCCTGGCAAGGGGGAAGACAACAGGGAGAAGCCCCTAGTGGGTTGGGCCGGCCAGCTATAGTGCTGGGCCGGTTGGTGGCACTAGGTAAGTTTTCTCTTCTCTGTTTTATTTCTGTTTTGTTTTGTTTTTATTTATACATTTTGCCACTGATTCAAAATTCAAAACAAATTCAAAATAGGGCAAAACCTTCTGAATATTTTTATGTTGTCATTATGGACTTTTCCAGAGGCACATAAATAATTCCAGGGCCTTTTGAATTATATTCTATAAAAATGAATATAATCCAAAACTCAAATACTTATTGATTTAATTTCAAAGTCCCAAAATAATTCCTTCAAAAATGTTCACTATTTTTGGTTTGGTCTCAAAGCCTTGCCAATTTATCAAACATTTATGAAGTCATTTTGGAAGCAATGAATGCAATTTAAAGGGTTCTTGCCCTTCTTTTAAAATGATTTCTGAGGCTTTCAATTTCCTCATTTCAAGTTTCTTGAAAATAACAGGATGCATGATGCTCACTGATGCAACTATCTGCAACCAATGCTAGGGCTGTGACAGCGAGTCCCTCGTACCTACACAAAAACAATAGCTCAACGCAACCAACACACTTGGGGGTTGTCAATCCCTTCACAGTCACTTACAAAAGTGAGATCTGATAGAGATGATAAATAATATTTTTGGCATTTTTGGTATAGAGATGCAAAGTGAAAAGTAAAAGGCAAAGTAAAAGCAAAGCAATAATAAAATGATGGAGATTGATATGATGAGAAAGAGACCCCGGGGCCATAGGTTTCACTAGTGGATTCTCTCAAGAGCATAAGTATTCTACGGTGGGTGAACAAATTACTGTTGAGCAATTGACAGAATTGAGCATAGTTATGAGAATATCTAGGTATGATCATGTATATAGGCATCACGTCCGAGACAAGTAGACGGACTCCTGCCTGCATCTACTACTATTACTCCACTCATCGACCGCTATCCAGCATGCATCTAGAGTATTAAGTTAAAAACAGAGTAACGCCTTAAGCAAGATGACATGATGTAGAGGGATAGTTTCATGCAATATGATAAAAAACCCATCTTGTTATCCTCGATGGCAACAATACAATACGTGCCTTGCTGCCCCATCTGTCACTGGGAAAGGACACGGCAAGATCGAACCCAAAGCTAAGAACTTCTCCCATGGCAAGAAAAACCAATCTAGTAGGCCAAACCAAACTGATAATTCGAAGAGACTTGCAAATATAACCAATCATACATAAAAGAATTTAGAGAAGATTCAAATATTATTCATAGATAGACTTGATCATAAACCCACAATTCATCGGTCTCAACAAACACACCGCAAAAAGAAGATTACATCGAATAGATCTCCACAAGAGAGGGGGGAGAACATTGTATTGAGATCCAAAAAGAGAGAAGAAGCCATCTAGCTACTAACTATGGACCCGTAGGTCTGAAGTAAACTACTCACACTTCATCGGAGGGGCTTGGATGATGATGTAGAAGCCCTCCGTGATCGATGCCCCCTCTGGCGGAGCTCCGGAACAGGCCCCAAGATGGAATCTCGTGGATACAGAAAGTTGCGGCGGTGGAATTAGGTTTTTGGCTCCGTCCCCGATCTTTGGGGGTTTTGGGGAACGCAGTAATTTTAAAAAATTTCCTACGCACATGCAAGATCATGGTGATGCATAGAAACGAGAGGGGAGAGTGTTGTCTATGTACCCACGTAGACTGACTGCGGAAGCGATCACACAACATAGAGGAAGTAGTCGTACGTCTTCCCGATTCGACCGATCCAAGCACCGTTACTCCGGCACCTCCGAGTTCTTGGCACACGTACAGCTCGATGACGATCCCCGGGCTCCGATCCAGCAAAGCGTCGGGGAAGAGTTCCGTCAGCACGACGGCGTGGTGACGATCTTGATGTACTACCGTCGCAGGGCTTCACCTAAGCACCGCTACAATATGATCGAGGTGGAATATGGTGGAAGGGGGCACCGCACACGGCTAAGGAACGATCTCAATGATCAACTTGTGTGTCTAGAGGTGCCCCCTGCCTCCGTATATAAAGGAGCCAAGGGGGAGGGGTGCGGCCAGCCCTATGGAGGCGCAGGAGGATTCCTACTCTTACCGGGAGTAGGAGTTGCCCCCCCCCCCCAATCCTAATTGGAATAGGATTCCCCGAGGGGGAAAGAGAGAGAGGGGGGCCGGCCACCTCTCCTAGTCCTAATAGGACTAGGGGAGGGGGGAGGCGCGCAGCCCACCCTGGGCTGCCCCTTTCACCTTTCCACTAAAGCCCACTAAGGCCCATATGGCTCCCGGGGGGTTCCGGTAACCTCCCGGTACTCCGGTAAAATCCTGATTTCACCCGGGACACTTCCGATATCCAAACATAGGCTTCCAATATATCAATCTTTATGTCTCGACCATTTAGAGACTCCTCGTCATGTCCGTGATCACATCCGGGACTCCGAACAACCTTCGGTACATCAAAATGCATAAACTCATAGTAACTGTCATCGTAACATTAAGCGTGCGGACCCTACGGTTCGAGAACAATGTAGACATGACCGAGACACGTCTCCGGTCAATAACCAATAGCGGGACCTGGATGCCCATATTGGCTCCTACATATTCTACGAAGATCTTTATCGGTCAGACCGCATAACAACATACATTGTTCCCTTTGTCATCGGTATGTTACTTGCCCGAGATTCGATCGTCGGTATCCAATACCTAGTTCAATCTCGTTACCAGCAAGTCTCTTTACTCGTTCCGTAATACATCATCTCACAACTAACATCTTAGTTGCAATGCTTGCAAGGCTTATGTGATGTGCATTACCGAGAGGGCCCAGAGATACCTCTCCGACAATCGGAGTGACAAATCCTAATCTCGAAATACGCCAACCCAACATCTACCTTTGGAGACACCTGTAATGCTCCTTTATAATCACCCAGTTACGTTGTGACGTTTGGTAGCACCCAAAGTGTTCCTCCGGTAAACGGGAGTTGCATAATCTCATAGTTATAGGAACATGTATAAGTCATGAAGAAAGCAATAGCAACATACTAAACGACCGGGTGCTAAGCTAATGGAATGGGTCATGTCAATCAGATCATTCAACTAATGATGTGACCTCGTTAATCAAATAACAACTCTTTGTTCATGGTTAGGAAACTTAACCATCTTTGATTAACGAGCTAGTCAAGTAGAGGCATACTAGTGACTTTCTGTTTGTCTATGTATTCACACATGTACTATGTTTCCGGTTAATACAATTCTAGCATGAATAATAAACATTTATCATGAAATAAGGAAATAAATAATAACTTTATTATTGCCTCTAGGGCATATTTCCTTCAGTCTCCCACTTGCACTAGAGTCAATAATCTAGTTCACATCGCCATGTGATTTAACAGCAATAGTTCACATCACCATGTGATTAACACCCATAGTTCACATCGATATGTGATCAACACCCAAAGGGTTTACTAGAGTCAGTAATCTAGTTCACATTGCTATGTGATTAACACCCAAAGAGTACTAAGGTGTGATCATGTTTTGCTTGTGAGATAATTTTAGTCAACGGGTCTGTTACATTCAGATCCGTAAGTATTTTGCAAATTTCTATGTCAACAATGCTCTGCACGGAGCTACTCTAGCTTATTGCTCCCACTTTCAATATGTATCTAGATCGAGACTTAGAGTCATCCAGATCTGTGTCAAAACTTGCATCGACGTAACCTTTTACGACGAACCTTTTTGTCACCTCCATAATTGAGAAATATTTCCTTATTCCACTAAGGATAATTTTGACCGCTGTCTAGTGATCTACTCTTAGATCACTATTGTACTCCCTTGCTTAACACAGTGTAGGGTATACAATAGATCTGGTACACAGCATGGCATACTTTATAGAACCTATGGCTGAGGCATAGGGAATGACTTTCATTCTATTTCTATCTTCTGCTGTGGTCGGGCTTTGAGTCTTACTCAATTTCACACCTTGTAATACAGGCAAGAACTCTTTCTTTGACTGCTCCATTTTGAACTACTTCAAAATCTTGTCAAGGTATGTACTCATTGAAAAAACTTATCAAGCGTCTTGATCTATCTCTATAGATCTTGAAGCTCAATATGTAAGCAGCTTCACCGAAGTCTTCCTTTGAAGAACTCCTTTCAAACACTCCTTTTATGCTTTACAGAATAATTCTACATTATTTCCGATCAACAATATGTCATTCACATATACTTATCAGAAATGCTGTAGTGCTCCCACTCACTTTCTCGTAAATACAGGCTTCACCGCAAGTCTGTATAAAACTATATGCTTTGATCAACTCATCAAAGCGTATATTCCAGTTCCGAGATGCTTGCACCAGTCCACAGATGGATCGCTGGAGTTTGCACATTTTGTTAGCACCTTTTGGATTGACAAAACCTTCTGGTTGCATCATATACAACCCTTCTTTAATAAATCCATTAAGGAATGCAGTTTTGTTTATCCATTTGCCAGATTTCATAAAATGCGGCAATAACTAACATGATTCGGACAGACTTAAGCATCGCTACGGGTGAGAAGGTCTCATCGTAGTCAATCCCTTGAACTTGCCGAAAACCTTTTGCGACAAGTCGAGCTTTGTAGACAGTAACACTACTATCAGCGTCCGTCTTCCTCTTGAAGATCCATTTATTTTCTATGGTTTGCCGATCATCGGGCAAATCCATCAAAGTCCATACTTTGTTCTCTTACATGGATCATATCTCAGATTTCATGGCCTCAAACCATTTTGCGGAATCTGGGCTCATCATCGCTTCTTCATAGTTCGTAGGTTCATCATGATCTAGTAGCATGACTTCTAGAACAGGATTACCGTACCACTCTGGTGTGGATCTCACTCTGGTTGATCTACGAGGTTCAGTAGTATATTGATCTAAAGTTTCATGATCATCATCATTAGCTTCCTCACTTATTGGTGTAGGTGTTGCAGAAACAGTTTTCTGCGATGTACTACTTTCCAATAAGGGAGTACGTACAGTTACCTCGTCAAGTTCTACTTTCCTCCCACTCACTTCTTTCGAGAGAAACTCCTTCTCTAGAAAGTTTCCGAATTTAGCAACAAAAGTCTTGCCTTCGGTCTTGTGATAGAAGGTGTATCCAATAGTTTCTTTTGGATATCCTATGAAGACACATTTCTCCGATTTGGGTTCGAGCTTATCAGGTTGAAGCTTTTTCACATAAGCATCACAGCCCCAAACTTTCAGAAATGACAACTTTGGTTTCTAGCCAAACCACAGTTCATAAGGCGTCGTCTCAATGGATTTTGATGGTGCCCTATTTAATGTGAATGCAGCTGTCTCTAATGCATAACCCCAAAACGATAGTGGTAAATCAGCAAGAGACATCATAGATTGCACCATATCTAATAAAGTACGGTTACGATGTTCGAACACACCATTACACTGTGGTGTTCCAGGTGGCGTGAGTAGTGAAACTATTTCACATTTTTAACTGAAGGCCAAACTCGTAACTCAAATATTTTACCTCTGCGATCATATCGTAGAAACTTTTATTTTCTTGTTACGATGATTCTCCACTTCACTCTGAAATTCTTTGAACTTTTCAAATGTTTCAGACTTGTGTTTCATCAAGTAGATATACTCATATCTGCTCAAATCATCTGTGAACATCAGAAAATAATGATACCTGTTGCGAGCCTTAATATTCATCGGACCACATACATCAGTATGTATGATTTCCAACAAATCTGTTGCTCGCTCCATTGTTCCGAAGAACAGAGTCTTAGTCATCTTGCCCATGAGGCATGGTTCGCAAGCATCAACTGATTCATAACCAAGTGATTCCAAAAGCCCATCAGCATGGAGTTTCTTCATGCGCTTTACACCAATATGACCTAAACGGTAGTGCCACCAATAAGTTGCACTATCATTATTAACTTTGCATCTTTTGGTTTCAATATTATGATTATGTGTATCACTACGATCGAGATCCAACGAACTATTTTCATTGGGTGTGTAACCATATAAGGTTTTATTCATGTAAACAGAACAACAATTTATTCTCCTACTTAAATGAATAACCGTATTACAATAAACATGATCAAATCATGTTCATGCTTAACGCAAACACCAAATAACACTTATTTAGGTTCAACACTAATCCCGAAAGTATAGGGAGTGTGCGATGATGATCATATCAATCTTGGAACCACTTCCAACACACATCGTCACTTCACCCTTAACTAGTCTTTGTTTATTCTACAATTCCCGTTTCGAGTTACTAATTTTAGCAACTGAACTAGTATCAAATACTGAGGGGTTGCTATAAACACTAGCAAAGTACACATCAATAACATGTATATCAAATATACTTATGTTCACTTTGCCATCCTTCTTATTCGCCAATCACTTGGGGTAGTTCCGCTTCCAGTGACCAGTCCCTTTGCAGTAGACACACTTAGTCTCAGGCTTAGGACCAGACTTGGGCTTCTTCACTTGAGCAGCAACTTGCTTGCTATTCTTCTTGAAGTTCCCCTTCTTCCCTCTGCCCTTTTCTTGAAACTAGTGGTCTTGTCTACCATCAACACTTGATGTTTTTCTCGATTTCTACCTTCGTCAATTTCCGCATTACGAAGAGCTTGGGAATCGTTTCCGTTATCCCTTGCATATCATAGTTCATCACGAAGTTCTACCAACTTGGTGATGGTGACTAGAGAATTCTGTCAATCACTATCTTATCTGGAAGATTAACTCCCACTTGATTCAAGCGATTGTAGTACTCAGACAATCTGAGCATATGCTCACTAGTTGAGCGATTCTCCTCCATCTTTTAGCTATAGAACTTGTTGGAGACTTCATATCTCCCAACTCGGGTATTTGCTTGAAATATTAACTTCAACTCCTGGAACATCTCATATGCTCCATGACGTTCAAAACGTCTTTGAAGTCCCGATTCTAAGCCATTAAGCATGGTGCACTAAACTATCAAGTAGTCATCATATTGAGCTAGCCAAACGTTCATAACGTCTGCATCTGCTCCTGCAATAGGTCCGTCACCTAGCAATGAATCAAGGACATAATTCTTCTGTGCAGCAATGAGGATAAACCTCCAATCACGGATCCAATCTGCATCTTGGCTACTAACATCTTTCAACACAATTTTCTCTAGGAACATATCAAAATAAACACAGGGAAGCAACAACGCGAGCTATTGATCTACAACATAATTTGCAAAATACTACCAGGACTAAGTTCATGATAAATTTAAGTTCAATTAATCATATTACTTAAGAACTCCCACTTAGATAGACATCCCTCTAATCCTCTAAGTGATTACGTGATCCAAATCAACTAAACCATGTCCGATCATCACGTGAGATGGAGTAGTTTCATTGGTGAGCATCACTATGTTGATCATATCTACTATATGATTCATGCTCGACCTTTCGGTCTCCGTGTTCCGAGGCCATATCTGTATATGCTTGGCTCGTCAAGTATAACCTGAGTATTCCGCGTGTGCAACTGTTTTGCACCCGTTGTATTTGAACGTAGAGCCTATCACACCCGATCATCACGTGGTGTCTCAGCACGAAGAACTTTCGCAACGGTGCATACTCAGGGAGAACATTTCTTGATAATTAGTGAGAGATCATCTTATAATGCTACCATCAATCAAAGCAAGATAAGATGCATAAAAAGATAAACATCACATGCAATCAATATAAGTGATATGATATGGCCATCATCATCTTGTACCTGTGATCTCCATCTCCGAAGCACCGTCATGATCACCATCGTCACCGGCGCGACACCTTGATCTTCATCGTGGCATCGTTGTCGTCTCGCCAATCTTATGCTTCCACGACTATCACTACCTCTTAGTAATGAAGTAAAGCATTACATCGCGATTGCATTGCATACAATAAAGCGACAACCATATGGCTCCTGCCAGTTGCCGATAACTCGGTTACAGAACATGATCATCTCATACAATAAAATTTAGCATCACGCCTTGACCATATCACAATACAACATGCCCTGCAAAAACAAGTTAGACGTCATCTACTCTGTTGTTGCAAGTTTTACGTGGCTGCTACGGGCTTAAGCAAGAACCAATCTCACCTACGCATCAAAACCACAATGATAGTTTGTCAAATAGACTCCGTTTTAACCTTCGCAAGGACCGGGCGTAGCCACACTTGGTTCAACTATAGTTGGAGAGACAGTCGCCCGCAAGCCACCTGTGTGCAAAGCACGTCGGGGGAACCGGTCTCGCGTAAGCGTACGCGTAATGTTGGTCCGGGTCGTCTCGTCCAACAATACCGCCGAACCAAAGTATGACATGCTGGTAGGCAGTATGACTTGTATCGCCCACAACTCACTTGTGTTCTACTCATGCAAATAACATCAAACCATAAAATCTAGGCTCGGATGCCACTGTTGGGGAACGCAGTAATTTCAAAAAATTTCCTACGCACACGCAAGATCATGGTGATGCATAGCAATGAGAGGGAAGAGTGTTGTCTACGTACCCACGCAGACTGACTGCGGAAGCGATCACACAACGTAGAGGAAGTAGTCGTACGTCTTCCCGATCCGACCGATCCAAGCACCGTTACTCCGGCACCTCCGAGTTCTTGGCACACGTATAGCTCGATGACGATCCCCGGGCTCCGATCCAGCAAAGCGTCGGGGAAGAGTTCCATCAGCACGACGGCGTGGTGACGATCTTGATGTACTACCGTCGCACGGCTTCGCCTAAGCACTGCTACAATATGATGGAGGTGGAATATGGTGGAAGGGGGCACCGCACACGGCTAAGGAACGATCTCAATGATCAACTTGTGTGTCTAGAGGTGCCCCCTGCCTCCGTATATAAAGGAGCCAAGGGGGAGGGGTGCGGCCAGCCCTATGGAGGCGCAGGAGGAGTCCTACTCCTACCGGGAGTAGGACTCCCCCCCCCCCAATCCTAATTGGAATAGGATTCCCCGAGGGGGAAAGAGAGATAGGGGGACCGGCCACCTCTCCTAGTCCTAATAGGACTAGGGGAGGGGGGAGGCGCGCAGCCCACCCTGGGCTGCCCCTTTCACCTTTCCACTAAAGCCCACTAAGGCCTATATGGCTCCCGGGGGGTTTCGGTAACCTCCCGGTACTCCGGTAAAATCCCGATTTCACCCGGAACACTTCCGATATCCAAACATAGGCTTCCAATATATCAATCTTTATGTCTCGACCATTTCGAGACTCCTCGTCATGTCCGTGATCACATCCGGGACTCCGACCAACCTTCGGTACATCAAAATGCATAAACTCATAGTAACTGTCATCGTAACGTTAAGCGTGTGGACCCTACGGTTCGAGAACAATGTAGACATGACCGAGACACGTCTCCGGTCAATAACCAATAGCGGGACCTAGATGCCCATATTGGTTCCTACATATTCTACGAAGATGTTTATCGGTCAGACCGCATAACAACATACGTTGTTCCCTTTGTCATCGGTATGTTACTTGCCCGAGATTCGATCGTCGGTATCCAATACCTAGTTCAATCTCGTTACCGGCAAGTCTCTTTACTTGTTCTGTAATACATCATCTCACAACTAACATCTTAGTTGCAATGCTTGCAAGGCTTATGTGATGTGCATTACCGAGAGGGCCCAGAGATACCTCTCCGACAATCAGAGTGACAAATCCTAATCTCGAAATACGCCAACCCAACATCTACCTTTGGAGACACCTGTAATGCTCCTTTATAATCACCCAGTTACGTTGTGACGTTTGGTAGCACCCAAAGTGTTCCTCCGGTAAACGGGAGTTGCATAATCTCATAGTTATAGGAACATGTATAAGTCATGAAGAAAGCAATAGCAACATACTAAACGATCGGGTGCTAAGCTAATGGAATGGGTCATGTCAATCAGATCATTCAACTAATGATGTGACCTCGTTAATCAAATAACAACTCTTTGTTCATGGTTAGGAAACTTAACCATCTTTGATTAACGAGCTAGTCAAGTAGAGGCATACTAGTGACTTTCTGTTTGTCTATGTATTCACACATGTACTATGTTTCCGGTTAATACAATTCTAGCATGAATAATAAACATTTATCATGAAATAAGGAAATAAATAATAACTGTATTATTGCCTCTAGGGCATATTTCCTTCAGGGGGTACGTAGGTATATATAGGAGGAAGAAGTACGTCGGTGGAGCTTCGAGGGGCCCACGAGGCAGGGGGCGCACCCTCCACCCTCGTGGACGCCTCGTGGCTTTCTTGACGGAGGGTCCAAGTCTCCTGGATCTTATCTGATGAGAAAATCATGTTTCCGAAAGTTTCATTCCATTTGGACCCTGTTTGATATTCTGTTTCTCCGAAACATTGAAATAGGCAAAAAAACAGCAATTCTGGGCTGGGCCTCCGGTTAATAGGTTAGTCCCAAAAATAATATAAAAGTGGAAAATAAAGCCCAATATAGTCCAAAACAATAGATAATATAGCATGGAGCAATCAAAAATTATAGATACGTTGGAGACGTATCAAGCATCCCCAAGCTTAATTCCTGGTCGTCCTCGAGTAGGTAAATGATAAAAAACATAATTTTTGATGCGGAGTGCTACTTGGCATAATTTTAATGTAATTCTTCTTAATTGTGGTATGAATATTCAGATCTGAAAGATTCAAGACAAAAGTTCATATTGACATAAAAATGATAATACTTCAAGCATACTAACTAAGCAATTATGTCTTCTCAAAATAACATGGCCAAAGAAAGTTCATCCCTACAAAATCATATAGTTTAGTCATGTTTCATTTTCGTCACACAAGAATGCTCTCATCATGCACAACCCCGATGACAAGCCAATTAATTGTTTCATACTTTAGTAATCTCAAACCTATAAACTTTCACGCAATATATGAGCACGAGCCATGGACATAGCACTATGGGTGGAATAGAATATAATGAGGGGGTTATGTGGAGAAGACAAAAAAGGACAAAATCTCACATCAACGAGGCTAATCAATGGGCTATGGAGATGCCCACTGATTGATGTTTATGCAAGGAGTAGGGATTGCCATGCAACGGATGCACTAGAGCTATAAATGTATGAAAGCTCAACAAAAGAAACTAGTGGGTGTGCATCCAACTTGCTTGCTCATGAAGACCTAGGGCACTTGAGGAGGCCCATTGTTGGAATATACAAGCCAAGTTCTATAATGAAAAATTCCCACTAGTATATGAAAGTGATAACATGAGAGACTCTCTACTATGAAGATCACGGTGCTACTTTGAAGCACAACTGTGGTAAAAGGATAGTAACATTGTCCCTTCTCTCTTTTTCTCTCATTTTTTTGGGCCTTCTCTTTTTTATGGCCTTTCTTTTTTTTGGGGGGGGGGGCTGAGGGAGTCCTGGATTAGGGGGTCTCCGTACAGCCGGACTATATCCTTTGGCCGGACTGTTGGACTATGAAGATACGAGATTGAAGACTTCGTCCCGTGTCCGGATGGGACTCTACTTGGCGTAGAAGGCAAGCTAGGCAATATGGATATGTATATCTCCTCCTTTGTAACCGACCTTGTGTAACCCTAACCCCCTCCGGTGTCTATATAAACCGGAGGGTTTTAGTCCGTAGGACAACATGACAATCATACCATAGGCTAGCTTCTAGGGTTTAGCCTCTCCGATCTCGTGGTAGATCAACTCTTGTACTATTCATATTATCAAGAATAATCAAGCAGGACGTAGGGTTTTACCTCCATCAAGAGGGCCCGAACCTGGGTAAAACATCGTGTCCCCTGCCTCCTGTTACCATCCGCCTTAGACGCACATTTCGGGACCCCCTACCCAAGATCCGCCGGTTTTCACACCGACATTGGTGCTTTCATTGAGAGTTCCTCTGTGTCGTCGCCGTTAGGCTTGATGGCTCCTTCAATCATCGATAGCAATGCAGTCCAGGGTGAGACTTTTCTCCCCGGACAGATCTTTGTATTCGGCGGCTTCGCACTGCGGGCCAACTCGCTTGGCCATCTGGAGCAGATCGAGAGTTACGCCCCTGGCCACCAGGTTAGGTTTGGACGCTTAAACTACACGGCTGATATCCGTGGAGACTTGATCTTCGACGAATTCGAGCCCCTGCCTAGTGCGCCACACGGTCACGATGAGCATGATTTAGCCCTACCATCGGACAGTGTTCGGGAGATCGCACCGGCAACCGCTCCGACCCTCAATTCGGAGCCAATTGCGCCATCCATGGACGGGTGGATAGACCCCGCCACGGAGGTCATATTCTCAGCGGCGATCGAGCTGAATATCGACCTTACTCTTCATGGGAGCCGTGACGCCGAACTACCGGATTCTTCCCCGGCCACGGACTCCGAACCGCCTGCGCCCGTGCCTATCGAATCCGACTGGGCGCCGATCATGGAGTTCACCTCCGCGGATATCTTTCAGCACTCGCCCTTCGGCGACATACTGAACTCATTAAGGTCTCTCTCCCTGTCAGGAGAGTCCTGGCCGAACTATGTTCGGCAGGATTGGGATGCGGATGACGAAGAAATTCGCTGCCCACTCGCCACCCACTTAGTAGCCACTGTCGATGATTTGACCGACATGCTCGACTTCGACTCCGAAGACATCGACGGTATGGACAACGATGCAAGATACGAACAGGAACCACTGCCCACAGGGCACTGGACGCCCACTGCATCATATGATGTATACATGGTGGACACTCCCAAAGAAAACGACGACGAGGAACGGAAGGACGCAGCAAAGGGTTGTTCCCTCGAGAAGCAGTCAAAGCAGCGGCAAAGGCGCCACTCCAAATCCCGCCTCGGCAGAAACATCGATCATATAGAACCAGCAATAGAGCAGGGTGAACCATCGCCCGACCAGGGCAACATGGAGAATCAAACCGAACAACCCGACCCCATCAAAGATAACAGTCCGGACGACATCACACCGGACAGGCACCCGGAGCAACAGAACGCCCATCAAAGGCTGGTTGCCACTGCGAGGAGTCTGAAAAAGCAGAAGCAAAGGCTCAGGGCTGCACAAGACACACTCAGAATCAGATGGAGTGAAGTACTCAACACTGCAGCGAAGTACGGCGGTAACCGCCACGCCAAGAGCTACCCGAAGCGAAAGTTGCTACCTGAATTCGATGAGGAGGCCTTAGATCACCCGCAACCCAAAAACAAAGCGGCCATCCGGTCGGATAGACGACCTCATAGCCAACATAGAGCGGCAAACGACACCGCACATAAGCCAGTACGCGATCCACGCGAGGGCTCGCATCAAAAGGACGACGCAACCAGATCCATATACGGGCCATGCAAGCGCGCTCCAGCATGCAATGCAACACAACAAACATCCGAACACCATGGTACACCGAAATACAGGGGTGCCGCACACCCCCTATGTTTCACCGATGAGGTGCTGGGCCATGAATTTCCAGAGGGATTCAAACCCATAAACATAAAGGCGTACGATGGAACGACAGACCCTGGGGTCTGGATTGAGGACTACATCCTCCATATCCATATGGCTCTAGGAGACGATCTCCACGCCATCAAGTACTTACCCCTCAAGCTCAAAGGGCCAGCTCGGCACTGGCTTAAAAGCCTCCCCGAAAAATCCATTGGAAGCTGGGAAGAGCTCGAGGACGCCTTTCGGGCAAATTTTCAAGGGACCTATGTCTGACCACAGGATGCAGATGATTTAAGTCATATAACTCAACGGCCCGGCGAGTTAGCCCGAAAGCTTTGGAACAGGTTCCTCACTAAAAAGAACCAAATAGTCGACTGTCCGAACGCCGAAGCCTTAGCAGCTTTCAAGCATAGCATTCGAGACGAATGGCTTGCCAGACACCTCGGCCAAGAAAAGCCGAGAACAATGGCAGCACTAACAAGCCTCATGACCCGCTTTTGCGCGGGCGAGGACAGCTGGTTAGCCTGATGCAGCACCAGCGACCCAAGTACATCCGAAGTCAGGGACGGAAACGGGAAATCACGACGCAGCAAAAACAAGCGCCGGAATAAAGAAGACAGCCCGAAGAGCACAGCGGTAAACGCCGGATTCAAAAGCTCTCGGTCAGGTCAGCAAAAGCTGCCCTCCAAAGGCAACAGAGACAAACTGTCCAGCCTAAACAAGATTCTAGACCAAATATGTCAGATCCATAGCACCCCTGATAAACCTGCAAATCATACCCATAGAGAATGTTGGGTCTTCAAGCAGTCCGGCAAGCTCAACGCCGAACACAAGGGGCAGGATACACCAAGCAAAGATGAGGGCAAGCCTCGCAAGCAAAGCACTGGGGAACAGAAGAAATTCCCACCAGAAGTCAAAATAGTCAACGTGTTACACGTGATAAAGGAGAGAAACAAAGCGGCACCCCTAGAGAAACATGCCCCAGGGCCTATCACCGCGGAGTTCCACCACTAGTCGTCCCAAACGATCACCTTCGACCATCGGGATTACTCGACAAGTATCCGGCGTGCAGAATGGGCTGCCTTGGTATTAGATCAAATAATTGACGGATACCAATTCACACGAGTCCTGATGGACGGCGGCAGTAGTTTAAACCTGATATATCAGGACACAGCCCGCGAAATGGGGATAGATCCAACAAAAAATACTACCTTTAAAGGAGTAACGCCAGGCCCAGAAGCCCATTGCACGGGCTCCCTACTACTAGAGGTTATATTCGGCTTCCCGATAACTTCTGCAGCGAAAATTTAACCTTCCACATCGCTCCATTCCAAAGTGGCTATCAAGCACTACTCGGACGCGAAGCTTTCGCTCGCTTTAACGCAATACCGCATTACGCTTCCCTCATGCTTAAGATGCACGGTCCACGTGACATCATTACAGTAAATGGAAATATTGAGCGCTCCTTGCGCGTGGAAGACCGGGCTGCCTTGGCAGCCGCACACTAAACGGCCTCACCAACTAAAGCATCTGACAGGTCGTTAAGACCATAGACACGGTTGGACGAGTTCGGTGCAGCTATATGTAATTGATACAGGGTTGATGGCTACACCCCTATTACAATACAAGGGGCTCAACGCGCGCGCACAAGTGACAATCAAGCTCAACTTTACTCATTTTGAACTATATATTGTTTATTTAGTATAACTTACCTTTTGCACGACAACTTTTCAATTAAGTTCCTCTCTTTTTCAGATGATCATCGTGCTACACCCGTCCAGAATACGGCACAACGGAGACACAGGCGCAGACGTGCAGCAGGGACCCGTTCCAAGGATTCTTTTTAGATTAAGACCCTGCGTAAACCTTTTTTACTGTCTCTTGTTGATACACATCCCTCAGATTCTCAGTACAATTGAGAAGGATGCTGACATATTGGCATGTGGCCACGTTAGAATATTGCACGTACCTGGACACCAGGGGCTTATTACAGAGGGCACTATTTAGGCCCGGTTTACATCATAAAGACCGAATACCTTAGGGAGTGTTCGGCATCGCGAGTTTGGCCTTATATGCATCAGCTCTGAATCATGTCTTTGGTCAAATGTTGGGTTTGCCCGGCTCCTGTGTTTTGCTGCCTTACGTTCCGCTCTATCGGCTAAGGCGGCACCAGGAGAACTACTGCGATTGTGCTCTGGTTCATCCAGACGAGCACCTCAGTAGAGAAAGTCAAAAACTGACTGTCATGATATAGCGTGAGACTGGTCAACCACTCGATGACCTAGCGGAATCTTTGGGATTCCTCCGCTTTAACGAAGGGCCGTTTCCCGGCCAGGCATGTACGCACCCCGAATTCGGATGAGTGCGGAGCCACCAGGGGCTATATAGTAGCCCCACTGTCAAACTCATCTGGCTAAGTGAAAGTGTTAAAGTATTGTAGTCCGGTTGCCTAGTTCGCTGCGCTATCACCTTCTTAATGGACCAAGACGTTGGATCAAGTGTGAACATGCGTCGTCTGCGAACACCCCCGCATTATATGCGTGGGGGCTGAAGCCGACGACTGCAATCTTTCAGGTTATATACATACATACATAAACGGCCGCACAGGAGGCATCATAGCACTTTTCGGCAAAAGTATAAATACAGCCTTGATAAATTCAATAAAACATTGTTTTTACAATGGGAATACATGTCACTCAAACATAATATTCTTCGAGCACTGAGCCTCTATTGAACGAGCGCCTTCAAGAACTTCTTCAAAGTAGTGCTCGGCAGCCACTCGGCCTATGGCCGAACCCTGTGCCGCAACAGTGGTGGCATCCATCTCTGCCCAGTATGTTTTGACACGGGCAAGGGCCATCCGTGAGCCTTCTATGCACGCCGGCCTCTTCACAACATCGATGCGTGGCACAACGCCAAGGAATTGTTGCACTAAGCTAAAGTAGTTATTCGGCCTTGGCCCTCCTGGCCACAAATGATTCACAACGGACCTCATGGCCAGTCCGGATAATCTATGGAACTCGGCCCAACCGGTCAATCGCTCATTCGATCAGCAGCAGCGGACGGACTGGAGTGTGAAACTGTGACCAGAGCAGCTTCTCCACTTCGGGACCTTTCTGATCCTTGAAGTACTCGGCGGCATCAGCAGCGCTGGTAGCCAAATCCATGTACGCGTCCGCAGAACTCCATAGCCGGTCCAGAGGAGCATACTTCAGATCTCCGAACTTAGTCCGCAACAAGAAAGGCTTCCCAGACACGATATCTGCAGCCTGATTCAGCTCCTTCTTTGTCGCTCTAATTTTGGAGCGGGCTTCCTTGGCAGCCACCCAGGCTTTCTCCAGGTATGTCGCTTTCGCACGGTTTTCCTCTTCAAGAAGCCGGTAACGATCAGCAGCATCTTTTAACTCCACGGTCATCTTGGCAATTTTTTCTTTGCTCTCGCAATGTGCGGCCTGTTTGGCCCTTAACTCTTTGGCCGCCTTTAAAGCGGCCGCATTGCTACTCCTGGCTTGCTCCTTGGCTCGGGCAAGCTCCGCCCGAAGGGTCTCCACGGTGGCCGCTCCATCTGCAGTCATAAACATATTAAAGATACTGGCATTAGGCCGCTCTTATTATGTGACAATCGCCAGAAAAATCACTGACCCTATGCCTCGTCAAGCCGCTTGTTGACAAGCACGATGTTGGCATCTGCCGCATCCAGCTGTCGCTTTAGTTCGGCATACCCATCAGTCTGGCTAGCCACCGGAGCCTCCACCACCTGCACATAAAGGCAGTCTGGTTATTATCTGGGACTATGATCCTCTGTTTGCTGCCGTTTTCGATGACAACTAGAGTCTCGAGGCTACTATCTACACAAGGCACATCTAAAAATATGCGGTACTTTCAAAAATGTACGTCATTTCACGTACCACAAAACCCGTCAGTAGACTCATAAAGGCTTCATGCAGCACGCTTTCGGTGGACGAAATCCTTTCAATCACCGTACCCGTCAATGTGCGGTGCTCTTCTGAGATAGCCGCTTTCTCTAGCAGATCCCTCCGTACATCCAACCGCACACCAGACGGTGTCGGACTCTTTTGATTGCTCTCTTCGAGAGCCGGATACTGAGGACTTCGGGTGGCCACAGGATTACCTTCTGGCCTTGCTGGATCAGGAGAAGCCCTCCGCGATGACACCTTAGGGTCGCCCGCTTCGTAAGGCGGTGTGGCAGGGGGAGGCGTTTCGCTCTCCATCATCTCTGGAAGAAGATCCCCCGAAGAAGAGCTCAGCTAAGTAGGGCTAAGATCCAAACTGCAAGATAAATGCTTCGATTATTTTCCTCAGAAATAGAGCAAGATATTTTCGTTATTGAATACCCTTTTACTTACAGCTCGGTAGAGGGCTGAACCCCACGCGGACATTGTGCGGCAAGAGTACCCTCTGAGGTAGGTCCCTCTGGCGGAGATTTCTTCTCCCGCTTGGAAACCTTAGTTTCCGGATCTTCAGAGGCAGACCTCTTCCTTCCCCGGGGAGAGAGAATGTCAGATTCTTCCCCTTGGTTATCCTCCCTCGCGGAGGCGCTCATTCCCTCGGTTGGAATAGGTAGCGATGGAGGCCCGCTTTCGCCCTCTTTATTCCCCCTTCATATTCCTTTGAGGGCACCAGGCAAGGTGCTGGCTCGAGCATCTTTTCCAGCACCGGATTGTCCAAGCCTTCAGGAAGGGGGGCCGAACACCGGATCATCTTCGCCTTTGTTATCCAGTCCTGGTCAAAGAGCGATTCTTCAGAATGATGTCATGATAAATAAAAGGACAGTGTGTTCGGCCATGGGATTACTTACTAGGGTAGCGGTGCGGTTGCTGCTCCGGCCCACATCCTCGGTAGTGTCCGGACACTCTATTTGGGGTCCGAAGAACGATTTGTACATCTCCTTGTGCGTCATGCTGAGGAAATTCTGAATAGTGCACAGTCCTTCCGGGTTGAATTCCCACTTACGGAGGGGCCGACGCTTGCAAGGTTGGACTCGATGGACCAGCGTAACTTGCATTACCATAACCAGACTAAAATCTCCCTCGAAGAGATCTCGGATACGGCTCTGCAGTATTGGCACATCCTTGGCTGGACCCCAGCTCAGCCCCCTGCTGATCCATGACATCAGTTGTGGTGGAGGGCCCGAGCGAAAGGTGGGGACAGCTACCCACTTGGCACTTCGGGGAGCTATGACATAAAACCACTCCCATTGCCACAATCCGGATACCTCTGGAAAGGAACCCTTTGGCCATGGAGCGTCAGCAATTTTGCTTATTAGAGCACCTCCGCACGCTGCGTACTGCCCCTCGACCATCTTCGGCTTCACATCGAAGGTCTTGAGCCACAGGCCGAAGTGAGGGGTAATGCGGAGGAAGGCCTCACACACGACAATAAATGACGAGATGTGAAGAAGGGAATCCGGGGCCAGATCGTGAAAATCCAGCCCATAATAGAACATAAGACCCCTAACGAAGGGATCCAGAGCGAGGCCTAGTCCTCGAAGGAAGTGGGAGACGAATACAATGCTCTCGTTGGGTTCGGGAGTAGGGACGACCTGCCCTTGGGTTGGCAGCCTATGCGAAATTTCGGCGGTTAGGTATCTGACTAATGCCGTGACGGAGGAAGGCATCCACTGGATTTGAAGGCTGGATCCGGACATGATTGAAGGTCCGAAGCACCTGACCTGGGCTTTGGGTGTTGGAACTCGAGGCAGGGGAAGGATTCGATTGAGCACGGGAGGGAAAAAAGTAAAAACCTTGTCCCTTTATAAAGAGGGTGAATATAAAGCGTCCTCCTCGTGGCCGTTTGGGACTTGCCTAAGATCTAGGAGTCCTAGGCATGGTTGGGTTACCCATGCCCGTATTAATGAGAATCCCGTAATAAAGGGAACACGATCTCTGCTTTGACAAGACGTGTCAAGAAACCGCCTCGCGTTATGTGCGGGGTTGGTTAAAGAAAAACGGTTCGAATAATTACCGGGCCATGGCCTGATGTCATGCTGCCAAAATGTGTCAGCAGATTAGATTTGTGGAAATATTATTCTCTCTACGGTGGTATGTGGAACTTATTTTGCAGGGTCGGACACTATCCTTGCATTCAAACTCTTTTGTGGTGTATTCGGAGGAGGAACCCTCCTTGCAATGCCGAAGACAACACTGCGCGTCGGACTCATCGTTATTGAAGCCTGGTTTAGGGGCTACTGAGGGAGTCCTGGATTAGGGGGTCTCCGGACAGTCGGACTATATCCTTTGGCCAGACTGTTGGACTATGAAGATACAAGATTGAAGACTTCGTCCCGTGTCCGGATGGGACTCTACTTGGCGTAGAAGGCAAGCTAGGCAATACGGATATGTATATCTCCTCCTTTGTAACCGACCTTGTGTAACCCTAACCCCCTCCGGTGTCTATATAAATCAGAGGGTTTTAGTCCGCAGGACAACATGACAATCATACCATAGGCTAGCTTCTAGGGTTTAGCCTCTCCGATCTCATGGTAGATCAACTCTTGTACTATTCATATTATCAAGAATAATCAAGCAGGACGTAGGGTTTTACCTCCATCAAGAGGGCCCGAACCTGGGTAAAACAACGTGTCCCCTGCCTCCTGTTACCATCCGCCTTAGACGCACAGTTCGGGACCCCCTACCCGAGATCTGCCGGTTTTGACACCGACATGGGCCTTCTCTTTTTTATGGCCTTTCTCTTTTTTATTCCTCACTTGGGACAATGCTCTAATAATGATGACCATCACACTTCTATTTATTTACAACTCAATGATCACAACTCGATACTAGAACAAAGATGACTCTATATGAATGCCTCTGGCGGTGTACCGGGATATGCAATGAACCAAGAGTGACATGTATGAAAGTATTATGAACGGTGGCTTTGCCACAAATACTATGTCAACTACATGATCATGCTAAGCAATATGACAATGATGAATGTGTCATGATGAACAGAATGATGGACAGTTGCATGGCAATATATCTCGGAATGGCTATGGAAATGCCATAATAGGTAGGTATGGTGGCTATTTTGAGGAAGATATAAGGAGGTTTATGTGTGAAAGAGCTTATCATATCACGGGGTTTGGATGCACCGGCGAAGTTTGCGCCAACTCTCAATGTGAGAAAGGGCAATGCACGGTACCGAAGAGGATAGCAAGGATGGAAGGGTGAGAGTGCGTATAATCCATGGACTCAACATTAGTCATAAAGAACTCACATACTTATTGCAAAAATCTACAAGTCATCAAAAACCTCGGCACTACGCGCATGCTCCTAGGGGGATAGATTGATAGGAAAAGACCATCGCTCGTCCCCGACCGCCACTCATAAGGAAGGCAATCAAATAACATCTCATGTTTCAAATTTGTTGCATAACGTTTACCATACGTGCATGCTACGGGACTTGCAAACTTCAACACAAGTATTTCTCAATTTCACAACTATTCAACTAGCATGACTTTGATATTATTACCTCCATATCTCAAAACAATCATCAAGCATCAAACTTTTCTTAGTATTCAACACGCTCATACGAAAGTTTTATTATTAATCTTGCATACCAAGCATATTAGGATTTTAAGCAAATTACCATGCTATTAAGACTCTCAAAATAATCTAAGTGAAGCATGAGATATCAATATATTCTATAAAAAAATCCACCACCATGCTCTAAAATATATAAGTGAAGCACTAGAGCAAAACTATAAAGCTCAAAAGATATAAGTGAAGCACATAGAGTATTCTATCAAATTTCAAATCATGTATGGCTCTCTCAAAAGGTGTGTACAGCAAGGATGATTGTGGTAAACTAATGAGCAAAGACTCAAATCATAAAAGAGGCTCCAAGCAAAACACATATCATGTGGTGAATAAAAATATAGCTCCAAGTAAAGTTACCGATAGAAGTAGACGAAAGAGGGGATGCCTTCCGGGGCATCCCCAAGCTTTGGATTTTAGGTGTCCTTAGATTATCTTGGGGGTGCCATGGGCATCCCCAAGCTTAGGCTCTTGCCACTCCTTGTTCCATAATCCATCAAATCTTTACCCAAAACTTGAAAACTTCACAACACAAAACTTAAAGTAGAAAATCTCGTGAGCTCCGTTAGCGAAAGAGTACAAAAGACCACTTCAAGGTACTGTAATGAACTCATTATTTATTTATATTGGTGTTAAACCTACTGTATTCCAACTTCTCTATGGACTATAAACTATTTTACTAGCCATAGATTCATCAAAATAAGCAAACAACACACGAAAAACAGAATCTGTCAAAAACAGAACAGTCTGTAGTAATCTGTAGCTAGCGCAAGATCTGGAACCCCAAAAATTCTAAAATAAATTTCTGGACGTGAGTAATTTATCTATTAATCATCTGCAAAAATAATTAACTAAATAGCACTTTCCAAATAAAAATTACAGCAGTTCTCGTGAGTGCTAAAGTTTCTGTTTTTTACAGCAAGTTCAACAAGACTTTCCCCAAGTCTTCCCAATGGTTCTACTTGGCACAAACACTAATTAAACACAAAAAACACAGCCAAAACAGAGGCTAAATAATTTGTTTATTACTAAACAGGAGCAAAAAGCAAGGAATAAAAATAAAATTGGGTTGCCTCCCAACAAGCGCTATCGTTTAACGCCCCTAGCTAGGCATAACAAGCAAGAATAGATCTAGGTATTGCCATCTTTGGTTTTCAATTTTTTAGCGGAATCAAGCTCGAATCCGGGAGGTTCTTTACGCTTCCCTTCATATTCTGAAATTTTTTGATATAAAAAATCCAACCGCTTATTGCAAAGGGTAATCAACATATTCGTGCTGTGAATATTTCCACTAATGTTCTTAAGAGGTTCAAGAGATTTCTGCAAGATTTTAGTAACTTCACAATTTTTTTCAAAAACTTGTGTCTCTTCCTGAGTAGGATGAGGCCCCTTTTGTTGAGGTAGTGTTCCCCCTATACCTTCTATAATTTCAAGTGCAATATGGGGATCGATTTCAATAAAATTGCCTTTGGCAACGCAATCCAAGAGTTGTCCATGAGACATATTTAATCCAACATAAAAATTGCGAAGAAAAATTCTCATATTTATTTCAGAGATACAATTACGATGAGATTCCATTATTCTCAACCAGGCATCTTTTAGGTTTTCTCCTAACCTTTGTTTAAAGTGAAAGATACTTAGGGGTCAACGGAGAAGATAAGGGACTAGCCATAACGACAAGCAAACAAACTAACACGCAAGCAAACAAAAAGCAAACGGGCAAAAATAGGCAAATAGAGAGGGAGGATAGAGAGAGAGAGAGGGCGAATAAAACGGCAAGGGTGAAGTGGGGGAGAGGAAAACGAGAGGCAAATGGCAAATAATGTAATGCGGGAGATAGGAATTGTGATGGGTACTTGGTATGTTAACTTTTGCGCAGACTCTCCGGCAACGGCGCCAGAAATTCTTCTTGCTACATCTTGAGCACTACGTTGGATTTCCCCGAAGAGGAGAGGATGATGCAGCAAAGTAGCGTAAGTATTTCCCTCAGTTTTTGAGAACCAAGGTATCAATCCAGTAGGAGGCTACGCGTGAGTCCCTCGTACCTACACAAAAACAATAGCTCAACGCAACCAACGCGCTTAGGGGTTGTCAATCCCTTCACGATCACTTACGAAAGTGAGACCTGATAGACATGATAAATAATATTTTTGGTATTTTTGGTATAGAGATGCAAAGTGAAAAGTAAAAGACAAAGTAAAAGCAAAGCAATAATAAAATGATGGAGATTGATATGATGAGAAAGAGACCCGGGGGCCATAGGTTTCACTAGTGGCTTCTCTCAAGAACATAAGTATTCTATGGTGGGTGAACAAATTACTATTGAGCAATTGACAGAATTGAGCATAGTTATGAGAATATCTAGGTATGATCATGTATATAGGCATCACGTCCGAGACAAGTAGACCGACTCTTGCCTGCATCTACTACTATTACTCCACTCATCGACCGCTATCCAGCATGCATCTAGAGTATTAAGTTAAAAATAGAGTAACGCCTTAAGCAAGATGACATGATGTAGAGGGATAGTTTCATGCAATATGATAAAAACCCCCATCTTGTTATCCTCGATGGCAACAATACAATACGTGCCTTGCTGCCCCTTCTGTCACTGGGAAAGGACACCGCAAGATCGAACCCAAAGCTAAGCACTTCTCCCATGGCAAGAAAAACCAATCTAGTAGGCCAAACCAAACTGATAATTCGAAGAGACTTGCAAAGATAACCAATCATACATAAAAGAATTCAGAGAAGATTCAAATATTATTCATAGATAGACTTGATCATAAACCTACAATTCGGTCTCAACAAACACACCGCAAAAAGAAGATTACATCAAATAGATCTCCACAAGAGAGGGGGCGGACATTGTATTGAGATCCAAAAAGAGAGAAGAAGCCATCTAGCTACTAACAATGGACCTGTAGGTCTGAAGTAAACTACTCACACTTCATCGGAGGGGCTTGGATGATGATGTAGAAGCCCTCCGTGATCGATGCCCCCTCCGGCGGAGCTCCGGAACAGGCCCCAAGATGGGATCTCGTGGATACAGAAAGTTGCGGTGGTGGAATTAGGTTTTTGGCTCCGTCCCCGATCGTTTGGGGGTACGTATGTATATATAGGAGGAAGAAGTACGTCAGTGGAGCTTCGAGGGGCCCACGAGGCAGGGGGCACGCCCTCCACCCTCGTGGCCACCTCGTGGCTTTCTTGACGGAGGGTCCAAGTCTACTGGATCTTATCTAATGAGAAAATCACGTTTCTGAAGGTTTCATTCCGTTTGGACTCTGTTTGATATTCTGTTTCTCCGAAACACTGAAATAGGCAAAAAACAGCAATTCTGGGCCGGGCCTCCGGTTAATAGGTTAGTCCTAAAAATAATATAGAAGTGGAAAGTAAAGCCCAATATAGTCCAAAACAGTAGATAATATAGCATGGAGCAATCAAAAATTATAGATACGTTGGAGACGTATCACACACCATTTCGCTGTGGTGTTCCGGGTGGCGTGAGTTGCGAAACTATTCCGCATTGTTTCAAATGTAGACCAAACTCGTAACTCAAATATTCTCCCCCACGATCAGATCGTAGAAACTTTATTTTGTTGTTACGATGATTTTCCACTTCACTCTGAAATTCTTTGAACTTTTTAAATGTTTCAGACTTATGTTTTATTAAGTAGATATACCCATATCTGCTCAAATCATCTGTGAAGGTGAGAAAATAACGATACCCGCCGCAAGCCTCAATATTCATCGGACCACATACATCAGTATGTATGATCTCTAACAAATCTGTTGCTCGCTCCATTCTTTCGGAGAACGGCGTTTTAGTCATCTTGTCCATGAGGCATGGTTCACAAGTACCAAGTGATTCATAATCAAGTGCTTCCAAAAGTCCATCAGTATGGAGTTTCTTCATGCGCTTTACACCAATATGACCCAAACGGCAGTGCCACAAATAAGTTGCACTATCATTATTTACTTTGCATCTTTTGGCTTCAATATTATGAATATGTGTATCACTACTGTTGAGATTTAATAAAAACAAACCACTCTTCGAGGGTGCATGACCATAAAAGATATTACTCATATAAATAGAACAACCATTATTCTCTGATTTAAATGAATAACCGTCTCACATTAAACAAGATCCAGATATAATGTTCATGCTCAACGCTGGCACCAAATAATAATTATTCAGGTCTAAAACTAATCCCGAAGGTAGATGTAGAGGTAGCGTGTCGACCGCGGTCACATCAACTTTGGAACCATTTCCCACGCGCATCGTCACCTCGTCCTTAGCTAATCTTCCTTAATCAGTAGTCCCTGTTTCGAGTTGCAAATATTAGCAACAGAACCAGTATCAAATACCCAGGTGCTACTGCGAGCATTAGTAAGGTACACATCAATAACATGTATATCATATATGTTGGAAATATGCCCTAGAGGCAATAATAAAAGTATTATTATATTTCATTGTTCATGATAATTGTCTTTTATTCATGCTATAATTGTATTATCCGGAAATCGTAATACACGTGTGAATACATAGACCTCAATATGTCCCTAGTGAGCCTCTAGTTGACTAGCTCGTTGTGATCAACAGATAGTCATGATTTCCTGGCTATGGACATTGGATGTCGTTGATAACGGGATCACATCATTAGGAGAATGATGTGATGGACAAGACCCAATCCTAAGCATAGCACAAAGGTCGTTTAGTTCGTTTGCTAGAGCTTTGCCAATGTCAAGTATCTCTTCCTTAGACCATGAGATCGTGTAACTCCCGGATACCGTAGGAGTGCCTTGGGTGTATCAAACGTCACAACGTAACTGGGTGACTATAAAGGTGCATTACAGGTATCTCCGAAAGTAGCTGTTGGGTTGACACGGATCGAGACTGGGATTTGTCACTCCGTATGACGGGGAGGTATCTCTGGGCCCACTCGGTAATGCATCATCATAATGAGCTCAAGGTGACCAAAGTGTTGGCCACGAGATCATGCATTACGGTACGAGTAAAGTGACTTGCCGGTAACGAGACTGAACAAGGTATTGGGATACCGACGATCGAGTCTCGGGCAAGTAACGTACCGATTGACAAAGGGAATTGTATACAGGGTTTGATCGAATCCTCGACATCGTGGTTCATCCGATGACAACATCGAGAAGCATGTGGGAGCCAACATGGGTATCCAGATCCCGCTGTTGGTTATTGACCGGAGAACGTCTCGGTCATGTCTACATGTCTCCCGAACCCGTAGGGTCTACACACTTAAGGTTCGATGACGCTAGGGTTATAAAGGAAGTTTGTATGTGGTTACCAAATGTTGTTCGGAGTCCCGGATGAGATCCCGGACGTCACGAGGAGTTCCGGAATGGTCCGGAGGTAAAGATTTATATATGGGAAGTCCTATTTTGGCCACCGAAAAATGTTCGGGATTTTTCGGTATTGTACCGGGAAGGTTCTAGAAGGTTCTAGAGTGGGGCCCACCTGCATGGGGGGACCCACATGAACGTGAGTAGTGGGGGAAAGGCCCCACACCCCTGGTCAAGGCGCACCAAGATCCCCCCTTAGAAGGAATAAGATCATATCCCGAAGGGATAAGATCAAGATCCCTAAAAAGGGGGGATAACAATCGGTGGGGAAGGAAATGATGGGATTTCTTTCCTCCCACCTTGGCCAACGCCCCAATGGACTTGGAGGGCAAGAAACCAGCCCCTCCACCCCTATATATAGTGGGGAGGCGCATGGGAGCTTAACACAAGCCAAGGCGCAGCCCCTCCCCTCCCCAACACCTCTCCTCCTCCGTATATGCTTGGCGAAGCCCTGTCGGAGTACTGCTGCACCAACTACACCACGCCGTCGTGCTGCCGTTGGAGCAATCTTCCTCAACCTCTCGTTCCCCCTTGCTGGATCAAGAAGGAGGAGACGTCTCCCGTCCCGTATGTGTGTTGAACGCGGAGGTGCTGTCCGTTCAGCACTTGGACATCGGTGATCCGAATCACGTTCGAGTACGACTCCATCATCACCATCCCCTTGGCTAGCTTCCGCTCGTGATCTACAAGTGGTATGTAGATGCAAACTCTCTCCCTTACTCGTTGCTTAGATGAACTCATAGATGGATCTTGGTGAAACCGTAGGAAAAATTTTAATTTTCTGCAACGTTCCCCAACAGTGGCATCATGAGCTAGGTCTATGCGTAGTTCTCTTTGCACGAGTAGAACACAATTTTGTTGTGGGCGTGGATTTTGTCATCTTACTTGCCTCTACTAGTATTTTCTTGCTTCGGCGGTATTGTGGGATGAAGCGGCCCGGACCAACCTTACACGTACGCTTACGTGAGACCGGTTCCACCGACTGACATGCACTAGTTGCATAAGGTGGCTGGCGGGTGTCTGTCTCTCCCACTTTAGTTGGAGCGGATTCGATGAAAAGGGCCCTTATGAAGGGTAAATAGAAGTTGACAAATCACGTTGTGGTTATTCGTAGGTAAGAAAACGTTCTTGCTAGAACCCAATTGCAGCCACGTAAAAGATGCAACAACAATTAGAGGACGTCTAACTTGTTTTTGCAGCGATTGATCATGTGATGTGATATGGCCAGAAGTTGTGATGAATGATGAATTGTGATGTATGAGATCATGTTCTTTGTAATAGGATTCACAACTTGCATGTCGATGAGTATGACAACCGGCAGGAGCCATAGGAGTTGTCTTTATTTTTTGTATGACCTGCGTGTCATTGAAGAACGCCATGTAACTCACTTTACTTTATTGCTAAACGCGTTAGCCATAGAAGTAGAAGTAGTCGTTGGCGTGACAACTTCATGAAGACACGATGATGGAGATCATGATGATGGAGATCATGGTGTCAAGCCGGTGACAAGATGATCATGGAGCCCCGAAGATGAAGATCAATGGAGCTATATGATATTGGCCATATCATGTCACAACTATATAATTGCATGTGATGTTTATTATGTTTATGCATCTTGTTTACTTAGGACGACGGTAGTAAATAAGATGATCCCTTACAAAAATTTCAAGAAGTGTTCTCCCCTAAGTGTGCACCGTTGCTACAGTTCGTCGCTTCTAAGCACCACGTGATGATCGGGTGTGATGGATTCTTACGTTCACATACAACGGGTGTAAGACAGTTTTACACAGCGAAAACACTTAAGGTTAACTTGACGAGCCTAGCATGTGCCGACATGGCCTCGGAACACGGAGACCGAAAGGTCGAACACGAGTCGTATGGAAGATACGATCAACATGAGAATGTTCACCGACGATGACTAGTCCGTCTCACGTGATGATCGGACACGGCCTAGTCGACTCGGATCGTGTAACACTTAGATGACTAAAGGGATGTCTAATCTGAGTGGGAGTTCATAATTTGATTAGAACTTAATTATCATGAACTTAGTCTAAAACCTTTGCAAATATGTCTTGTAGATCAAATGGCCAACGCTCATGTCAACATGAACTTCAACGCGTTCCTAGAGAAAACCAAGCTGAAAGATGATGGCAGCAACTATACGGACTGGGTCCGGAACCTGAGGATCATCCTCATAGCTGCCAGGAAACAATATGTCCTAGAAGGACCGCTAGGTGACGCTCCCGTCCCAGAGAACCAAGACATTATGAATGCTTGGTAAACTCGCGCTGATGATTACTCCCTCGTTCAGTGCGGCATGCTTTACAGCTTAGAACCGGGGCTCCAAAAGCGTTTTGAGCATCACGGAGCATATGAGATGTTCGAAGAGCTGAAACTAGTTTTCCAAGCTCATGCCCGGGTCGAGAGATATGATGTCTCCGACAAGTTCTACAGTTGTAAGATGGAGGAAAATAGTTCTGTCAATGAGCACATCCTGAAGATGTCTGGGTTGCACAACTGTATGACCCAGCTGAACATTAACCTCCCAGATGAGGCGGTCATTGACAGAATCCTCCAGTCGCTCCCACCAAGCTACAAGAGCTTTGTGATGAACTACAACATGCAGGGGATGGAAAAGACCATTCCTGAAGTGTTCTCGATGCTGAAGTCAGCAGAGGCTGAAATCAAGAAAGAACATCAAGTGTTGATGGTCAATAAGACCACTAAGTTCAAGAAGGGCAAGGGTAAGAAGAACTTCAAGAAGGACGGCAAGGAGGTTGCCGCGCCTGGTAAGCCAGTTACCGGGAAGAAGTCAAAGAATGGACCTAAGCCTGAGACTAAGTGCTTTTATTGCAAGGGGAAGGGTCACTGGAAGCGGAACTGCCCCAAATACTTAGCAGATAAGAAGGCCAGCAAAACCAAAGGTATATTTGATATACATGTAATTGATGTGTACCTTACCAGTACTCGTAGTAACTCCTGGGTATTTGATACCGGTGTCGTTGCTCATATTTGTAACTCACAGCAGGAGCTGCGGAATAAACGGAGACTGGCGAAGGACGAGGTGACGATGCGCATCGGGAATGGTTCCAGAGTCGATGTGATTGCCGTCGGCACGCTGCCTCTACATTTACCTACGGGATTGGTTTTGAACCTTAATAATTGTTATTTAGTGCCAAGTTTGAGCATGAACATTGTATCTGGATCTCGTTTAATACGAGATGGCTACTCATTTAAGTCTGAGAATAATGGTTGTTCGATTTATATGAGAGATATGTTTTATGGTCATGCTCCGATGGTCAATGGTTTATTCTTAATGAATCTCGAGCGTAATATTACACATGTTCATAGTGTAGATGCCAAAAGATGTAAAGTTGATAACGATAGTCCCACATACTTGTGGCACTGCCGCCTTGTTCACATTGGTGTCAAGCGCATGAAGAAGCTCCATGCCGATGGACTTTTAGAGTCTCTTGATTATGAATCGTTTGACACGTGCGAACCATGCCTCATGGGAAAGATGACCAAGACTCCGTTCTCCGGAACAATGGAGCGAGCAACCAACTTATTGGAAATCATACATACCGATGTGTGCGGTCCAATGAGCGTTGAGGCTCGCGGAGGATATCATTATGTTCTCACTCTCACTGATGACTTAAGTACATATGGGTATGTCTACTTAATGAAACACAAGTCTGAGACCTTTGAAAAGTTCAAGGAATTTCAGAATGAGGTGGAGAATCAACGTGACCGAAAGATAAAGTGCCTACGATCAGATCGTGGAGGAGAATATTTAAGTCACGAATTTGGCACACACTTAAGGAAATGTGGAATCGTTTCACAACTCACGCCGCCTGGAACACCTCAGCGAAACGGTGTGTCCGAACGTCGTAATCGCACTCTATTGGATATGGTGCGGTCTATGATGTCTCTTACTGATTTACCGCTATCATTTTGGGGATACGCTCTAGAGACAGCTACATTCACTTTAAATAGGGCACCGTCTAAATCCGTTGAGACGACATCGTATGAATTATGGTTTGGGAAGAAACCTAAGCTGTCGTTTCTAAAAGTTTGGGGATGCGATGCTTATGTCAAGAAACTTCAACCTGAAAAGCTCGAACCCAAGTCGGAAAAATGCGTCTTCATAGGATACCATAAGGAAACTGTCGGGTATACCTTCTACTTAAGATCCGAGGGCAAAATCTTTGTTGCCAAGAACGGATGCTTTCTGGAAAAAGAGTTTCTCTCGAAAGAAGTAAGTGGGAGGAAAGTAGAACTCGATGAAGTACTACCTCTCGAACGGGAAAGTGGTGCAGCTCAGGAAAATGTTCCTGTGATGCCCACACCAACTGAAGAGGAAACCAATGATGATGATCAAGGTACTTCGGATCAAGTTGCTACTGAACTTCGTAGGTCCACAAGGACACGTTCCGCACCAGAGTGGTACGGCAACCCCGTCCTGGAAATCATGTTGTTAGACAACGGTGAACCTTCGAACTATGAAGAAGCGATGGCGGGCCCAGATTCCAACAAATGGCTTGAAGCCATGAAATCCGAGATAGAATCCATGTATGAAAACAAAGTATGGACTTTGACAGACTTGCCCGATGATCGGTGAGCGATAGAAAACAAATGGATCTTTAAGAAGAAGACAGACGCGGATGGTAATGTCACCATCTATAAAGCTTGACTTGTCGCTAAGGGTTATCGACAGGTTCAAGGGATTGACTACGACGAGACATTCTCTCCCGTAGCGAAGCTAAAGTCCGTCCGAATCATGTTAGCAATTGCCGCATACTATGATTATGAGATATGGCAGATGGACGTCAAAACAGCATTCCTTAACGGGCATCTTAAGGAAGAACTGTATATGATGCAGCCGGAAGGTTTTGTCGATCCTAAGAACTCTAACAAAGTATGCAAGCTCCAGCGATCCATTTATGGGCTGGTGCAAGCATCTCGGAGTTGGAATATTCGCTTTGATGAGATGATCAAAGCGTTTGGGTTTATGCAGACTTATGGAGAAGCCTGCATTTACAAGAAAGTGAGTGGGAGCTCTGTAGCATTTCTCATATTATATGTAGATGACATACTCTTGATGGGAAATAATATAGAATTTCTGGACAGCATTAAGGCCTACTTGAATAAGTGTTTTTCAATGAAGGACCTTGGAGAAGCTGCTCAGTCACCGACCACGGCAAAAGATAAAGAAGAGATGAGTGTCATCCCCTATGCTTCAGCCATAGGATCTATTATGTATGCCATGCTGTGTACCAGACCTGATGTAAACCTTGCCGTGAGTTTGGTAGCTAGATACCAAAGTAATCCCGGCAAGGAACACTAGACAGCAGTCAAGAATATCCTGAAGTACCTGAAAAGGACAAAGGACATGTTTCTCGTTTATGGAGGAGACGAAGAGCTTGTCGTAAAGGGTTACGTCGACGCTAGCTTCGACTCAGATCCGGATGACTCTAAGTCACAAACCGGATACGTGTATATGTTGAATGGTGGAGCAGTAAGCTGGTGCAGCTGCAAGCAGAGCGTCGTGGCGGGATCTACGTGTGAAGCGGAGTACATGGCAGCCTCGGAGGCAGCGCATGAAGCGATTTGGGTGAAGGAGTTCATCACCGACCTAGGAGTCATACCCAATGCGTCGGGGCCAATCAAACTCTTCTGTGACAACACTGGAGCTATTGCCCTTGCCAAGGAGCCCAGGTTTCACAAGAAGACCAGGCACATCAAGCGTCGTTTCAACTCCATCCGTGAAAATGTTCAAGATGGAGACATAGAAATTTGCGAAGTACATACGGATCTGAATGTCGCAGATCCGTTGACTAAACCTCTCTCGCGAGCTAAACATGATCAACACCAGAACTCTATGGGTGTTCGATTCATCACAATGTAACTAGATTGGTGACTCTAGTGCAAGTGGGAGACTGTTGGAAATATGCCCTAGAGGCAATAATAAAAGTATTATTATATTTCATTGTTCATGATAATTGTCTTTTATTCATGCTATAACTGTATTATCCGGAAATCGTAATACACGTGTGAATACATAGACCTCAATATGTCCCTAGTGAGCCTCTAGTTGACTAGCTCGTTGTGATCAACAGATAGTCATGATTTCCTGGCTATGGACATTGGATGTCGTTGATAACGGGATCACATCATTAGGAGAATGATGTGATGGACAAGACCCAATCCTAAGCATAGCACAAAGGTCGTTTAGTTTGTTTGCTAGAGCTTTGCCAATGTCAAGTATCTCTTCCTTAGACCATGAGATCATGTAACTCCCGGATACCGTAGGAGTGCCTTGGGTGTATCAAACGTCACAACGTAACTGGGTGACTATAAAGGTGCATTACAGGTATCTCCGAAAGTAGCTGTTGGGTTGACACGGATCAAGACTGGGATTTGTCACTCCGTATGACGGAGAGGTATCTCTGGGCCCACTCGGTAATGCATCATCATAATGAGCTCAAGGTGACCAAAGTGTTGGCCACGAGATCATGCATTACGGTACGAGTAAAGTGACTTGCCGGTAACGAGACTGAACAAGGTATTGGGATACCGACGATCGAGTCTCGGGCAAGTAACGTACCGATTGACAAAGGGAATTGTATACAGGGTTTGATCGAATCCTCGACATCGTGGTTCATCCGATGACAACATCGAGAAGCATGTGGGATCCAACATGGGTATCCAGATCCCGCTGTTGGTTATTGACCGGAGAACGTCTCGGTCATGTCTACATGTCTCCCGAACCCGTAGGGTCTACACACTTAAGGTTCGATGACGCTAGGGTTATAAAGGAAGTTTGTATGTGGTTACCAAATGTTGTTCGGAGTCCCGAATGAGATCCCGGACGTCACGAGGAGTTCCGGAATGGTCCGGAGGTAAAGATTTATATATGGGAAGTCCTATTTTGGCCACCGAAAAATGTTCGGGATTTTTCGGTATTGTACCGGGAAGGTTCTAGAAGGTTCCGGAGTGGGGCCCACCTGCATGGGGGGACCCACATGAACGTGAGTAGTGGGGGAAAGGCCCCACACCCCTGGTCAAGGCGCACCAAGATCCCCCCTTAGAAGGAATAAGATCATATCCCGAAGGGATAAGATCAAGATCCCTAAAAAGGGGGGATAACAATCGGTGGGGAAGGAAATGATGGGATTTCTTTCCTCCCACCTTGGCCAACGCCCCAATGGACTTGGAGGGCAAGAAACCAGCCCCTCCACCCCTATATATAGTGGGGAGGCGCATGGGAGCTTAACACAAGCCAAGGCGCAGCCCCTCCCCTCCCCAACACCTCTCCTCCTCCGTATATGCTTGGCGAAGCCCTGTCGGAGTACTGCTGCACCAACTACACCATGCCGTCGTGCTGCCGTTGGAGCAATCTTCCTCAACCTCTCCTTCCCCCTTGCTGGATCAAGAAGGAGGAGACGTCTCCCGTCCCGTACGTGTGTTGAACGCGGAGGTGCTGTCCGTTCAGCACTTGGACATCGGTGATCCGAATCACATTCGAGTACGACTCCATCATCACCATCCCCTTGGCTAGCTTCCGCTCGTGATCTACAAGTGGTATGTAGATGCAAACTCTCTTCCTTGACTCGTTGCTTAGATGAACTCATAGATGGATCTTGGTGAAACCGTAGGAAAAATTTTAATTTTCTGCAACGTTCCCCAACAATATATACCTTTGTTCACCTTGCCATCCTTCTTATCCGCCAAATACTTGGGGCAGTTCCGCTTCTAGTGATCAGTCTGTTTGCAGTAGAAGCACTCAGTCTCAGGCTTAGGTCCAGACTTGGGTTTTTTCTCCTGAGCAGCAACTTGTTTGCCGTTCTTCTTGAAGTTCCCCTTCTTCTTCCCTTTACCCTTTTTCTTGAAACTAGTGGTCTTATTGACCATAAACACTTGATGCTCCTTCTTGATTTATACCTCTGCATCCTTTAGTATTGCGAAGAGCTCGGGAATTGTCTTATCCATCCCTTGCATATTATAGTTCATCACGAAGATCTTGTAGCTTGGTGGCAGTGATTGAAGAATTCTATCAATGACACTATCATCGGGAAGATTAACTCCCAGTTGAATCAAGTGATTTCAGTACCCAGACATTCTGAGTATATGTTCACTGACAGAACTATTCTCCTCCTTCTTACAGCTGTAGAATATCTCTCAATCCGGGCATTTGTTTGAAATATTAACTTCAACTCCTGGAACATCTCATATGCTCCATGACATTCAAAACGTCGTTGAAGTCCCGGTTCTAAGCCGTAAAGCATGGCACACTGAACTATCGAGTAGTCATCAACACGCGAGTGCCAGGCATTCACAATGTCTGCAGTTGCCGGCGCAGGTGGTACACCTAGCGGTGCTTCTAGGACGTAATTCTTCTGTGCAGCAATGAGGATAATCCTCAAGTTACGGACCCAGTCCGTGTAATTGCTACCATCATCTTTCAACTTAGCTTTCTCTAGGAACGCATTAAAATTCAACGGAACTACAGCACGGGCCATCTATCAACAACAACATAGACAAGCAAAATACTATCAGGTACTAAGTTTATGATAAATTTAAGTTCAATTAATCATATTACTTAAGAACTTCCACTTAGATAGACATACATCTAATCATCTAAGTGATCACGTGATCCAAATTAACTAAACCATGTCTAATCATCACGTGAGATGGAGTAGTTTTCAATGGTGAACACCTCTATGTTGATCATATCTACTATATGATTCACGCTTGACCTTTCGGTCTTAGTGTTCCGAGGCCATATCTGCATATGCTAGGCTCGTCAAGTTTAACCCGAGTATTCTGCGTGTGCAAAACTGGCTTACACCCGTTGTATTTGAACGTAGAGCTTATCACACCCGATCATCACGTGGTGTCTCGGCATAACGAACTTTCGCAACGATGCATACTCAGGGAGAACACTTATACCTTGAAATTTAGTGAGGGATCATCTTATAATGCCATCGTCAATCAAAGCAGAATAAGATGCATAAAGGATAAACATCACATGCAGTCAATATAAGTGATATGATATGGCCATCATCATCTTGTGCCTTTGATCTCCATCTCCAGAGCACCGTCATGATCACCATCGTCACTGGCGCGACACCTTGATCTCCATCGTAGCATCGTTGTCGTCTCGCCAACTATTGCTTATACGACTATCGCTACCGCTTAGTGATAAAGTAAAGCAATTACAGGGCGATTGCATTGCATACAATAAAGCGACAACCATATGGCTCCTGCCAGTTGCCGATAACTCCGTTACAAAACATGATCATCTCATACAAAAATATATCATCATGTCTTGACCATATCACATCACAACATGCCCTGCAAAAACAAGTTAGACGTCCTCTACTTTGTTGTTGCAAGTTTTACGTGGCTGCTACGGGCTGAGCAAGAACCGTTCTTACCTACGCATCAAAACCACAACGATAGTTCGTCAAGTTAGTGTTGTTTTAACCTTCTCAAGGATCGGGCGTAGCCACACTCGGTTCAACTAAAGTTGGAGAAACTGACACCCGCCAGCCACCTATGTGTGAAGCACGTCAGTAGAACCAGTCTTGCGTAAGCTTACGCGTAATGTCGGTCCGGGATGCTTCATCCAATAATACCGCCGAACCAAAGTATGATATGTTGGTAAGCAGTATGACTTGTATCGCCCATAACTCACTTGTGTTCTACTCATGCATATAACATCTACGCATAAACCTGGCTCGTATGCCACTGTTGGGGAATGTAGTAATTTCAAAAAAATTCCTACGCACACGCAAGATCATGGTGATGCATAGCAACGAGAGGGGAGAGTCGTCCACGTACCCTCATAGACCGTTAAGCGGAAGCCGTATGACAACGCGGTTGATGTAGTCGTACGTATTCACGATCGACCGATCCTCAGTACCCAACGTACGGCACCTCTGCGTTCAGCACACGTTCAGCTTGGTGACGTCCCGCGAACTCACGATCCAGTAGAGCTTGAGGGAGAGTTTCGTCAGCACAACGGCATGGTGACGATGTTGATGAAGCTACCGTCACAGGGCTTCACCTAAGCACCGCTACAGTATGACCGAGGTGGATTATGATGGAGGGGGGCACCGCACACGGCTGGGAGAGATCAATGATCAACTTGTGTATCTAGAGGTGCCCCCTGTCCCCGTATATAAAGGAGCAAGGGGGGAGAGGCGGCCGGCCAAGGAGGGCGCGCCAAGGGGGGAGTCCTACTCCCACTAGGAGTAGGACTCCTCCTTTCCTAGTAGGAGTAGGAGAGGGGGAAGGAAAGGGAGAGGAGGAGAAGGAAAGAGGGGGACGGCCCCCCTTGCCCTAAACCAATTCGGTTTGGGCCTTGGGGGGCGCACCCCACACTCTCCTTGTTGCCCTCTATTTTCACTAAGGCCCATGTAGGCCCATTAAGCCCCCCCCTCGGGGGGGGGGGGGTTCCGGTAACCCCCGGTACTCCGGTATTTATTTGGTAACCCCCGGAACCCTTCCGGTGTCCGAATATAACCTTCCAATATATCAATCTTTATGTCTCGACCATTTCGAGACTCCTCGTCATGTCCGTGATCACATCCGGGACTCTGAACTACCTTCGGTACATCAAAACATATAAACTCATATTACCGATCATCACAGAACTTTAAGCATGCGGACCCTATGGGTTCGAGAACTATGTAGACATGACCGAGACACGTCTCCAGTCAATAACCAATAGCGGAACCTGGATATTCATATTGGCTCCTACATATTCTATGAAGATCTTTATCGGTCAAACCGCATAACAACATACGTTGTTCCCTTTGTCATCGGTATGTTACTTGCCCGAGATTTGATCATCGGTATCTCAATACCTAGCTCAATCTCGTTACCGGCAAGTCTCTTTACTCGTTCCATAATGCATCATCCCGCAACTAGCTCATTAGTCACATTGCTTGCAAGGCTTATAGTGATGTGCATTACTGAGAGGGCCCAGAGACACCTCTCCGACAATCGGAATGACAAATTCTAATCTCGATCTATGCCAACTCAACAAGTACCATCGGAGACACCTGTAGAGCACCTTTATAATTACCCAGTTACGTTGTGACATTTGGTAGCACACAAAGTGTTCCTCCGGTAATCTGGAGTTGCATAATCTCATAGTCATAGGAACATGTATAAGTCATGAAGAAAGCAATAGCAGTAAACTTAAACGATCAAGTGCTAAGCTAACGGAATGGGTCAAGTCAATCACATCATTCTCCTAATGATGTGATCCCGTTGATCAAATGACAACTCATGTCTATGGCTAGGAAACTCAACCATCTTTGATCAACGAGCTAGTCAAAGTAGAGGCATACTAGTGACACAATGTTTGTCTATGTATTCACACATGTACTATGTTTCCGGTTAATACAACTCTAGCATGAATAATAAACATTTATCATGATATGAAAAAATAAATAATAACTTTATTATTGCATCTAGGGCATATTTCCTCCAAAAACCACTACAACCACACATCACCACAATCCTCCTATCGTTCGTCATTCCGTATGGGAAGACAACGACCACTAAGGAGATAGATTGAGGTGGGTGCCATCCACTTGGCCCTCGAGTCTTGAGTTTGAACTCTAAGTAAACCAACATAAAAAACGAAAACCTCTTAAGTAAATCAATGAACTACACTTAGAAAGGATCTCAAGAAAAAAATTCCAAAATGAATATCAACAAATGTTGGCTCCTCTCGACACATGTGTGAAAACAAAATTAGCCCATTGCCGAATTAGAATAACACTTTAACGAATGTCACACGATGTGCCAATGCGCAAGACCTATCGGCTGGTTTCAACAGAGGAGAAGAGGTAGATGTACGATAATACACACACCAATTTACTAACTACTACCTCCCTTTTAATTTACAAGGCACAGCTATATTCATACGTCATCAATTTGGTCAATAAGATATATACTATTAAATTTACATTCAAAAGAAGTTCTAATTATATACTTCATATGGAAAGTACTCCCTCTGTAAAGAAATATAAGAGTCCCCAAAGTAGTGATAAACGCTCCTATATTTCTTTACAGAAGAAGTAATACATCGTTTCTCCAATTTATGATAAAGAAATAACCCGCGTGCCTAACAAACTAAAAGAGATGAGTGTGTGGCCAATATCTTGCAAACACCCGAGGATAATGCTAAGTACTCCGTACTACACACATTACCACAAACATGAATGAGTTGATAGGAGTAAACCAACAATATGTCTTGATGATCATGTACTAATTGTATAGTTCTAAAAAACAATAATGTACTGATAGTCAAGTACTAACCAGATGTGTTGTGCCCCAAAACTCCTTTTCTCTCTTGCGGAAAAAGGGACAAGCCATTAGCTACCATTCCTTGTCGTCCAGGCCCCTCCTCCCCCGCCTGCTGGTGGGCGCGCGCCGGGGGGGGGGGGGTAGATCTATGTTATGGTGATGTAATTACGCTTTTAAGGTTAGGATCCTCTTCTCGATGGCGGTGTTGCAGTAGTGATGACTCGTGGTGTTTCTCCTACTCTTGGTCTACTTCGATTGCCGCGAAGGGAAGGGTGGGGTCGTTTGGTCACTACTCGTTTGAAGCGGCGGATCTGGATCTGTCTCTATTTTCGCAGGTAACTTTCAAAGCCAACTTTCGAGTGGAAAACACTTCGTGTCTTAGTCCTCCAGTTATTTCTCTCACCCGCGACTCATGTGCGAAGTTCGGCTAGCTTTGGCTTCATTGGGAAGCTAATGAGGTTAGGCCTCCTCCGATCTGTCTGGCCGGACCCGGGGTGGTCGTCCGGCCCTCTTCGCCACATTCTTATCTTGGCGGCATCGTTGTCACCGGCGTCTCGTGGCTCTGCTCAACACAGGTCGAGATGCGGGATCGAGTTTAGGAAGTGGATGGCGTCATTTTTCTCAAGGACCTATGTTCAATTTTTTTCTATTTATGTAAGGATGATGTTGTAAGGAGTGGTTTTGCTATTTGGCCTTTTTTTCAGAAAGGGAAAACAAGATTCAGTTTCACGGTGGTGAGGTCAAATTAGGTGGCAACGGCAGATAACAAAGGCGGCGGCCGGCCGGCGGGCGGAGGCGACGCACACGGCACAAACGCTGGGGTGGCGTGCCGGGGAGCGGGCAGCGTGCCACGGCCCCCAATTACTCAATTCCTTCTCGCCGCTCCGCAGCCAACGACCAAACCACCGCGCAACAGCACGCCACCCTCCGTCAGTCGGGTCGGGGGGACAGCGACCGGCGCGTGCGCCAGCGAGGAGGCTGGATATAGATGGAGGCGGGCAGTGCCGTGGGGGCGCGATCCACTTGGGCACCAGCCGTCCGGGACCGAGACCGAGACCGCGCTCTGCCCCGCCGTGTCCGCTGCCGCGCCGCCGCCATGCCGCCGTCCGTCCGCACGGTCTCCATCCCCTTCGCCGACCTCAAGGTGCGCGTCCCCCCCTTCCCCTCGCCTCGCCTCGCGCGGCGGCGGCTGGTTTCGTCCTTCCTCTGGTTCTGACAGACTGACTGACGCCGTCGATTCGGGCGGCGGCGGGGGCTGCAGGAGCGGGGCAGGGACCTGAGCGGCAAGATCGAGGAGGGGCTCGGCCCCGACGGGCTCGGCATCATCTCCATTTCCGGCGTGAGTATCCGTCCCTTGAGATTGCGTACGGCGATTCGGACAGAGCCAAGCCATGGGGTTCATTCCTTCAGCCAAACTGAATTTTAAGCGTGCCTTTTTGCTTTTTGCGCGTTCAGGTGCCGGATTTCCCAGCTCTAAGGAGAACGCTCCTGCACTTGGCGCCGAAGTATGTATACGTGTCTCTCGCCCCTCGTTTCAGTGCTGGGTTCAGTTCAGTGCCCAAATGCGAAATGTATCTGACATCTGTCTCTTATTTGCTGTCTGTCAGAGTTGCAAACCTTCCTGAAGATGTGAAGAAAGAACTTGAGGACCCGGACAGCAGGTAGTAACCAGTAACCAGTTATGTGGTTTTGCCATCAAGAATTCGTTTATGACTGCTGCACTTCAGACTTAAGAGATCCTAGTTTTGGTTGATATACAATATGTGCTTCCGTTCATGTCAAGTTCGATACTTCTCAGTGAGCAGTGAGCACACTGTGAGTATTGATAAATCATGCTTGTGCATAGATCACTAGCTTAAAATGATTTATGTACTATTGTGGCTACTGCACAGGTATAATTTCGGCTGGAGCCATGGGAAAGAGAAACTTGAATCTGGGAAACTCGGTAAACATTCCCCCTTGTAATAATTAAGTAATTGTGCATTCTCCTGTCAGTTTCTGAATGATAATTGGAATGTGAATCAAGACCTTGGGTATTGTTGAACTTCATTCCCAACTTCACTCTGCACCTCCAAGATTGTGAAGTTTGCACTTTGCATTCTTAGTGTAATGTCAGCAAAATGAACTTAGCTATTGCATTAATGAAATTAAATCGATTGCAACACTATTATAGTGAACGCAAAAGAGTTTTTTTTTTTTTGAAGAACTTGTATATCTTGGCATAATTTTAACGCATAGGTAATTTCTCATCATCCATGCAGACACATTCAAAGGCTCCTACTATGCCAACCCAATTTTGGATGTCCCTACTGCTGATGATGTCCTTGTAAGTAGGTATGATATTTCTAACATAAAAACATATCATCTCAGTTCTGATAATATTTAGTCTATGAGATTGTCCCAAGTCGATGTCTTTGTAACTAGGTATAATACTTCTAACATAAAAATATATCATCTTGGTTTACTGATAATATTTAGTTCTATGAGATTGCCCCAAGTCTAATATATTTGATGAGATCTCTGTCCATATTAAATCTGAATGCCGGTTATTGTCTTCTATCACTCAATATCGTGTGATGTGTTAGCTACTTATTCTGAATAATTCCTCAAGGAAAAGAAAAATAAATCCCTTCTATATTTTTTATATTAATATTGCTAAATGCTTCTTGAGCTGCAATATTATGCCTTATGTTTACCTTTTCATGATATCTAATGTTTCTTTAATCTACAGGTATCCATCGTACTGCCGACCAAATATCTGGCCAGCTGATCATCTGCCTGAGCTTGAAATAGGTATGACTTGACTGACTGTCCTGGTGTTGAAAAGCTTCCTGCAATAGTTCATGACTATTTATTCACAGTGCATTAAAAGTTGCCCTCGCATTCTTTCATTTACAGCATTTAAAGCTCTTGGAAAGCTAATGTTGGAAGTTGGCTTGATGTTGGCTCGTCATTGTGATCTCTACGGTATGTACTGTGTAAATAGTACTGTAACTCAGTATGGTTCTCTGGAGATTTGCCACACAGTAAATTTGTTTCTCGCGATGCATATATTGGTTCTAGAATATTCTATGAACAGTGTACAATTGTGGAGGAAATGGCCAGCTGAATACCCAACTTTTTAGAATGTATTATGAATTTGAATAGCAGTTGCAAACTCTGTTATGAATTGCCAGTAATGAAATTTTTTCAACGCAATAATGTGTCTACATAACTCTAGAGGGATACTTGTAACTTTCTTAAGCTTTTAATGGACAAACAACATCCATTTGTCTTTGTAAGATCTCCACTAGTTTTATTGGCTAAACTGTTATTTTTTCCGAGATAACTTGATTGTTCTACTATTTCAACACCGGAGCAATAATTTGAGCATCTAATGAACTACCACATTGTACTATAATATACAGAAGGAAAAATATTGGTATAGGAAATATGAATCATGGATATGGTACCCGTAAGTGTCTTTTGGAAATAATGACCTCCATATTAATTCTCGGCCTTCTAATTGTGCTTTCTTTTGAAGTTTGGTTTACCAGTTAGTCAAATGGATCAACATCTGTCTGTTTTGCAGTAATGCAGCACGGAGTGGGACCATATGATGGTGAAAGTCTTGAGCAGACAATTTCCCGTTCAAGGTGTCACAAGGGGCGTCTCCTGTATTATTTCCCCAGACAATTCAGGTACATCCAGCATATGACATGACTCATGAAAGATACATATATAAAGAATTAATTTGCTCTAGATAGTGAATACCCTTGTAACCCTCAGTTATGTTGGAGTTTTTAGAGTATTTAGAATGGTTTATTGTGGTTTGGTGGTTCTGCACTTCCTCTAAACAGTCCATCAAGAATAATAGTGTTAGCAAACTATACTATCACTTGTGCAAAGGCATATTACACTTGGATCAAATCTTAAATTCTTTCTTGATCATTCAACCAACCTTTCCAGTTTTTAGTTGTAACAAATTGATATTAACTTACTCCATATGACAGCACACAAAAAGAAGATGGTGATTCTGTTTCATCGTGGTGTGGATGGCATACTGACCATGGGTCTTTGACTGGTAATGCGCATCTTATCTGGATTTCTTTTCATGTACATGTTGCTGTAACATTTGCTATGGTTTTGTCTTGAAGAAGTTTTTTTTGTAGCTAATAGTTCGTCTGTTCATGCAGGTCTTACATGTGGCCTGTTTATGAAAACTTCAGTGGAGGTCCCCTGTCCTGATAGTGCAGCTGGGCTGTACATCCGGACTCGTGATGACCGAGTTGTTAAGGTAAGTTCCTGCAAATTCCAGTAGCTTTCTCGTCAAATATAGATAATAAGCTATGTAATGTAAATTATGCAGAGTCATCTTTACATTATTACATCTATAGAAAAAAGGTATACCTGTGCTTCCTGCACAGGGAAATAGACACTAGGACCGGCTGTGTTCCTCGCTGGTTAGATTTTTGCATAGAATCTGTGTTGACACCTGTTGGTTAAATAACTACGTTAAAATTGTCCTCACAGCTCTGCGTTTATTTGCCTTTTGGTTGGATATATTGTAGGTTACATTTGGGGAGGATGAATTAGCTTACCAAATTGGGGAAACTACTGAAATACTATCAAGAGGTCGTCTATGTGCAACTCCACACTGTGTACAGGTATTATGTCAAAGAGCTTAACAGTTGACCTAGTTTTGTAGTGTACAAGGTAATTAGTGTCCCAAATTTCCCACGGTTGTAACTTCTCATACTGATGCTGCTACTTTCAGGCACCCAGCGGTGTGAATGCTTCAAATGTTGAGCGCTCTACTTTTGCAATGTTCATGCAACCAGATTGGTACGTGCAAACTTTCTACTCAAAATTGTGAGGACAGTGTAGTTTTGCTTCCATTTGATCGACTATGTTATCTGTGTTTGTTCCTCTGCGTTAAAAGTAATAGTCAGTACGCTGTGCTGCGCAAACACTAGAATCTACACTCCATAGTGAATGCACTTCTGTTTTCAAGTTGGACCAGTTAAGCTAAACCCAGCAGAATCAGATTTTGTACGGTATTAATTGATCCGGAAGAACTGGGTGATTATTATGGGTTTGTTAAACATCTGCTTACATGTACTAAAAGAATAATCATTTTTTTATAATTATTTTTGCAGGAATGAGACGCTTAACTTTCCAAGTGAAATTCCTTACCACCAAGAGGTTTGTCATTTATCCATCAAAATCTTGCCTCACTTCGTCTCTTCTTTTTTGCAATGAACATAAACCTGCATTTGGTGCTGGTCCGCTCCTTTTTGGTTCTACTAATGTCAGTTTTCTGTAAACTTGTCAGTTGATTCCACCAAACGGAGCGCTTACGTTTGGAGAGTACTCAGAGAGACTGGTGAACAAGTATTACCAACTAAAGACGTGATTCACGTGGATTGTCATGATGAGGTGCAGAGTAGAAGAGGCGTTGGTGAAGACGCTGTGCTACCAGGAAACTAAAATCTTCAACTAGTCGTGCCTGCAAATACACTTCCAAGTCCCTAGAAAGCATAGACAGATTTATAGATATACATTACATCATTTCCATACCATGTTCGCTTGTAAAAAAGATGCAAAAACGTGACCTCCTGAAAACTGTATAAAATAAGATGAAATTGTGTACATGTAGTTTGTTATATAGTCCTAATTTGTGCATGGAATGCTCTCTTTTTACACACTTGTGGAGTCCAAAAGTGTGCTCTTGCACGAGGGATATCAACGCCAATTTTCGCCCACGTCGCTAACCATGCCATGTGTTGCCATCCTCTTCTCTACCGCCCTAGTTTTGCCTGAATCTCTTGATATTCACCGCAGACCATCTCTGTCCCCACATTACCAACTCTGTATGATATTAGACACTGAAGTTCACATATAAAAAAAGAAGGCCATTCTATCAGTGCAACAAAATACCAACAATGATGTGTAGTGACTGTTCTCATACAGATAAAAGGTAGGAGTAGATATTTCTAAGTGGAAATTCCTTCTATCGGTATTCAGTAACAATAATCCTATGGGGTGAATATAGTGCAAGGAGTTAGCGCCGGTGGGAACTTTGTCCTACATCTACGCTAGGTACATGCTCTGAAGTTTTCTCGAAAACAATGGTAAGTCTTAGAATTACCTCATTTAGTTTAAAAAAATATAGCTCTTGCGGTGTCATGCTTTAGCAACAACGCTGCCGCTGGCACATCGATCCTGCTTCCACCACTCCACCCGTGCAAACACACCCGCATACTACATCTCATGCTCGTCGCTGTCGACACCATTCTCGTTCTTTCTTTTTTTTGAAACCGCACACCGTAGAACAATTGTTCACCAGTATGTTACAAAAAGGGGAGGTGAAAAGAGAATAAAACTAACAAAAGAGACATAGAGAGAACAGTTCTAGGACTTGGCCAAGTCCAGTTTTGGGGAACATGTTCATCATGGCACTAATTTTTTTAGTAAACCACTGCTGAAATTCTTCTGAATATTTATCCTTCAACTTGATCGTGAGTCGCTTTAGATCTTCCTTCCTTTAGAGTGAATCTCCAATTTGGACAATTGGTTGAATGTTTCTAAATACTTGACCATTCCTCTGAATCCAAATACTCCAGCATCCCAACATGGTTATCTCCATGCAATAATGAGGCGGCAGCTCGGCCTTGGAAAACAAGGTGTCTTCAAAAAAAGAGGTGCCTCTCTTTTTTACAGGGATCAAAGTGGCCCAATATTTCTTGAGATCTCATATTTCTTTGCAAAGTTGCAATCCCAGAGTAGGTGCATGAGTGTTTCTTCAGCCTCTTGGTTACAATTTGGACAGAAGGGATCATCCAACTGCATCCCTCTTCGAATCAAGGATCTTGTGCTAACTCTGTCATGGGCTACTAACCAGAAAAAATAATTATGCTTTAGTCTGCAGAAGTACTCCAAATATGATTGAATAAAGTGTGCCCCTCTTGGTTCCCCAACAAATGCTTGTACATTTTCATTGAAGAGTAATTCTGAGGTTGTCCAAGGCACTGCCACTTGTCTTTCTCTGAAGGTGTCAAAACAGGAATAATGTCATGGAGTTGTAGAAATTGCTCATGTGCTTGGTTTGAAAGAGCCAGATGGAAGTGCTCAACCCAGTCCGAGTGTTCAGCAAAGTCCTTAATTGAAATGACCTCATCTTTAGAAAAGGAGTGAAGTTCAGGGAGCTTTTGTTGCAGTGGCTCATCAGTCCAAGTATCAGTCCAGAACTGGATGGTACTACCAGAATCGACCACACATTTGCAGGCTTGTTTGAAGGTTTGGAGCAAGCTGAGACGTGTTTTCCACCAAAATGATCCAACCTTTTTGTCCAGTGGGACAGAGGAGTAGTGCACTTCCTAGATAAGCTTCACCCAGGGAAGATCCTCTCCATTGTAGAATTTCTGCAGATTTTTCATGAGCAATGCTTTGTTGTTCAACAATGTATAAAATGCCCAAACCTCCATGCAATTTTGGTTTACTGACCTTGTCCCAGGTCACCAGAGCAACTCCACTTTCCTCCCTACCAAAATTTCCCCATAAAACTGCCTTAGGTATTATTTTTAGCTGGTTGATGACACCAACTGGCGGGGCAAGAGTGCACATGAAGAAGAAAGGCAAGGCTGAGAAGACAGATTTAATCAAAAGCAGCCTGCCATAATAAGAAAGTAGGGTAGACTGAAAGCCTTCTTTTCACTCTTTTTGCATGATGGACAAAAGTCCTCAAGCTTCAACTGTGTAGTGCTCATTGGAAGCCCCAAATAGGTGAAAGGAAACTTGCCCTGCTGACATCCCAAAATTGCAAGTAAACCAGGTATAGAGTCATTAGGTATGTTGATGGGCACCAGAACAGATTTGTTGTAGTTGACTTTGAGTCCAATATAATCAGCATAATGCAGGATGAGATTCTTGACCTGCAAAAGTTGGGAGGAGACAGCTGGAAGGACTAAAATGCTACCACCAGCATATCGACGGGCAGCGACGGGGAGGGGAGGCGTGGCGCAGGCCCGTTGTGTCATGCCCGTCGATGGCCAATGATGGTGAGGGGAGGAGGGGTGCCGGCTAGACTTGTCTCGCACAAAGGAGGCAAGTGGCGCGTGGAGGAATGTATAGAGAGAGTAAACATTTTTTTTTTGCGGGGTTAAAGGGAATTTCATTGCTCAGCTTGGAGGAAGATCCTCCATACATAGTTCCGGTACATTAGCAGGTCCAGATTTTAACCATACGACAGTCCTAGCTTCTACTCGGCCAAATTCAGCTAGTCTATGCCCAACACAGTTTTGTCTCCTACTAATATGAGCAACTGAACTTTCCCTTTCACCAAGAAGTCTCTTAGCTTCAGTAATCATCATCGCATGTTGCGATTTATCTTCCTTCATTGACCGGATAGCCTGCACAGCAATCAGGCTGTCCATCTCCACGTCCACAAGCAAAGGAGACCATTGCATGGCAAAATTGAGGCCTTCGAGACAAGCCGCCAACTCCGCTTGCAAGGGATCTGCACAGAAGAGAAGGTTTCTGCACGCCGAGAAAATAATCGCTCCATTGTTGTCCCTCAAGATCATGCCTGCACCCGCAGCACCAGAGGCGGGGCAGTACGAACCGTCGACGTTCAGTTTAACACGTCCAGGGGCGGGGGCCTGCCACATGCTATCCGGCGCTGGCGCGTACTCCGGATGCCTTGCCGGTGCCCTCCTCGCAGCGGGCGTCAGCACCATCTTTCCCTTCATGTGATCATTGTCCGGGTCTCGCTGGATAGCAGCCAAAGATGCTTCATAGCTGAGCAGAAACCGGCATGAAGCCCCCACTGGGGGTGGCCTCTTCTCATAGACGATTTCATTCCGAATATGCCATGCCCGCCACAACACCATAAGGACCCTCATGCGATCATCAACCTGCATGGGGTACAGCACGTTGAACAGCCACTCGATACCCGTCGGCCTAACAGAATTGAGGTCCGGTAGGCTCCAATGTTTCGCCATGGCTTGCCACAGTTCCACAGCACGGGGGCACCTGCAGAAAACATGGAACGTGTCCTCTCGTTCCATAGCACACAGTGGACATGTATCAGTAACCTCCAATGTTCTCGCTTTTTTGTTTGCCCAAGTGGCTAGACAATTGGATACAAGTTTCCAGGCGAATATGCACACCTTTGGTGGAGCATGGCACCTCCATATAAGTGCCCAGACGGCACGTCGCCCATCCAGTGCCTTGCTCGCAGCGACTGAAGATGGCAGCATGCGCTCATCAAGAGCGAGACGGTACGCACTTCGCACCGAAAAGACTCCCGAGCGCTCAGACGCCCAAGCAATGAAGTCACCTGTGCGGCGAGGTGAAGCTTTAAGCTTCATAATCTCCATGACATCCATGGGGAGAAAATGTTGCTGTATAGCAAGTTCACCTTCCAGTTCCCATGCTCATCGAGCAGCTGGCTTACACGCCGGAGTCGGCAGCGACCCTGGGGAGAGATAGGCCCTCTCGCTAGCGGGTGGGGGATCCACTGATCCCGCCATATGCGCACCGAGGCTCCATCACCAATGCACCAAATTATGCCCTTCTTGAGTAGTTCGAGGCCATGGACGATGGCCCGCCAAGTAGACGAGGCGTTTCCACAAAAGACTGTGTCCTCCAGACGGCCGTCGGGGTAGTAGCGAGCTTTTAGAACCTGCGCGCACAGACTATCAGGGTTAGATAAGAGTCGCCACGCTTGCCGGGCGAGTAGGGCTTGGTTGAAAAGGCGAAAATCCCGAAAGCCAAGCCCGCCCTTCTCCTTCGACTTTATCAAAGTGTCCCATGCGCGCCAATGTGTCTTCCTCTTCCCTTCCCTCGCTCCCCACCAGAAATTTCTAACCATGCGTGTGAGATCGTCACAAACACTTCGCGGTAACTGGAAGACCCCCATGATGTAAGTTGGTAGGGATTGGGCCACAACCTTGATCAGAATCTCTTTTCCACCTTGGGATGCATCTTCTCCTCATGCTAGAATCTTTTTGGTTAGTTGCTCTTGTAGACTTTGGAAGCGCCCTTTTGACATGCAACCCGTTGGCGTGGGCAGTCCCAAGTACCTCTCCTCGAAATGCAGGTTCTGCACTTGGAGCTCTAATGTGACAGCAGTTTGGTTGTCCAGCCGACACTTGGTACCGAACAAGATGGAGCATTGAGGGGTTGATCACGTTCCCCGTACACCTTGCATATTTGCTCAACGCATCCTTGATCTCCGTGGCCTCTGCTACATTTGCCCGAAAAAACAGCAGTGTTTCGTCCGCGAACAGGAGGTGAGATATACCAGACGCCCTAGGGCACACTCGCACCGGATTGTTTAGGCCTTGCTGCACCTGCTGTCTCAAGATTGCGCTAGGCCGTCTGCAACAAACAGGAAGAGAAATGGTGATAAGGGATCTCCTTGCCATAGCCCACGGGGCGGTGCAAACGAATTCGAGCTAGCTCCATTAACTCTGATGCTATATGTCATCGAGGTCACGCACGTCATGATCCAGTGCACCCACCGGTGATCGAAGCCTAGCCTTTGCATCATTCGCCGTAGGAAATCCCAGTCCACTCTATCATAAGCCTTAGAGAGGTCGAGCTTGTACGCACAGGCGGTTCTGTTCGGGTCCTTCTCTTGTTTGATGACATGAATACACTCAAAAGCTATGAAAGCATTATCGGTGATTAGTCTGCCTGACACAAAAGCACTCTGTTCTGGGGCAATTATCTCATCCAGGAGTGGCCGTGGCCGGTTCACAAGGCACTTAGAGATCACTTTGTAAATTACATTACATAAACTGATGGGTCGGAACTCTGTGAGACTAGTTGGATCATTTACCTTGGGTATCAGGACAATGGACGTGGCATTAACACCATCAGGCATGATATCCGACTCAAAGAACTGTCGCACAACTGGGATGATCTCTTCCTTCAAAGTGCCCCAGTGCCGCTGGAAAAATCTAGCAGGGGAGCCATCGGGTCTGGGTGCTTTTAAGGGCCCTATTTGGAAGAGGGCATCGCTGATTTTCTTGTCTGAGAAAGGGGCACACAATTTAGTGTTCATGTCTGCAGTAATCTTAGGCTCAAAAAGCTGGATAACTTCCTCCGGATCAATGTGTGGGTCGACTGCAAACATGCCTTCAAAGTATTCTTGTGCCATTTTCAACATAGTGTTCTGATCCTGCTGCCATACACCATTGGAGTCTTTCAGACCTTTAATTTTGTTTTTCCTAGCTCGCCACACAACTTTGTGGTGAAAAAACTTTGTATTCCGGTCTCCTTCTTTCAAACATGCAATGCGTGAACGTTGCAGCCATAGCATCTCTTTGCGGTACATCAATTCATTCATAGCATCCATTTCCTTCCGGATCTCCCTCTGTCCATTATCTGACCCAGGAAGAAAAAAACGTTTCACTCCATTGCATGAACGGTTGCGACTAGGATCACGAGGCTGGCATTGCGCAAATATTTGTGCACTCCATCCAACAGGCCAACGAGGCGTTCACACGCATGATGTTCGTGGGAAACGTTGGGTGTATAGCTTTTCCGACGACACAATGCTTTTGCGTTTTCAGGATTGCTAAATCTCAGTTGACTGAGAGTCTGAGACTTAAGGAAGTCTCAGTCGATACTATATTTATAAGATCTTGGGTGAAGATTCATGCAAAAAAATCTTCTAATTTTTTTTTCTTCTTTGTTATATGTTGTGTCACTTGACCGAGACTTGGTTAAATCTCAGTCGGTTGAGATCTAGTCACACCCTTGCGTTTTCTCAAGCGAGGATAAAGAGATAGAGCGTATAATTTGAACGAATCCCCTGCTAACGTGATCGAAGACAAACGGGGAGAGTGTTTACGATATCAACCGTTGATGTCAAATCGGACGCTAGCAGGGGGACGGACGGATGCCGAGAGACTACAGGTATCGGACGCCCCGACAGGCCTCCCCCAGGTAATCAGTCCGTCGCCACTCTGACCAGTTTGTATCCAATTCCAACCTAAATAATCTCCGTCTCTCCCGGCAGAAAAATCGAGTCTTCCTTCCGCCGAGCCGCCGTAATAACCCCAGCTTCGCCGATTCGTCGCCGGCGCCCTCTAGTGGACTCGCTTGGTAAGGAACCTCCTACCTCACTCCGATCTGTTCGATGCATTAATTTATCTTCTTGTCACACGGATCTCCCTCTGCTCTCGTCTTCTGTTGAAATTTTGCTAGTAGGCCCTTGGCCCAAAGCCCAACTAAAATTCTAAAATTCTCTTGGCCCATTCATGCACACATGTGAGTGGAGTGAGTGAGGCTAAAGTTTAGTCTCATCCCGAAAGTTGAGAGAGAGTTGCACCTCTTTATAAGGTGAGCTTTTCTACCACTTGTATGAGCATGAGAAGAGGAGACCTACACGCGCGCTCCTCCTCGCTCGCCTCGCCGCGCCGCGCCGCGCCGCGCCGCGGGTTGCGGGATTGAGCCGAGCCGAGGACAGAGCTATGCACGTTGTCTATATTTTTGCTGCATGAGAAAATTAATGAGTCATTAATTAATAATTAACGGACGCGTTAATTACTGAACCGTTTCCGATTCTTTTGGATCGTGACGACTCGGACGTGGGGCTTACTCCCACGACCTACCCGGCCCGCACTATATAGTCAGGCAGACGTCTACCCTAGCCGCCGCCGCTTCGTATGGTTTCTCACCACCGTTCCAGATCATTGCGCCGCCAAGCAAGTCTTCTCCATCCCTCCTTCCGGCGTGCACCGCGAGAAGGGACAGCAGGCCTCCGGAACCCCGCCTCTCGTGATCCTGTACGGGAGAGGGGCGATCAGGTTTTTGGGGAGCGCACTCGCGCGACTGTTGGCAGTGACGACTTCGCGAACGACGACTTCTTCCCCGACCTCGGCAACCTCGTCCTCGACGACATGGGCGACAACGTCAACGCCGGCGGTGCTGCACCCGCTGCACCGTATGTGATTCTATTCTTCCTGTTCGAGATTGTGGTAGAATTCATGCTTCTAGTATGTGCCCTAGATATGATATGTTCATCTGCTATGCTAGTTCGCATGATTAGTTTAATCTTTGCTGATGTGGTCATGATTTATCTTCTGTTTATTCGGATTAAATCCCGTAGTAATTTGCTCATATTTCCAACAATCCAAAAATCTGATTATAGGCAATTTACTCTGAGTGGTTTTGCTGCGCATCTGAAGCCGCCTGCCTTTAAGGGGGCGCAATATAAGAGGTGGCGCACGAGAGCAGTCTACTGGTTTCAGCCCATGGGCTGCTATGATGCCACCAAGGGCAAGCCTGAGGGCGATCTTAATCCAGCACAGCTGGAAGCTTTTGAGAAGATCGATACCCTCTTTAAAGGCGCTCTTCTGAGTGTTCTTGATGACTCCATTGTGGATTCGTATATGTCGTTTGACAACAGCAAGGACATGTGGGCTGCGCTCGAGGCCAAGTTTGGTGCCTCGGACGCCGGCAGCGAGTTGTACGTCATGGAGCAATTGTATGACTACAAGATGACTGATGAACGCCCTGTTGTACAGCAGGCTCATGAGATACAGTCGCTCGCAAAAGAACTTGAGTATTTCAAGTGTGTGTTGCCGGACAAATTTGTTGCCGGAGGCATCATTGCCAAGCTTCCACCTTCGTGGAACAATTTTGCTACTTCCATGAAACACAAGAGACATGAGTTTTCCGTTGCAGATCTCATTGGTACTCTTGATGTTGAAGAGAAGGCGAGAGCAAAGGACACACGTGCTCGAGTTGCTAAGGGAGGTTCTAGTGCCCACATGGTACAGAAGAAGAACTCCCAGCCCAACAAGTTCAAAAACAATAAGAACAAAACTCAGGGCAAAGGCAAGTTTGATACAAAGAACAAGCCATCACATTCTACCAACTTCAAGAAGAATTCTCATAAGAAGGGGAAGGGACTTTGCCATGTCTGCGGTGATCCTAATCACTGGGCTCCGAAGTGTCCTAACCGCTTTGAGGAGCGCGAACATGAGAAGAGCGGCAAGTCTGCTAATGTTGTCATCGGTGATACTGATATGAAGGAATCAGGGTACAGTATTTTTCCTACCATCCTTTCAGTATTTCAATCCCCTGATTGGTTAATTGACACCGGTGCCAATGTACATGTTTGTGCTGACGCCTCCATATTTTCTTCTTACCAGGCAACAGGGACTTCACCCGTGCTGATGGGGAACGGGTCACATGCCATCGTTCGAGGTGTTGGTACGGTCGATCTGAAGTTTACTTCAGGGAAGACTGTGCGTCTGAAGAACGTTCATCATGTGCCGTCCATCAATAAAAATCTCGTTAGCGGTTCCCGTTTATGTCGAGATGGTTTTAAGTTGGTTTTCGAATCCAATAAAGTTGTAATCTCTAAGTGTGGACAATTTGTTGGAAAAGGCTATGAGTGCGGAGGCTTGTTCCGCCTATCTTTGTTAGATATTTGCACTAAAGTTATTAATAATGTTTGCCACAATAATGAGTCTGATATTTGGCATTCACGACTCTGTCATATTAACTTTGGTTGCATGACGCGGTTAGCCAATATGAATTTAATTCCGAGAATCTCTACTGTCAAAGGCTTCAAGTGCCAAGTATGTGTGCAAGCTAAGCAACCTCGCAAGTCCCATAAGACTGCAGAGGCAAGAGACTTGGCGCCACTTGAGCTTATACATTCTGATCTTTGTGAGATGAATGACGTGTTGACAAAAGGTGGAAAGAGATACTTCATGACGTTGATTGATGACTCCACTAGATATTGTTATGTGTATCTTCCGAAATCAAAAGTTGAGGCTTTGACTTTCTTTAAAAACTATAAATCTGAGGCAGAGAACCAACTTGATCGAAAAATTAAACGGCTTAGGTCCGATCGTGGTGGAGAGTATTTTTCCAATGAATTTGATCTGTTTTGTGCGGAACATGGTATAATCCATGAGAGGACGCCTCCCTACTCACCCCAGTCAAATGGGGTAGCCGAAAGAAACAACCGAACTCTAACTGATATGGTTAACACCATGTTAGACACTTCGGGTCTATCCAAGGAATGGTGGGGGGAGGCGCTAATGACTGCGTGTCATGTCCTAAACCGAGTTCCCACAAAGCATAAGACCATGACTCCATTTGAGGAATGGGAAAGGAAAAGGTTGAAACTCTCTTACCTACGTACTTGGGGTTGTTTGGCGAAAGTCAATATACCAATTCCTAAGAAGCACAAGCTTGGACCAAAAACCGTGGATTGTGTTCTTCTGGGCTATGCTTTTCATAGCATCGGCTATAGATTTTTGATAATAAAATCTAAGGTATCCGACATGCATGTTGGTACGATTATGGAATCAAATGATGCAACTTTCTTTGAGGACATATTTCCTATGAAGGATATGTCGAGTTCATCAAATCAGGAGATATCTACTCCATCTAGTGAGGAATTCACTGTAATTCCTGAACCCACCATTGCGATGGAACACGTTGAGAATCCTGTTGAGGGTAACAATGGAACTCCTGTGAGGAGTAAGAGACAGAGGACTGCAAAGTCTTTTGGTGATGATTTCATTGTGTACCTCGTGGATGACACACCCAGGACTATTTCAGAAGCCTATGCATCTCCTGATGCTGACTACTGGAAGGAAGCTGTACGTAGCGAGATGGATTCCATCTTAGCTAACGGTACCTGGGAGATCACTGACCGTCCTTATGGGTGCAAACCTGTAGGATGTAAGTGGGTGTTCAAGAAGAAGCTTAGACCTGATGGTACGATTGAAAAGTACAAGGAACGGCTTGTGGCCAAGGGTTATACCCAGAAAGAAGGTGAAGACTTCTTTGATACTTACTCACCCGTGGCTAGACTGACCACAATTTGGGTGCTACTATCACTGGCTGCCTCATATGGTCTTCTCGTTCATCAAATGGACGTTAAGACGGCTTTCCTCAATGGAGAGTTGAAGGAAGAAATTTACATGGATCAGCCAGATGGTTTTGTAGTACCTGGTCAAGAAGGAAAGGTGTGCAAGTTATTATTAAAGTCTTTATATGGCCTTAAACAAGCTCCTAAGGAGTGGCATGAGAAGTTTGAAAGAACATTAACTGTTGTCGGCTTTGTAGTAAACGATGGTGACAAGTGCGTGTACTATCGCTATGGTGGGGGCGAAAGAGTTATTCTTTGTCTGTATGTCGACGACATATTGATCTTTGGAACCAAACTTGATTTAATCAAGGAGGTTAAGGATTTCTTATCTCGCTGTTTTGAGATGAAGGATCTAGGAGTAGCTGATGTTATCTTAAACATCAAGCTGTTGAGAGATGAGAATGGTGGGATCACACTACTTCAGTCTCATTATGTGGAAAAGGTCTTGAGTCATTTTGGGTATAGCGACTGCACGCCTTCTCCAACTCCATATGATGCTAGTGTGTTGCTTCGAAAGAATCGACGGATTGCTAAAGATCAACCGAGGTATTCTCAGATTATTGGATCGCTTATGTATTTGGCGAGTGCCACGAGGCCTGACATCTCTTTTGCTGTGAGCAAGCTGAGTCGGTTTGTGTCAAAACCGGGAGATGATCATTGGCATGCGCTTGAGAGAGTTATGCGCTATTTGAAAGGCACCGCGAGCTATGGGATTCACTACACCGGGTATCCAAGGGTACTGGAGGGTTATAGTGACTCAAACTGGATATCTGATGCTGATGAGATTAAAGCCACAAGTGGTTATGTTTTTTCACTTGGTGGTGGCGCTGTTTCCTGGAAGTCTTGCAAGCAGATCATCTTAACGAGGTCAACTATGGAAGCAGAACACACAGCACTAGACACTGCCACTGTTGAAGCAGAGTGGCTTCGTGAACTCTTGATGGACTTACCTATGGTTGAAAAACCAATACCCCCTATCCTGATGAACTGTGATCGTCAAGATAAACAGTTCTAAGGACAATATGAAGTCATCAATGCTTGTGAAGAGGAGACTAAAATCTGTCAGAAAATTGAGGAACTCCGGAGTTATTACGTTGGATTATATCCAAACGTCGAAAAACTTGGCAGATCCCTTCACAAAGGGTCTATCACGTAATGTGATAGATAATGCATCGATGGAGATGGGTTTGAGACCCACCGCGTGAGTTGTCCATAGTGGTAAACCACTCTATGTGATCGGAGATCCCGTGAAGTAGAAGTGGGAGACAAGTTGTTGGTCAGCTGGGAGGAGAGTATCCCTATATTAATTATCCCACTCCGTGAAGATGCAATACTCTTCTGATCTGCATGGCAGGTTGATACTTATCTTAATGTGTTCCAAGTGGCTTATTCGGGTAAGCAGAGATGTTGTCCTGCAGAACATCTTCTGAGGAACACACCTATATGAATTTGACTATTAACGTCGCAATCTGTGAGAATTGGGTGTTCTCTAATAAATTCATGAAAGGCCCTGGAGTATGACGTATACGCTCCACCCGCGGGGAAGCCTTGCGGCAGCCCAGTATCGATCAAGAATTTGTGTGAAACTAGTTTCACAGAAAACTTGTAGTTCAAGGCATAGTCCACTATTCAAGTTGTGATCTAGTGTAGCATAAATTTCTAAGTGGAAGTTCAACTTCACAGTCTCCACTAAGCACCGATATATAAAACAATGTTTTGGAACTAAATGATGAGATGTGCCAATGAGACTTTGTGGGGGATTGTTGGAATTTTGCTAGTAGGCCTTTGGCCCAAAGCCCAACTAAAATTCTAAAATTCTCTTGGCCCATTCATGCACACATGTGAGTGGAGTGAGTGAGGCTAAAGTTTAGTCCCACCCCGAAAGTTGAGAGAGAGTTGCACCTTTTTATAAGATGAGCTCTCCTACCACTTGTATGAGCATGAGAAGAGGAGACCTACACGCGCGCTCCTCCTCCTCGCTCGCCTCGCCACGCCTCGCCTCGCCTCGCCTCGCCTCGTCACGACGCGACGCGCCGCGGGTTGCGGGATTGAGCCGAGCCGAGGACAGAGCCGCGCCGCCAAGCAAGTCTTCTCCATCCCTCCTTCCGGCGTGCACCGCGAGAAGGGACAACAGGCCTCCGGAACCCCGCCTCTCGTGATCCTGTACGGGAGAGGGGCGATCAGGTTTTTGGGGAGCGCACTCGCGCGACGACTTCGCGAACGACGACTTCTTCCCCGACCTCGGCAACCTCGTCCTCGACGACATGGGCGACAACGTCAACGCCGACGGTGCTGCACCCGTTGCACCGTATGTGATTCTATCCTTCCTGTTCGAGATCGTGGTAGAATTCATGCTTCTAGTATGTGCCCTAGATGTGATATATTCATCTGCTATGCTAGTTCGCATGATTAGTTTAATCTCTGCTGCTGTGGTCATGATTTATCTTCTGTTTATTCGGATTAAATCTCGTAGTAATTTGCTCATATTTCACATCTTCCCTGTGTTGTAATGATGATGAAATCGGCTAGTAGATCCGCCTCAGCTCAAGGTCGATCTGATCCCTTCAATTTTTCTACTATTGTACATGGTGCGGGTGGCATCTTCAGATGTATTTCGATATCCATTACCCTCAAACTTCTGCTGTTACTGTCCAAGGTGCAGGCTAGTCCTGCAGTGTGTTCAGGTGTCTATTGCCCTCTCAGCTAATATACTACTCCCTCCGATCACAACTATAAGATGTTCTAACCTTTTTCTGAATCAGATGTATATAGACATGGTTTAGTGTGTTTATTCACTTATTCAAGACCGTTTGTAGTCCATATTGAAATATCCAAAACATCTTATATTTATGAACCCGGGGAGGAAGTACTAACAGCAGTCAATTTATTATTTAAACATAAATTTGGGGTTAAGTTCTGTCTACTTTTCCAAAAAAAATATAAATGCATTGAGATTCACTATACTACCACTCAAATTATTCCCATGTGTGTATTTCACTGCAGGACATCTTGCTGAATTAGTAATATTGATTGGAGCAGCAGACATTGGTGGTGAGATGATGGGTAGCAGCAAGAGAGAGAGCGGCATGCCATCCTGTGGCGAGTCCGTGAAGATTACGGCAGAGGCGTTCCCAAGCAACAAGAGGAAGAAGGCCGTTGTACCTCTTTGTGCACGGTTGCTTCCTGATGACATGATGTTGGAGGTGCTGCTTCGGCTCCCTGTCAAATCCATTCTCCGCTTCCAGGCCGTCTGCCGCTCTTGGGCTGCACTCTTCTCCTCCAAGGATTTCTGCAGCCTCCATATGGCAACATCCAAGGTGCCACCACAAGCACCAAAGCTACTAGTTGTCTCCCCCACAGCAGAATTGGACTCCACCTCAGTATGCTCATACTCACCCTCAAGCTCAAGCTCAAGCTCGAGAGATGCTTTGCTCTTCACCGTTGACTCTGCCCGCCGCAACTCCATGGAAGTAGTGATGCCCTCACCTTGCTGTGGGCTCACCCTTCTGTTTGACGCTGTTGCGCCGGCTTACTATGTTTGCAATGCATCCAGAAGGGAAGTCACACGTTTGCCACCTCACAGTCTTCCGAAATATGATTCCAGTGCTGGACTGGGATTTGATGCCCGGACAAGGGAGTACAAGGTCGTCAGGTTGATCAATGGGTTTTCTGATGAGAAGGAGATGATCAGGTGTGATGTGTACACGCCTAGAGCTGATCGCTGGAGGCCTGCGGCTGGAGGAGTACCCTTCAAGTTATCCCTGTTTGCAAATTCTGCAGTCGCTCATGCAATGGTGAACAAAATACCACCTGCGTTTGCCAATGGATTTCTGCACTGGTTGATCAATCCTTCTTTTTTCTTCAGAAGGCCAAGAGCTGCTATCATATCCTTTTCTGTTGCAGAGGAAACCTTCGGATGTGTCCGTTCACCGCCGTTCTGGGGACCAACAGAGCACCTGCGCTCCTGGGCCCAGTCAGAACGAGAGCACCTGGTTGTGATGGATGACCAGCTGTGCATTGTCCGGGACCTTCGCAACGGAAACCCTGATGGTAGCACCTTGGAGATTTGGGGACTGCTGGATTGTGGCTCTGGTGATTGGTCCCTGAAACATCGAATTGATTTGTTTGGGCAAGTCGGAAGAGAATTAGGTGAGCCAAAGGTTGTGAGGGTTATTGGTTCTGTCGGCAATGGCACTTTGGGGAAGAAGATTGTCATTGCTACTAGCGAGTGTTGGGTTGAGTTTCAGAAGAAGGTTTACACCTATGATCCTAGGTGTCAAATTCTGGAGGCCATCCTTTCGGTGACCGAGACACACACCCGGCTTACGCGTTTGATCCCTGGCTCAAGATTTAGCCTGTTTGAAGAGAGCCTTGCTCCAGTGCATAAAAGGGATGATGAGCTAGCCATGCCATATACCCTTGGCTAAACTGATGATGAGCTAGCTATGAAACTACTACTACAAGCTAAATCAGCCATACCGACGATATTTAGCAGTGGCTTGGATTGATTGAGAGTGAAAACTTCAGCTAAAAGACCAAAGGACACTGTTGTGGTGATCTTCTATCACCTAAGGACTTGAAGAAATCATTTGATATGATCTTACCTGGTTAATATGCAAATCTGTTGTGGTATTCTCTGAAGCTGCCACCTACATTTTCTAGTACCAACAATAGCCACTTGATGTCCAGCTTAGATTTACAAAGAGAACTCCATTGGCGATACATATTTTATTTCTTGTTTCTTATTTCATATGTCTTTATAGACATATCATGTGGTTGTTGCAGGTACCCTTATTGATTATGTGAAAGGAAGCTGAAAGTTAGACTGTAAAATATTTATAACCATAACATAATATTGACACTATCAGTCTTTGTATGACTAAACGGTTTCACTTATTTGAATTATTGAGTGAGAGAACTTCGCTGTAGGCTCTATGTTCTTTCATCAGGCGTACTCTGTATTACACCGTTGCTGAATGCTCACTATAATTTTCCCTAATTATCATTTATGACCATGAGTTGTATGAGGGGGCTGACTGCCTCTTTTGTATGCAGTACTTGGTCCTTATATACACTTGAATACACATCAAATCTACTCTGTGTGATAGTAGGTGGACGAAAAGGTCATATTGCTATGATGGATATGTCGAATATATGGATGTCATCAAGGATTTTCAGGTTAGCTTTCAGTATTTAAGCAGTCTGTTAGCATGTTGGTTTACTTTTTTTTGGTCACTAAGACGTTCACCATTTTCAGTGCTTTCCTAATAAATTAGGCTGGCAAGAATGGTCTTAGTCTGCTGTTCAAACTTACTCAAAATGTAGTTGTATTAAAAGTGTGTGCCTTTTGTGAGACCTCCTTAAAAGCAATAACTAAAAGAATGTTTATGTTTAAGTCTACTAGTTTGACAAATATACACATGTGAAGGCTAAATACCTAAGATACGCCACTTCTTTCCCAAGATACTATTGAGAAATAAGGATAATGGTATGCTAAAAAGGTAAAAAAGAAATTTGTTTCATGTATTCGTAACTGACGGTGATGCACATTTTTATTGATGGAAGGTGTGGATGTTGAAGTCAAGGAACTACTTACAGTTCATGTTTCTTCAAGGTATTGAAATTTTGAAACTAGAGTAACTGGTAACCAACACGTTGCTCACCTTGCAGGGATTAAAAGGGTTAATTTCCCTTGTACTTGGGTTTAATCAGCTTTATACTTCGGTTTTTCCGATAACCTGTGAGTGCACCTAGTATTCATATGCTTTAAGTGATAGCAGCTCAACTTCGGATCTAATATGCTGACTTGCTGAGGTTAGTGTAGGTAGTTTGTCTTGTTTGCCTAGGAAACAGGAAAGTATTCAGAGACGTTACTGCTGTCTCATTGGTTTTCCATGGTTCGCGAAAGTGCTAGGTGCTAGGCAGGCAGTGTATGGATGTCTAGTGCCTGGACGTCACCTGGAACATGGTGACAAGCAGCCAACTGAGAACCTTGGGCCTAGGCAATGCATCCAAGAGCAAAAATTAGAGAGTGCGGGTAAGGGAGAACGATGTGGGGTGGATGTAGAGGGTGTCCAGGCATCTGGAGGAGATGTTCTGTGGCCGTGCCGATAGGAGAGTGTCGCTCGTGGTGTCTAGGAAGATGATGTCCCATGTTGCCATGTTTTGAATAGGGGCATATCTGGCCCATGTGCAACCCTAGCTTTATCAGCCCTTCTAGCTGGCCATCTAAACCATCCATATATCCATACCCTCTGCATATGATCTGCTTTACGAGGGCGCCTCCACTTCACAAATCTTCTCATGCTGCCGCTGCTGCCGGTCCTCCTCTTCTTGCCATCGCAGCTCCTCATCAGGTTGTCTCCTCACGCCACCGCTAGAGAAGTCAGTAACTCACTTGAGTACTTTGCTTTGCTAGATACCTATGGTGAAGTGACGCAGCACGCCATCACAGAGCATCTAATAGCACATTTTTAACCTTGATGATTTCTTGTGTGAAGATTTTTTGGTAGTTCACTTTGATGGTGATGAAAGAAAGCTGTGACCTGACCTTACATCCCCGGTCCAAATTCGGTTCTTATTTCCCAAACCATGTGTTGCTACGAACCCATGTGTCAGTGTGACGTCCAGTCCAGATCCATTATCGATAACTGACAGCTTTGTGGTGGCAAAATACACTGCATGCAAATAGATGTACTTGTTTCCCCTTTGTTAATGAATATGATACTTTGTTTTTTGCGAGAGGCCTTCCAGAATGAACTTATTGGTACTAAACAGTTGAGTATTGCAATTGTTTTGTTGGATAGAACTAGTTTGGACAGCCTTTTGTTTCCTAAGCACCATAACAATGCTACCACACACATTTCGTTGCTGTCTGTCATCCAATTTGTACCCACAAAAGATTTGCTATCTCGGAATGCTTCTTTTGGAGTCTTATCAGTGCTCTTCTATTTCACAGGAACAATGGCAAATCGTTGGAACTTCAGTTTCTGGATAAACACTAACTCTTGGTATCAATAAACAGCTTCCGGCAGCTCTGCTATCAAGATATGAGTACCAGTGAGACGATCAAACGAGAAGGCCTGTGAAACCTCATTAGCAGGTGACACTGTCGCAGTGCGGGCGGGGAGCACACGCATCCACAAGGGGTGGAGATGCGGGCAGCCGAAGAAGAGATGGCATATTTTTTGGTACACACCAGGGCAGAAGGGGCAATCGGAGACACCCAATGCGATGAAGGCACGGGTACGGGTATTCTGGTGACGCATGATCGAGACTAAGATCTTGACCTTCATGGAGCAAAATCACCGCTGCTGACCAGTTCGCAACTGGTGTCCCCTGCCTGCCTGCATGCTTCCATGGTGTCCCCTGCCTGTGCCTGACTGCATGCTTCCATCTCCTGTCCACGAACCTCGTGCTATCTCTGACCCTCTGATGGTTATGATTTTATTTCATCTTTGTCGATTGGGGCAAAGCTCACAGTAGATTCTCACATTTCAGTAAATACCATGGCTGTTCTCAGGATGGACTTGTGGTCGTGGAAGGAGGTCCTCGTATGGTTTGTTTCTTAAAAGTAACTTTAGCAATGATTGGTTTGTAAGTTGCCAATTCGGAGCCATTTGTCTCATGGCTTTGATCAGGCAGATGCTTGGTCTTAGAGGGCTATCATGTTTTCTACCAAGTGCACTGTTAGGTATAGGAAGAAAATGGTCTAAAATCTTTTTTTTTGCGAATACGCAAATGTTGTGTATCTTTTCATTGATAGAAGAAGAGTGATAGCATGTGATTACACGAGTGGGTGTTGTTGGGTGTTGTACCATTCCACCGTGTAACTTGGCTGTTGTTGCTTTACATATAAAGCGGGACGAAAGTCTATTTCAAGAAAGATTACATACACTCACTTAGTCATGTGTGCTAGAGGCATGGTAGTTAGTTTTGGAGCAAACAGAAAAGAGAGGGGTTGCATCGGACGAGGCGTTTTGGCTCCCAGAGTGAACAGAAAAATTCAAAAAAATCCCAAAAACAATTGTGGTCAAAGATGCGTGAGTTCGTGATGTCCGTGCAAAAATTCAGCACATTTGAACATCCGACAAGGTCTGTGAAAAAGTTTACTGTTTTGCACTGTTGGAGCTGATTTTGTTTTATTCTGAATGCTACTTAGATGTCCGAATGAGTTAAAACTTGGCACGGATCACGCACTCAAGCATTTTTCACTGCAATCTTTATGAATTTTCTAGTACTTTATTTGAATGTACTGTTCACATGGTGTAGATGAGCTCGGGAACCGAATTGGACATTCGGATTGCATCTCCTAAAACATCAAAGTTAACTCTTAGGAATGATGTTCTTTATCCCAGTGGCGCCAGCCTTGGCCCATAGGCTCGCCTCCTTGATGGTGGTGATGGGTTGAGAGACCGATGTCCAATCGTCGTCGAAGATGCATCCATTGCGGTGTTTCGACAACCACCACGCGGTGAGGATGATGATGGATGCAAGTCCCTTGCAAGCAGAACCTGGCGCTTGGTCGAATGTTGTGGCCCACCATGTCTGAAAGGGTGTGTCACCATGAGGTAGGTCAGTTGGTGCTCTCACCCAACTAAGAACTTCGTGCCATATCTGCCTAGAGAAGGAGCAGCCCGCAAGAAGATGTTGCATCGTCTTTGGCTCTTGGTCGCATAGGGCACAAACGTTGTCGTGAGGGAGGCCATGACGTGCCAAACGGTCTGCCGTCCAGCAACTCTCTTGCATCGCAAGCCACATGAAAAACTTGATGTGGAGCGGCGCCCAGGGTTTCTAGGTAAGTTTCCAGTGTGGGTCTTCACAAGCATCGAGGAAGAGAGCTCAGGTAAGTTTTCAGTGTGAGTCTTCACAAGCATCAAGGAAAAGAGCTTGGTAGCAAGAGTTGACGGAATAGGAAGCCCAGGCCGTCCATTTCCAGTTGAGGCTGTCTGGGAGCCTGATAGCTCCAATGTGGCGCACGCGCCGCCAACGTACTGGACCAAGGCGATCGGCCCAGGGCACCCTGGATATCATGCACCCATGATCGACGGTGAAGAGCCTCGCAGACCATGAGCTTGATCGTTCCTAGACGCCAACGAGCATGGTCTAAAATCTTGACAATGCATAACAAAATCACGCTGCTTGGATGTTCCTTCACGAATTCCATTGGTCAGGTTCCGGCCTCAGTGTTCTGCTATTTAATTTTCTCAACGTGGACGAGGAAAACACAAAACTTCGTGGTTGGTAGGTCGAACCGTGGATCATTTGGTTGTGGAAATGATGGTGCTGTTCATTTTCGTGGAGGCAACAGCTTTGCCCCCATTTCAATAAAATAAAATAAAATAAATCATCCGGGCATTCCCCTTCATATTAATTGGATAACGGAAATACAAAGCACCTACACTCTACAGCCGGGCGTCTCGACCCTCCTCGAACACCCGGGCTGACGGCCCGGTCACTGAACGCTAAAAAAAATAAGACCCAAACAGGCGCCTCAAACATTCGGGCTGACCGATACCCTTCATATCCAAGGGAGGCCCGGGCGTGACCGGGCGCATGCGACACGTCGGATTCGGCCAAAGCTAGCCCATCCGATCCGATATATATTCGTCCCTATCTGTTTGCCGTACCAAACCCTAGCCAAGCCATTCCACTTCGCTCCGCTCCTCAAGCTCATGTCCAGTGATCTCCGGCCTTCTTCGGCAATGGCGGGCAACGGATCTGACTCCGCGCGTCATCCCATGCGGGTTGGAGGAGGCTATGGCCCTCCGTATTGCACTCTGCCGCTGCTGGGAGGACTGCGCCTGACCGACGGCGGCATATGTTCAGCGCGAATTCATTGCATCAACGCAACAGGCGCTCGGATCTGCCGGGGCTGGATCATCGTGGTCCGTTAGCCTTCCCATCTCCGGTCCGTTGGAGTATGAGTGCCATCGGGACTGGTGTACCCGCCGTGGGAAGGAGAGGACGGATATGAGGGTGGCCGAGGCCCGCCTCGCTGCCGTGACGGCGGCGGAGGTGGTGGATGTGGCGGCGCACGCTCCATAGAGGAGGAAGTCATCCGTACTCGCATCCAAAAGAAGCGGCAACATAGGAACATGCACACCCTCGCCCAAATAGG